>NW_028227270.1:30776419-31376419 GCF_978045245.1 Mus caroli
AAATTGCCTGGGTGTTTTGGGTTAGGAACTTTTTCTACTTTGTATTTTCTTTGACTGATGTATCAATATCTTCTGTGTTACCATCTACACCTGATATTCTTTCTTCTATATCTTGTTTTCTGTTGGTGATGCTTGTATCTGTAGCTCCTGATAGTTTTCCTAGGTTTTTGATATCTTAGGATGCCTTTATTTGTGATTTCTTTATTGTTTTGATTTCCATTTTAAGGTCTTGAACCATTCTGATCAATTGCTTCACCTGTTATATTGTATTTTTCTGTATTTCTTTAAGTAGTTTGTTTCTTCTTTAAGGAATTCTACCTGTTTGCCTGTGTTTTCCTGTATCTTTTTTTTTTTTCCTGAGACAGGGTTTCTCTGGGCAGCCCTGGCTGTCCTGGATCTCACTCTGTAGACCAGGCTGGCCTCAAACTCAGAAATCCACCTGCTTCTGCCTCCCAAATGCTGGGATTAAAGGTGTTTGCCACCAGCACCTGGCATTTTCTTGTATCTTTAAGGGAGTCATTTGTATTCTCCTTAAAGGTTTCTATCATCTTCAGAAAATAAGATTTTAGGTATGAATCTTGTTCTTCAGGTGTGTTAGGGAAGCTAGGGCTCACTGTGATAGGAGAACTGGGTTCTGATGTTGCCAAATTACATTGGCTTCTGTTGTTTATGTTCTTGTATTTGCCTTTTACCATCTGGATACTTCGGGTGTTAACTGTCTTGGGAGTCTCAGACTGGAGCAGGCCTCTTTGGAGGCAGATAGAGCTTTGTGACTTGGGTTAGAGCAGCCCTCCCGGGAGGCAGGCAGCACTGTTTCTGGTTAGGGAAGATCTCCTGTGTCCCTGCTTAGGGCAGACCTCCTGGGAGCCTGGCTGTCTTTGGGGTCCTGGGACAGGTATGTTGATCTGCTCCAGGTTCAAGTGGAGGTATAGACAGTAAGGATGATTGGACGCAGGGAGAGTTCGATAGATCATGTCTGCTAGGCTCTGTGAGGTCCCAGCTGGCATGGGTTTTGGGGCAAGGTTGTCACCTGTGTTCCTGTTTATGGCAGACTTCCTGGGGATAGGTAGGCTGTGGAGTTGCAGTATGGAAGAAAAGCCCATCTGCCATGGGTTCGAGTAGAGGTACAGACCAGAAGGTCATAGAATATTTTTTTAAGGAAAAAATATTCATTTTATTTTCAGTATTATTAGTCTATGATAAATGTGGAATGCTAGGTTGAATCTGACATTCTTCCATTTAGCTCACTAAATTATTCCCTTTTTATTACAAGCACATACATCCAGGCTACACCATCAGCTCTAATTGAATTTAAAGAGCTTTTTCTGACCTAACCCTATTCTATAAGCAAAGTTAAAAATGGGACTCATATCTTTATTAGATGAGTGTTTATTGTTATGTCCACTTTCACCAATTTCTCTGCCAAAGTGGCAGGTCTTCATTTGGAGTATCATAGAATGCATTCATTCTAATGGGCAAAATTGTGGAATCATATTTTAATGATGCTGTTTTATTTGTTTGTTATCCAGGTCATTGCTATAGTTTTTCTTCCTGGTCATCAATAAAGTGTCTTAGGTAGTATTTAGTATGGCTTAAACTCACTATGGGAAAATGTACTGCTAATACCATAAACCCTGTTACATTGGAGTCTTTTCTCAAAGTGTAAAGTGATATGAGACTGTATCTCCTAGTGATATCAGAAACTACACACATAAACTCTCAACAAAATGACTGCCTAAAAATGAGCTTAACAACAACAATAGACATGACAAAATGAACAGGCTTAAAACTTACATTAAGAACTACAGGCAACTAAGTAGTGCTAAGGGAGGGAGGGAGGGAGAGAGAGAGAGAGAGAGAGAGAGAGAGAGAGAGAGAGAGAGAGAGAGAGAGAGAGAGAGAGAGAGAGAGAGTTTCCCAGGGAAAAGCATACCAATTGGTCATCTAATATCAAATGGTCAGCCCTAAAGACATGCATACAGGTAATAATATTCAGTCTGAGCAGGCTATATTTAGGACTATATATGCATATACACAAGTGCCTGTAACAACAATAAATGAAAAAAGAGGCTATAGATTTGAAAGAGAACAAGGAGTGGTATATAGAAGGGTCTAGAGGGAATAAAGGAAATGAAGGAATGTAATTACATTAGAATCTCAAAAATAGAAGAAAAATGAAATTTAAAAAGGAAAATAGAGATTTTGAATGAGCTTGCTTTGGGAAATTTCAGAGGGCTAGCTGTGTAAGAAGATTTGGGCAGTGCTAATAAAGAGCTACCAAGACAACCACATACCAGTGCAGATAGAGCTGGAGTGGCATGACTTACCTTTGCTAAGTAGACAGTGTGGTAGTTTTCAAATAATGTTCAGTTTTGCTTTTTGTTGACTTAATATGATCTACTGTTACTCTATTGGTTAAGATTGTTCTCTCTTCTTAATGTAGGTTTCATATCTTCATGATAATTACATTCTATCAGAGATTGAACTTTGCAAAAGAATAGTCAAAAGTTGGAATGAGTCAAGTGAGTTTGATTTTTACAAAGATAGACTTTGGTAAAATATTTTCCTAATTCACATTTCTTTTCAGAGTGCCAAAGAAAGCTCTGAATGTCCATTTCCCAGACCCAGACATGCTGTTTTAAAAAAATTGAGCTCTACCACTTGATTCAATTAGCTCACATTGTTTAGGTGATTAAAATCCCAAGGCAGAAACACACCTGTGGTATATATACATCCCCTTTTGTGAAAAGATATTAGTAATTTATGCTGGTGGCATGTATTCTAGGGAGTGGCCGTAATGAGGAAAAGAGGATTGGGTGAAATGTAATAGAGCAGAGAATAACATGTTAACATGTATTTTCATATTATCTGATTTCTTTGAAAGTTATTGTTTTGAAAAAGAAATATCTGTTTGGAATCTGATTATAATCATATACTTGAATAAAAAATGTTTTGTATCACTAACACAGCAATGAAGAGCTTAAAGAGGCGCATCTTCTAGCCAATCATTGACTTAAGAATCATGGCCCTTGTTCATCTCTGAGTCACATGAAGGGGCTCAAGGATCTGACTTTTGTAGCAAGTTCAACAGCTTTATTTTACATTTGAATTCATCTTACAAAGAATTCTTAAGCTATAAAGACATATTCACACTTAAATATTTGTTTCCAGATGGTGTTACACTTGGTCCATTTTATGTAGATTTTTGCTGAACTCTTCAAGATACTCAGAAGAGCAGACTTCTATACTGTGGTAACTGTTACAAAACCTGGTATCTCCTGTACTTTTTCTCCTGATTCTCTAAGATGTGTGCAATTTTGATTTATTTGTAGTGTCATGTCAACAAGAGTCCACAACAATTTTGCTTGGTGGTATTCCAGAAATTCCTTAAAATTTGAACTTCTCTGCTTCCTTCTTTACCTACTCTCTGAACTAGATAATTCCAGGTTACATTTCTTCTATTTGCTCACATGTGCTGCTGAACTCCTGGGTTGAATCTCTCAGTCTGTTACTGTGTTGTACACTCCCAAGATTTATGTTTTCACTTACTTTTTCTTTATTAAGACTTTTACTTTGTCCATAAATTATTACCATAAGCTCATTAATTTTATGATGATTAATTTAGAATTTTTTATTTCCAAAAAGTTTGCATTTATCTATTTTCTTAAAGTCAGTTTCTGAAGTTATTTTTCATTCATTGTTTATATTGTGATCTTTACATTTCTTTGGTTCTGTCTTACTAGTACTTACATTAAAAAAAATAAAAAGACTGTTTTTTTTTTTTTTCAATTACTCTGGACTTGTCTTATACAGGATGAAATCTGTCCTAGTCAACATAGCTAAACCTCCTGTAAGCCTCCTAACTTTCATGTTAGACCAATCCATTGCTAGCTCTTAGCACCCTAGTCATAGATGGGATATTTGGTCATGTTTATATTGCTACAGATAGACAAGACAGAAACCCCCTCCTTGGAGCAGGTAGAACATAGAATATGTGGTATAACTCCAAATGTACTTTAATACTTAATCATTTCATGTTGGCCTTGGGAAGGGGGATATTGTAAATTCCTGTCTGATAATCCAACTACTTTCATTAGTACTTTTTTTCTTTAATTCCTCCAAGCAGCTGGAACAACTTGGGTCTTATAAGTACTCTGAATCAGATAAGAGGAGAACCATTTCCTTAGATCACAGTTCCAAAACATTGCATCTGTGATACATTATCCAACCCTCCTCCTTCTTACTCCTCCTCCTCCACATCTTCTCTTCCTTCTCGTTAATTTTTCACCTTTATTATTTTTATTGAAAATAAATTTATTTCATACAGTATATACTAATCAGGATTCCCACTCCCTTATCTCCTTCCAGATCTTCCCCACCTCCCAACCTATCCAAATGTTTAGAAACAGATAAGCAAAGCCAAACAAACCAACTAAATACCTAAAAGAAAAAAAAACCCAACAACAAAGAAAAAGCATATGGAACACACACGCTCACACACATACACACACACACACAGACACACACATACACAGACACACACACACACACACATACAGACGCACACACACACAGACACATTTTAAAAACACAAAATAGGAGACCATAATATACAAGGAAAAGACCAAAAAGGTTAAAAAATGTTCAAACAAAAATATGAGATAAAAATTCTCCAAGTATAGAGTCCTTCCCTTAGGTGTGGTTTCTAGACCCACTGAGAAAATTACTTTTTCCTTTGCAAGAAGTTGTCAAATGAAGATAATTTCTCAATTAAGGGTAGGAGATCATGTCCACATACCCTTCTAAGTGCTGGACCCCACCTGCCTTGAACCTGTGTAGGCTCTGATACATCTATGTGAATTTATATGTTCATCAGTCCTTTTGTGTCTGAAAGACACTACTGCCTTTGTCTCCTTCATCTCCTCTGGCTCTTATGATCTTTCTGCCTTCTTTTCCACATGGTCCCCTGAGCCCTGAGGGGAGGGAGACCTTCCAATTAGGAGTGAGTATCTCAGACTCTCTCACTCTCTATATAACATCCAGTTGTGGCTCTTTATATTAGTTCCCGTTTACTATAGGAGGAAACTTCTCTGATAGTGGCTGAATGAGTCACTGATCTATGGGAATAGCAAATATCATTAAGAATCATTTTATTGCTATTCTCCTTTTTCAGAATAATAGTATTTGGTTGTCCCCCATGGCTCATATTCTATCTAGTCTCAGGTTCTTGACCACTGGAGCAGGTCATGCATGGGTTACATCTCATGGAATAGGCCTTAGATCTAGTTAGATAGTGGTTCATTTCTCCCATATTTGATACACTAACGCACCTGGTATCATGTGGCTAACTCACCATTGCAGGTAGACTGCAACCCCTTTTTTACTCAGGGTGAAGCTGAATTTGGGAGTTTCTTTTTGATCATTAACAACAATACTGGAAGAGGGGTTATAAGAAAAGGAATGACTCCAACTTTCATACTGATTTGTTGTAGCTGATTTCTACCAGAGTTGTAGAAACCTTTCTACTGGTTTGTAGATTTTTTTTTTTTGCAAGAATAATCAATGTATTCATTATTGCTAAGAGCATTTGATCATGGTGGGAAGGGTAGTCAGAGGGATACTTTACTATCTTGCTGATGTCACTGCCTCTTATATTGCTTTTGTAATTTTGTTTTTTTTTTCATTTTTATTGGATATTTTCATTTACATTTCAAATGTTTTCCCCTTTCCAGGTATCCCCTTCAGAATCCCCCTATCCCATTCCCCCTCCCTCTGCTTTTATGAGGGTGCTCCCCCCCAACCATTCCCATCTCCCATCTTCCTGCCCTGGCATTCCCCTACCATGGGGAATCAAAAACCCTCAGGCTCAAGGGCCTGCCCTCCCACTGATGTCCAACAAAGCCATCCTCTGACACATATGTGGACAGAGCCATGGGTCCCTCCAGGTGTACTCTTTGGTTGGTGGTACAGTCCCCAGGAGCTCTGGGGGAACTTGCCAGGTGACACTGTTGCTCCATCCATCAGGCTACAACCCCCTTAGCTTATAATATAGCTAGGTGCTATGTCCAATTTTCTGAGAAACCACCAGATTGTTTTCCAGAGTAGTTGTACCAGCTTGTAATACTACCAGCAAAGGAGGAGTGTTTCTCTTTCTCCACATCTTTGCCAGCATGCACTGTCACTTGAGATTTTGATCTAAGCTATTCTGACTGGTGTGAGGTGGAATCTCAGGGTTGTTTTGATTTGTATTTTCCTAATGACTAAGGATGTTGAACATTTCTTTATATGCTTCTTGGCCATTTGAGTCTCCTCAGTTGAGAATTTTCTGTTTAGCTCTGTTCCCCATTTTTAATATGGTTATTTGGTTCTCTGGAGTCTAGCTTCTGGAGTTCTCTGTATATATTGGATATTAGCTCTCTACCAGTTGTAGGGTTGGTGAAAATCTTTCCCCAATCTGTTGGTTGCTGTTTTGTCCTATTGACAGTGTCCCTTGAGTGTTGATATTAGGTCTTCTTTCAAGGTATGATAGAATTCTGCACTAAACCATCTGGTTCCTAGGTTTTTTTGTTTGTTTGTTTGGTTGGTTTTTTGTTTTGTTTTGTTTTTTTGTTTTTGGTTGGGAAACTTTTAATGACTGCTTCTATTTCTTTATGGGTTACAGGACTGTTTAATTTTTTTTTAATCCTGATTTAGCTTTGGTATTTGTTATTTGTCTAGAAAATTGTCAGTTTCATCCTGATTTTCAAGTTTTCTTTATAGGCTTTTGTAGTAGGATCTGATGATTCTTCTGAATTTCCTAAATTTCTGTTGTTATATATTCCTTTTCATTTCTGATTTTGTTAATTTGGATATTGTCTCTATGCTCTCTGGTTAGTCTGGCTAAGGACTTGTTGATTTTCTCAAAGATTCAGCTCTGGGTTTTGTTGATTCTTTGCATAGTTATTTTTGTTTCAACTTTGTTGATTTCAACCCGAGTTTGATTATTTCTTGCCATCGACTCCTCTTGGGTGCACTTGCTTCTTTTTGTTCTAGGGCTTTCAGGTGTGCTAATACCTGGTAGTGTATGCTCTCTCCAATTTCTTTTTGTAGGCACTCAGAGCTGAGTTTTCCTCTTAGAGCTGCTTTCATTATATTTCATATGTTTGGGTATGTTGTGACTTCATGGTCATTAAATTCTAAAAACACTTTAATTTCTTTCTTTATTTCTTCCTTGATCAAGTTATCACTGAGTAGGGTATTGTTCAGTTTCCATATGGATTTGGGCTTTCTTTTGTTTTTGTTGCTATTGAAGACCAGCCTTAGTCTGTGGTGATATGATAAGAAGCATGATATTATTTAAATCTTCATATATCTATTAAGGTCTGATTTGTGACCAATTATATGGTTAATTTGGAGAAGGTACTATGGGATGCTGAGAAGAAGGTATATTCTTTTGTTTTAGGCTGAAATGTTGTCTAGAAATCTGTTAAAACCATTTGGTCCTTAACTACTGTTAGTTTCACAGTGTCTCTGTTTAGTTTGTGTTTACATGATCTGTCCATTGATGAGAGTCAGGTCTTGAAGTCTCCCTCTATTATTGTATGAGGTGTACGATGTACTTTGAGACTTAGTAAAGTTTCTTTATGAATGTGGTTGCTCTTGCATTTGGAGCATAGATGTTCAGAATTGAGAATTCTTCTTGGTAGATTTTTCCTTTGATGAGTATGAAGTGTCCTTATTCTTTCTGAGAACTTTTGGTTGAAAGTTGATTTTATTTGATATTAGAATAGTTATTCTGGCTTGTTTCTTTGGATTGTTTGCTTGGAAAATTGTTTTCCAGCCCTTTACTCTGAGGCAGTGTCTGTCTTTGTCACTGAGGTATGTGTCCTGTATGAGCATAATGCTGGGTCCTGTTTATATATCCAGTCTGAAAGTCTATGTCTTTTTATTGGGGTATTGATTCCATTGTGGTAAGAGCTATTAAGGAATAGTGATTGTTGCTTTCTGTTACTTTTGAGTAATTTTTATGTTTGTGTGGCCGTCTTCTTTTGGGTTTGTTGAAAGAAGATTACTTTTTTGCTTTTTCTAGGGAGGAGTTTCCCTCCTTGTGTTGACATTTTCCACCTAGTATCCTTTGTAGGGGTGAATTTGTGGAATGATATTGTATACATTTGGTTTTTTCATGGAATATCTTGATTTCTCCATCTGTGATAATTGAGAGTTTTTCTGAGTATAGAAATGGCATTTGTGTTCTCTTAGGATCTGTATGACATCTGCCCACTATCTTCTAGCTTTCATAGTCTCTGGGGAGAAGTCTGGTGAAATTCTAATAGATCTGCCTTTATATATTATTTGATCTTTTTCCCTCAGTGCTTTTGATATTCTTTGTTTTGTGCATTTGGTATTTTGATTATTATGTGACAGAAGGAATTTCTTTTCTGGTTCAATCTATTTGGAGTTATGTTAGCCTCATATGTTTATGAACATCTCCTTCTTTAGGTTAGGGAAGTTTTCTTCTATAATTTTGTTGAAGATATTTACTGGCCATTTAAGCTGAAAATCTTCCTTCTCATCTATACCTATTATCCTTAGGTTTGGTCTTCTCATTGTTTCCTGGATTTCTTGGATGTTTTGGGTTACGAACTTTCTGGATTTTGCATTTTCTTTGACTGTTTTGCCAATGTTTCCTATGGTATCTTCTGCACCTGGGATTTTCTCTTGTATTCTGTTGGTGATGTTTGACTCCTGATCTCTTTCCTAGATTTTCTATCTCCAGTGTTGTATCCTTTTGTGATTTCTTTATTGTTTCTATTTCCATTTTTAGATCCTGGAAGGTTTTGTTCAATTCCTTCACATGTTTGGTTATGTTTTCCTGTAATTCTTTAAGAGATTTTTTAGTTTCCTCTTTAAGGGCTTTTAGCTGTTTTCCTGTTTTCTCCTGTATTTCTTTAAGGGAGTTATTTATTACCTTTGTGAAGTCCTGTATCATTGTCGTGAGATGTGATTTTGAAACTAGAGTCTTGCTTTTCTGGTGTGTTGGGAGTATCCAGGGCTCACTGTGGTAGGGGAACTGTTTTCTGATGATTATAAGTAGCCGTAGTTTCTGTTTTTTATGTTCTTATACTTTCCTCTCACCATCTGGTTATGTCTAGTGTAGCTTCTTTGCTGTCTCTGACTGTGGCTTGTCCCTTCTGTAAGCCTGTATGTTAGTACTCCTGTGATACCTATTCTTTCTGGGAGGAATTTGGGTATGGAGAGCTGTGGTACAGGGTCAACTCTAGGGTGCAGACAAAAACTGGAACAATTGTGTCTCTGGATGTTCCTTAATTCCTGTGTCATGATGGCTCTGGGCAGGTCCCTGTTGGGCCAGGAATTTGAGCAGAAGTCATGGTCTTACCTGTTGGAACAGGTGTGTTGTCACTCCTGGGAGACCAGCTCTCTTTCAGCACTATTTGGGTATGAAGAACTGTGGCACAGGGTAAGTTCTGGACGCAGATGGAAACTGGAAGTATTCTGTCTCAGGCTGCTCCTCATTTCTTGTGTCCTGAGGGTTCCAGGTGGGTCCCTCTGAGCAGAAGTGGTGGTCTTACCTGTGCTCAGAGGCTGTCAGCACTCCTGGGAGACCATCTCTCTCTGGGTGGTATTTGAGTATGGAGTGCTGTGGCACAGGATCTGTCTCCTCTTATTTTATATTTGAGGATTCTGAGGTTCAAAGGGGTGAACTCACATTTATTACATCATATCATGAACTTTTGTCAGACTGTTCTTCATGTCCACTGATCATTCTTTTCATATTCACTTCCATGTAGTTTTTTTCTACCTGGCTGTGTGGAATTTTCTTCCACATAAGAACCATGTTATATCCCTGTAAAGTTGGAGAACTTTAAAAATAAGCATTAAGTTCTATGGTTAGTGATGGTTTGAAGGTTAAATGTGACTTTTGGCTAAGAGGCATGCTGATAAATGTGACACATTTAGTAGAACAGTGTCATGGCTTGTTAGCTACTACAACTTTCTATACACTGTTAGCCACAATCCTCCAGTTGTATTGGACAAGGTGTTTCCTTATTTGCAAGTAAAAAAATGAATTTAATACAATTAGTGTTTACTATTTACTTATAACAACTGGAGTTAGAAGTTAATTTACCTTATTAACAGTTGAATAAGTTCTTTTCATCAGTAAAATCCTGAGAAAACTCTTATTGCACATTGTCAATTATCATTACATTTATCATTTGTGCTATTCTTCCTAGAATAATGGAAGCCAGAACCATGAGAGTGTGGCACAGAAGATTTGCAGGAGTTACTTTTGTTCTGTGTGTTCCTGTTGTAGATTTGGAGTGGGTTGAAGGATTTATTTCCTATGTTTTAAAGTGTATTTTCATAAAAAGGACCACAAGATTCTCTTGAGACAAAAATTAAAAAAAAAAAAGTATAAATCAGTGAAATCTAGGATTTCTCTTTAGAACACAGTATACCAAAACCATCCTATCTAGAGACAGTCAAGTCTGAAGTATGTAATAGCACCCTGTAATTAATACTTGTTTGCTATGAGTATTAATAACAAGCGTTTAACAGCTCTATTTTAATAAGTTACATGCCAATTTAGGTAGTAATAGTTGTATACAAATGGTATATAATCAGATATAACTTTTGATATATTCAGCTCTTATCTGTAGATCTTAAGACAGCCAAAGACTATTTTAATTACCAAAGCTGCATTTTTCTTGTTCTCTCAACTGACCAATCTTAGGACCTTACACTTATAAATCTTAGAAGAATAGTGACTTTTGACATAGAATTGTATAAAAGTGTATTTTAAATGTACAAAAAGTCAGAAAAAACCTAAATGTGTGAAGTCTTAATTAGAAAATTTTGCTATACTGTGTCCTTTAACACCAAAAATATAAAATAAATAAAATCTTCAATATTAGATGATTGGTATAATTAAATATAATCTATGAAATATATTATGTGGTCCTTACAAATGCATATATTTTGACATGAAATATGTTATACTATATTAAGTACAAACTAATTTAGAGAATAGTCTATATAACAAGATCACATTTTTGGAAGTATATATACACACACACATATATGTGTATATAAATAAAGTAAAAAACATATCATAGATATATGATATGTAAATGTATATAGAAAGAGACATGCACATACACACCATGTGAATATACATTCACACTGACAAGTTGCACCCAGAAAATACTAACAGTAATTTTCTATGGTCCAATTGTTTATGGAATGATTTTTTCTTTATTAATTTTATATTTCTTCAGAGAAATATGTATTTATGTACACAAAATTATTCCATAAAAGAGTTAAACTATTTTTTTCTTAAGTACAACTTAGTCTCTAATATTGGCTTTAAAACTGAAATTATTCAAAGTGAAATTGCTGACTCCGTTCATGGGTTTACAAAGCAAGAACTTTGAGAAATGATATGGCAGGAAGCATGAGTTTGGAGGTTGTTTCAGAGCATGTGGTGGGAGGGGACATTGAGTGGTGTTTTTGTAATAGAAGTAGAATGAACTAGAAGAAAACAGATGGTAGGGATAGAACCAATTATATTTGGGGCATATTAAATGTGAATTGTCTTTTGGACATCCAAGTAGTGATGTCAACTGAACTGTTGTTATGTTTTGGTCTAGAGTTCAGAGGAGAAATCTGGAGTAGACCTCCACATTTGGAAATCATTAGAGTACAGTTGATCTTTAAAACCTGGATTTAATGGTCAAATGAGCAAATGAGCAAGGGCATGTTTAGAAAACAGCAGTACACAAAAGGAAGAAAGAAAGAGATGAGAAATCAAGGGTTACCTGACACACTGCTGCTATAACCAAAGAAGAAACTTGACTCTGAGATTAGAACTCATTCCTGGTTAAATATACATTTCCTAATGATGAAACATCAGCAATGACTTTGCAGTTCTAGGGTTGTTGTTCACATAGCCTTTTTCCATTGTGTTTTAGTTATCAAGCGCATTGACCTATAACACAGAATACTACATAATGGCAGGGAAGATCAAACAAATCAACAGAAAAAGGATTTATTTGAGGTTTTTAAGACCTACCATTTAACCTTTCCCAGATCTGATTTTTTCATATGTAAAATTCTGTGTAAGATTGAGTATCATGAATTAATAATTGGGATGCTGCCTATGAATTTGTTTTTGAAGTTGAAAAGTGGATCAGAGTTTGGGAGGTTTCCTTGGAGGTCGAGAAGCTAAAGCCAACAGAAAGCCCTCAAAGCAGAACTAGTCTGCTCAAGTGGTGTCTTCAACCATCTACCATGGTATAGGACAGGGCTTTTAGCAGGGTACTGTGTAACATAACTAGTTAAGAACCTCAGTGAGCTTTTTGCTGACACTAACTTTCTAGTATGAGATGTGTCTAGAGAATGTGAAGATATTTTGCTATTCAAGTAAAGATGAAGGTACACACCTTAACATGAGCCAAAGAGAATTTTCAAGATAGATTAACAATGATCAGAAGGCAATAAAACTACAAGGAAAAGTTGGAAATTAGAGCATGATGCTTACAGCCAAGTAGAATGCCATGTGAATTCTCACAAAGGAATGGTTTCCTATCACTAAAAACCAAGATGGAATGGAAAGAGACACTGAGCAAAGGTGTAACTACAAACAACTCTAAGATTGATGTCAACAACTATTTTGAAATACAGTATTCATCCATCAATTCATTCATCCATCCACTCATTTATTCTGCAACAATGTTTTGAGCACACATTTTATGTCAGGCAGTGCAACAGGGCCTTAATACACAATGGTGGCTATGAGGAAAATGACCCTCAGTCTTTATTTAAAAAACAATAGGGACACCAACCCACTCACCAAACTTTCTACTCAAAATTTATCCTCTGTATAAGAAATGGGATATAGCTGTCTCCCCAGAGGCTCTACCAGTGTCTGAAAAATACAGAGGTGGATGCTCTCAGCCATCCATTGGATGGAGCACAGGGTCTCCAGTGAAGGAGCTAGAGAAAGTACCCAAGGATCTGAAGTGGTTTGCAGCCCCATAGGAGGAACAACAATATGAACTAACCCCCAGAGCTCCCAGGGACTAAACCACCAACCAAAGAGTACACATGGAGGGACCCATGGCTCCAGCTGCATATGTAGCAGAGTATGGCCTTGTCAGTCATCAATGGGAAGAGAGGCTCTTGGTCCTGTGAAGGCTGGATGCCCCAGTGTAGGGGGATGCCAGGGCCAGGAAGGTTGAGTTGGTGGGTTGGTGAGGAGGGGGAGGGAGGATGGGATAGGGTGTTTTGGAGGGGAAATCAGGAAAGGAGATAATATTTGAAATGTAAATAAAGAAAATATCTAATAAAAAATAAAGAAATGCAGAGATGGGATGGAGCACAGACTGAGAAAAGGTGAACCAATACTGCTGACCCAACGTGAGAATCATCCCATGGGCAAGCACCAATCCCTGATACTATTAATGATAGTCTGTTATGCTTGCAGACAGGAGTCTAGCATGGGGTGTCCTCTCATAGGCTCCACCAAACAGTTGACGCAGACAGATGCAGGCACAAATCTGTATCTGTAGCCAAACAGTGGATAGAGTATGGGGACTCTTAGGAAGAATAGGAAGAAGGATTGTGGGCCCTGAATTGGATAGGAACTCAACAGGAAGACCAACAGAGTCAACCTGGACCCTTGTGGCTGTGAGACTGAGCCAATAACAAAATATCATACATGATCTGGACCTAGGCCTTTCTGCTCATATGTGGCAAATGTGCAGGTTAGTCTTCATGTGAGTCCTGAACAACTGGTGTCAGGGCTATCCTGAAAGCTGTTGCCTGTCCATGGAATATGTTCTTCTAGCTGGGCTGCCTTGCCTGGCCTCAGTGGGAAAGGAAGTAGCTAGTCTCACAGAGACTTGCTGTGCCAGGATTTGGGGGATACTCAGGGAGCCCCCAATTGCTCAGAGGAGGGGCAGGGATGGGGAAAGGATTGTGGGAGTGGGCGACCAGGAGGGTAACAGTAAATGGGATGTAAAGTGAATAAGCAAAAAAAAGATAAATAAAAATTTTTAGGTGTATTTACTTCATCTTAAATGTATTAGTGTTTTGCCTGCATGAATGCATGTACACTACAGACACTTCTTGTGCCTATGGATGATAGAAGGGAGTGTAGGTCTCCTAGAACTGAAACTATGGATATTTCCAAAGCCACAATGTGGCTTTGGGGGCTTAATCCAGTTCTCCACAAGAGCTCCAAGTATTCTACACAACTAAGGCATCTCTCCAGCTCCTTCCTCACTGCTTCTTTTAATGGGTGAACTAAACAATTGAGAAGAAACATACCCAGACAACATCATAACATGTTTTAGCAAGTGCTTTTAATTATGTAGTGGGTATGGAAAACAGGAACCTTGCTTCTGAACATAGCTTTCTGCTCCCATGCAGAAACCCATATGGGTTAAAGGTAATGAGGGCAGTTCTGGAACCAGATCTATCTTTCCAGGGAGAAATAGAATTGAAGTTAAAGGAAAGGGGGTAGAAGAATGTGAGGATTATTAGTCTGACTGCATTCATGACACTGTGAGAGGTTCGTTTTGTTGTAACAGGATTCGTGTAGGGCAGTGAGTTCAATACTCTTCAACTAACACCCAGACACTCTTACCTGATGTAAGATGTAAAATTAATGAACTTTAAGCCAGCAATTCACATTTTCTTTGCTTTCCTCTCCTTTGTTTATCAGAACTAAAGAATGCTGTTTTTAATTAGATACTATTAAAAAAAAGCCATCCCAGCAAAATCTAAAACTTTTTGATTGACTTCTGTTATTTGTCCTCTCTCTCTCTCTCTCTCTCTCTCTCTCTCTCTCTCTCTCTCTCTCCCTTTCCCATCTCTCTTTCTCTCTCTCTCATCACACACACACACACACACACACACACACACACACACACACACACGGAGTGGGCAAAGAGAGAGTGCCTCAGTGGGAGGGAATAGTGATAGATGACAGATAGATGGATAGATAAATGAATGATAGGTAGATAGAACATGAGTTAATGTATATACACAAAGTACTAAGAAAAAATATTACTTCCAGATACAGCTTTATATGCCTGAGTTCTTTGTTCTGTAAACTCCATGGCTGCCTTATGTGTTTAACACCTCTTAATTTCCCTTAATAGAGACAAATTTTTATAAATGGGAAAATATGATTATAAACAAGTAAAGGAATTTCAACATATTTTTCCCTCAAAATTGTAATTGGACCTTGGCCAAGTTGGACTAGTTATTTTATTTCAAGGAAATGGTGTGGATAGCAAATTTGCTTAAACAGCAAAAAATTTCTTTCACTGCATAATTGAAACAATAACTTTAAATCAATTAGCCATGTTACCACCATAGACTCCTATCATCAAATTTCAATTCCTGGACCACAAAGAGTCATCAAACCATTGGGCTTATTGGGAACACACATTTGGTTCTGTTTTTGACATTAGTTCCACTAAACTCTAAAACTGGCTTCATTTTCTTTTTCTTTTCTTTTTTCATTTTTAAGTGGCATGTAAACATAAAAAACAGTTGGGTATGTAGTTCCACTTTCTAAAATGCTTAGAGATACAAAATCTATAAGGTTGAGTTAAATGCTTGTAAACAAGATCTCATCTGTGAACAGAGACACTAAATTCTGGTCTCTTTGGAGACACTGATAGAGAAGTGCTCAGAACTCTTGGGTTACTTGGGTATAACTCTTGGCCAATGTTTGCATTTTTTTTCAGGCACAACTCAAAGTTAGGCATACAGAGATGAGTGATTAATAAATCATTCTCAGAGGAGACAGTGAGTATCAGGTATCTTAGGATCATGTCAATATTGCAAGTTACAATCTCTTTCAGTATCTACGAAGCATCTGTTCCATTTGTAGTGAGAATCTAGGGGTAAGTGCAACTCTAAGAATAATTTTCCTATGGTCTCAGTCCTCACTCAGCATATCACAGACTATGCAGTGAGATTCTGATGCTAGATTTTTCATCCTTGACTTAGCACTCATTTTGAGGGTTTAATTAAGATAGTTTGGAGATTATCAGAGATAATTAGTTAAAGAGAGCTGTGCACTGTGCTGTGTGTTGCCAATCATTGGCACACCATATAATGCAGAAGGAGCAATGAATAATCCATCTCCCTTCGGTTTAATCCAAATAAGGTTCTAATGACAGCTTTTAGAATAAAATGTTCTCTGAAGGCATGGGGCTGTGAAGGCTGGCTCATTGACAATGCTCTCTGTGTTGTTCTGATAGAAAAAGGAAAGAAATGTGAATAGATTGAGCTTTAAACCATTGATGGATCTGGTCCCATGGCTAGACCTTAAGAAACAAAAGCAATTACAAGCTACCTGAAACTAGTCCTGCTCATCCCAAACATCAGTAACAAGAGACTGGGACAGGTCTTTGTAGTTATACATAGACAGTGATAGGACACAGAAGCCTCACTGATGTGAAGGAATCAAGTATAGCTACATTGCTCATACCTCACCAGCAACATCCCAAGAGGGCGAAAAGGTTATGCTAAGTTCAAGAACAGTGGTAACTTGGAGAAACCAAACTAGTGTTGACTTAGAAACTTCATCCCTACAAAGCCGTTTTTCAGAGTGCTGAAATATGTATTGTAGCTACCGGAGAAGAGTATACCATCAGTCTTACCTCATTATGATTCCTGTAAACTAATAACAACTAGCGTGACACTGTATAGTGCCATGAGTGCACTAGATGTTATACATGTCTATGTCATTGGGTCCTTCCAGATTGAGGATAATATAGTATTGTCCTGCTATTTAAAGGTAGTTATTCACTCTCCCATTCTTATTCTCTTCATTTTAACTCTAAATGTATTTCATTAATAAGTTAATAGTGTCAAAACCCAATGTAATTTTGCTAGGTAATAATTTTAATTTAATTAATGGGAATAATAATATTGGTCTAATGATTCTGATTTAAGGGGTAGCTCTGTTTGCATATGTTAGAAAATAACCTTGGACTTATTGGGGTCTGCATTCTGTGGTAAGTCTTCCTCCTGTAGTTTGTCAGATGTTATGTTTGGAAGGGGCTATGACAGAGACAGTGTTCTCCTTGTTCCCTCTGTTCCCTGTCCTCTGCCACCAGAATCAGTCTCCACTACTCAGCAGCTGTGAGTGATGATCCAATTATAAGTTGAGCAGGCTGGTTGAGAAAACTGAAAAATGTAATCCAGGAAAGCATATATTTTCTATTCTTTCTTTATTTCCCCAGGTTGCGATTTAACCCTGGCTTTCATCGAGTGCTTAGCCTCAGCAGAAGAACACTAGTTTGGCAGTCCTGCCTAATGAATGAAAGTGGAGTGAGGATTAATTTTGGGGGTGCTTCCAAACCCCATAGGTTTGGTGGCTAGATGCCAGACACTCTAAAGGTCCTTTCTCATTGCTCAAATCAGCAAACTCTTGGCTATTACAGTCAGTGAAAGCTGCAGTTTTCAGCAGTACCTGTTACATTAAATCAAATGTTGATGGGGGAAAGAAAGCAGACAAAAATAAAGTTCAGAATATTTCTGCCAATAGTTTTTTTTTTTAAATAAGTGAGAAATAAGTTTGAGGTTTTAGGATGTTTTTATTTAATTGGATGTAAGCTTGAACAGAATTTTTCACATGTTAAATGCAAGTTTCTGTGTTAGCACTAAGGCAATTGCTCTTCTGGCACAAAAGAGACCTGCGAATAAAGCTCTCTACACTTTCCAGGTGCAGAGAGAAAAGAGCTCCAAAATGTGTAGTCAGTAATTCACTGAGTTGGCAACAAGACAGGCAACTAGATTATTAACAGTTGTGTTTTTTTTAAAATAAATCAGTAACGTATCCATACTCTCAGGTGTGCGAGGAATAATGAGCTAGCCCAATCTTAGCACCCTGAGCAATGATGGTGGATTCATGGTGCTCCAAGTCACTGGTTTCCACCATTTAAACTTTCTTTTAAATAATTGTTGTTATAATCTGGCCCATTCAGAAGGAGGGAAGCAGTCATGTACCAACCTTGTTTAATACAAAGTATGGTTGATAGTGCTCCCACATAGAAGCCCAGGGCATAGCTCAGCATTAGATCACTCAGCTAGCATAATGAGGTCTGAGGGTCAAATTTGGTACAGAAAATACACACACACACACACACACACACACACACACACACACACACACACACACACACATATATAAATACACACTCGAGGAAGACAAAATATTCACTAGACTCACCACACACTTTAGCTGTAGGATGCAAACAAACAAACAAACAAACAAAAACCCAAACAAACAAGTAAAAACAAATCTCAAAAGGATTAGGAAATTTCTTCTTTGCTGAGTGTTTTCATAATGCCAGAAGACACTACCCAGGCTTCTGGGAAAGAAAAGACATCAGTGATCTTAACCAGTGCTGGGTAAGAACCCAGGATGATGATCCTACTTGGCCATAATGATATATCTAAGATCAGATTTATGTGTGTGTGTGGGGGGGGGGGGCGCTATTTATGCCTGGTATTGTAAACCTGGTCAAAAGCCCATGGCTGGGGAGCTCAAAGGCCAGAGGGAGGAACCTATTATTGTTCTAGTTGTTTTTTATAATGAAAGAAGAATATGTAGAATTAGCAAACTGCACTCAGCTTAGATGATCACAGTTTCCTTGGGAACATCGCTTCATAATCAGGAGTCAGCTGAACATATGCCTTGTTCTATTTGTCAGGTTTTATCAGGGTTTTGACTTTGGATACCTCAATATGATCGAGTTTCTTTATAGCCTGTTTGACCTGGTGCTTGCTGGCCTTGACATCCACAATGAACAAAGGAGTGTGGTTGTCTTTGGTCTTCTTTATGACTGACTTGGTGGTCAGGGAGAATTTGATGATGGAGTAGTGGTCGTGCTTGTTTCCTATGGCCATACTTTTGCAAGGGTGTTTGGGCTGCCTCAAGAGCTGCAGGGTGTTGGGACAATGGAGATAAGTGATGTGTAGATCTTGTTCTTTTTGTGGCTGTGGATGCCTCTCAGCACTGCCTTCTTGACTTTGAAGGCCTTCATTTTAGTTCAACACATTTTTTTTGAGTTACCATATTGTCAAACTGTTTTATGTATCAGCTGTAGATGTGAGTTACACCCAACCTTATCCAGAGTTTGAGTTTTCCCCTTGGTGATCAGCAGTCAATGTAGAGAACCATAACTTGTTGAAGTACTGAAAATAAGTGACAAAAAGTCTTCATCCTTACATGGGACATTGTTGTTTCCCAACTCCCCCACCAAGACTTAGAGAGCATCAAGCAAGTCATAGAGCTGGAGGATGGGGTGGTGTGCTGTGAAATGCCCTCAGAAGAGGACATGATGTGGTTGTGCTCTCATGAGATGACGGCAGCTGCACATAGCTTACACAAGGCCAATATGGTCAAAATTCCAGCATGCATGGGGGGTTGCTCTTGAAGGCCCCATCCATTATTGAGAGGCTATTGGCAGTGGAAGGAGATCCATTGTTTGTTGGGGGTCTGGCCACTGGTAGGCAACGGTTCATCCTATGTGGGTGGTCTCATATCCATGAGCAGAAGAAGAGTACATGAATTTGGGAGGGAGCTCATTGTGGGGATCTGATGGGAGTTAGAGAAGTAGATAAGAGTATAGTTCATTGTATACATGTGTGAAATAAATACCGTGTTAGTAATGGTGACAGATAAAGTTTACATGATTCAAGTAGTTCTCTTCACTGTCTTTCCCATGAACAGACTACCAAGAACACTAGCCATCATTGCCTAGAAACTTCCAAGTTACAGTACCCACTTTTCAGTCTGTGTGGATGGTCTAGGATCTAAGAGATTAATATAACAGGACATGTTCGCTCAGGCTCCAACACATGATGATAAGTTGTAGTTTATTACTCTCTTTGCTTTTGGATATTCTAGTAGCCAGCATTCATTGAAAGGATTTCTAGAATATGGAGTTTCAGTATTATCCAAGTCAAGGGGGTTAATTTTAAAGATGAAAGTGAACTGCCAAATACAAGCAGATTTTAAATTAAAACAGATGAACTGGAGATATATAATACTCTTTTTGTATTATTGTTTTAATGTGCTTTGAAAGTTGTCTTTACTGCACCACTACCACCCTGCTCCTCCCATTTTAAATACACTGGGATGCCTTGCAGTGTGGGTGCACTGTCCTGGTGTTTCTGCCCATGGGTAAAGGATAGACTAGGAGACCAGCCTTCATCCCTACCACTTGCTGTAGCAGGCAGTAAGGTGGCCATCCTCCAGTGTCTTTTCCACCAAGTGCCTAAAGATTTCTATGTGGTTCTTAGCCGCAGCCTGTATTTTTGTTAAGACAATGTTGGGGAGGGGGGAGGGTGTCCAACAAATTTTAACATTTCTGCTTTGCCATTTATGGAATTAAATTATTTATTGTAGTTTAAAAAAAAAAAAGAAAAGAAAAAAAAAGAAAGTTGTCTTTAGGGCTAAATGAAAATTTGAGTGCTTTGGATTATTTTTTAAGTTAAAGATTTATCTTAAATTTTATGAGAAAAATAAAGAAAAAATAATTAAAATAAATATCAAGTGATAAATCAGTTCATATCTTCATGAATATATACAAGTTTCTAGTCAAACAGACTGCAGGTATTTCTTGGTGAGTCCTCATCAACTAACCCCGAGGGTGAATTTTTATAGGAATTTCAGGAAGAAAATAATGTATTGAAATTCTTAGATGTGTTTTCTATGGGGTTTTTTTTCAAAAAGTTGTTTATTTCCTTCTTCCACGCAGCAAGAGGTATCACCATGTGGTGGTAAAAAGAAGCATAGGGGTTCAGTGAGCATATAAATATGGAGACCTACCCTATCTCAAGTCCACATGTACCTTAAGTTGAACACACACACACACTCACTAACACATGGGGTTGTGGGAGTCAATAGCTTTTATTATTAGATACTTTTTCTTATGTTGAGAAAAGATAAATTTGCCTTCCTTCAGATCCTTGGGACCAAAAATAGACAATCCAAACTTCCAGATTACCAGCCGTGATCATAATGTAGGAACTTCCAAGTTACAATACCCATTTCTCATTCTGTGGGGATGACCTAAGATCTAAGATGATAAAGTAGGAGGACATGTTCAAATGTGAGAGGACACTATTGTATAGCTTCTTTCTTTTAATTATATTGCAATGAATTTTTGACAGTTTAAAACATCAGAAATTCACACAAAAGAATGTCCTTGTCATACTTGAATAAGGTAGGTGGGTGGTCTTTTGTTTGTTTGTTTGTTTCATTGTTTTTTATTCTTCCTGTAAATAGCCTGCAACAACTCAACAGAGACATATAGACTTCATAGAAACAAAATTTTATATGTTAAAGGACATGCAGCATAACTACAATGTCTGAAGGGGCTTCAAGGTTGTGGGTTATTATATCTTACAAGCAGGGGTCCTATGTGCTTTCTTTGGTTATATAATTTACTCGAAGATTGCACAGAGTTGGATTGTATAAAAGTTCAGGTCTTTGTTGAGCACTTTTGCCATTATGGAGTGTTGTTTTAAAGTTCAAGTCTAAAGATATTTCATTTGCATTGTAGAATAATCTCAGATTCCAAAGTTCATAAATTAGTTTTGAACACTTGAAAGGGCTCAGGGGTAAATTGCTGTTGAATTTGTTTAGATCATTATAAAGGTCAGTTAATAAAAGAAGGGTGTGTTCCAGTTTTGTTAAGGTAATGTATTAGCTAAGAAATCATATTATTAGTAATCATTAATTGTTTAACAGTGGCTATTAAGCTAAAAGTAGAACACTATGCTTTTTCATTATTGTGTGTGAGTTCAACATTGTTTTTATGAAGCTAATCATTCTGATAGGGCATGCTAAAATAATAACCACAATAGACAGTGTAGAAATACCAGAAATGTCATCAGCATGCACTATATCATATTGAATTGCACAAGGCATAATTGTGTGTCTACATGAAATTTATTGGAGGTTATTAGACCCAATTGTTAGACTAAATAAAATTTATTTATGTTTTACCTAATTTTCCCTTGCAGAAGTTGATGGAAAATGTTCACTGCTTAGTACTCTTCCTTGTGAAGAGCTCTGTGCCACAGTGTGCAAGAAGAATTAGATGTTGATTTAAGAGGAGTCTTTCCTTTCTATCTGTGTTCTTCTGCCAGGTCAGCCAGGTTGGCTTTGGGTAGAAATGTTCAGCTTGCAGTGGCTGTCTTTCTTTATGGCTGATATTCCACTGGGTGGTGCAGGCAAAGAGGACAGCTCCTTTCTGGCAGCTATTCAAATTGGATAAGGATGGTCTTTTTCCTCTGTAAGTGGTAAGCATGTAGAGGGGCCCATTTCTCCTCCTTCCTCTGGAGATGCTATCTTTTTGCCCACCACCCACTGTCTCCAAGGAATCTAGCACCTCCAAAGACAACTTGAAAGTCAGCCTGGAAAGCTCTTCCCATTCCAAGGCCATTCCAGAATTCTAGGTGAATCAGCTTTTGACATGCCCATGGCCCAGGAATTGCCCTGTGGCTCTCAGATGAACTAACTATCCATGATTATGCTGGAGGGTGGAAATTGACCACAGGTTGTGTTTTGCTGCCAACTCTTCATGGAGACTTTCAAAGGCCTTACATGTATCTGACAATTACCTAAAATGCTCTTCAATGTAATAATGTGTTGGGAAGTGGAAAATGCCGAGGGGGTCATTTAGCAATCATATCCCCATAGTGTTCTTTCAATAGATTATAGGGTTTACCTCCTTTTTTAGTAATACATAGAAGTAAATATAACAAGTTTTCATAGAAACAGCAAATTCTTATTCACATGGCAATATGTCCTTCCTGACTTTGAATGGTTAGGATTCTCTCAGGATAGAAAGGCTTGATCACAGAGTATTGGGAGTATTCATTAATAATCCACTGGAGCATGTACATCCTAATTCTTTTTCTCACTAACAGTTTTGAGCTACTGCATGTGCACACACATAAGTTCACATCCCCAAGCTTGTTTCCACTATTTCTATCCATCCCTTTCCATAATTTCCTTGGAGAAAAAGAAGATTTAAAAGTACAGTTAGCCATTCTGAGTCAAAGCTGTTTTAATTACAGCGTATTTAGTTCTTTGAGAGCACCTCTAACTCTCAAAGTCAGGCAGTGTTAAGGTTACCAAGCTGATGTCTCAAGTTTACCTCAAAATGAACATCTTCTAAATTTCATCTCTGCTTAGAGAAAGAGATCAGTATTAGAACATGTTGGAGAATGTTTGCATTTAAGTAGATATACAGTTCTATTTTATTGTGTATCAAGCAACAACACATTTGAACCTGGCTTTGACTAGAAAACAAATGCCACTGGAAGAATAATATTAAGTATGTAATCTCTAATATAAAACAAATACCATGAGACAATAAATTATGCAGAAATTGTTTTACTTTCCTTAAATATCATTTACAATGTTTTTCTATTTTCCAAACCCTGACCAATCACAAGACTAAAGGATTTTTAATTTTCTCTCCTCTTTGCACCTTAAACAAAAGATATAAAGATGTCCCTTTTCATTGGATGTTTCAATTTTGCTCCAAAATCCAGAAGACCACACTATTTACTAAACCAAGCCTTCAGAACAATGTTCTGTTTATCTTGGCATGTAAATACGGTTTGCAGTTAACAGGCACTATTTGCAGGGGAAAACCATCACTTATACGGAACAGCACAGATACAGGGAATACTTTATATCACACGAAGAAAGGTACTTTACTAGATTAGTATGTTTGTATCCACTCTTTTCAGGATGGGAGGTGAGGATAATGAGCCAATCAGAGAAAAATTGCATGTTCAATAGCATGATTTGAACCCAAAGAGCCCAGCATAGTTTATGATCCTGTATACGTATAAGCAATTGCATTATTATCAATCAACATGTCAGCCTGTAAAAACAAATTGGCAGAAAAATAGCTATACAATCTGCACATAGGTGTTTTCCTCTAGAGCAACACACATGGTGATGTGCCTGATTTGTTTATTTTATGTTGTCTTCACATAATAGTTTAATAATGAGTACAGTCTGCATCTATTGAGCATTTGATAGGTGTTGGGCATTATTTAAAGATTCTAAACACACAATCAATTTATTTATGCTACCTCAGTCTTATCTGATATTACTTTTAGCCTCATTTGTAGACAGATTTATGACTTTGTGGCAGTTTGTACAGAGAAGAATAAAATATTTGTGTTCTCCTTGAAGGTCAGCAGAGATCCACCTTACCTTCCATACTTCTGAAAACATTGTCTGAGACATTCTTTGATGATGTAGTCCCCATTTTCTTGTGAATTCCTTCACTGCCAAGGTCCACTGCCCATGTAAATTGCAGTATATATATATATCTGATTGTTCCTCAGCCTTCTCCCCACAGCACATACCTCAGTACATATATCTAATGTAGCAGCAGGAATCTGCTCATAGGCAGAGTCACTGATCAACTCAACTTTCACAACAGGATAGTGTCATTCCAGTACTGTCATGTTCAAGGTTTCAAAATTGAAATTAGTCCTTCCTCTAAATCCTGCATTGAGGTCCTTGTGCTCAGTCTGAAGGTTGGCTGTGAACATCCACGTCTGTATTGGTCAGACTCTGGCAGAGCCTCTCAGGAGACAACCATACCAGGCTTCTGTCAGCAAGAGCTTCTTGACATCAGGAATAGTGTCTGGGTTTGGTATCTGCATGTGGGATGGATCTCTAGGTGGGGCAGTCTCTGTTCCACTCTTTATCCCTGAATTTCCTTTAGACAGGAAATATTCTGTGTTAATATTTTTGAGATGAGTGGGTGGCCCTTCTCTCAATCGGGAGCCATGCCTACCTCTGGATATGGTCTCTAGAGGTTCTCCCTTCCCTTTGTTGGGTATTTTATCTAATGTCATCCCTGGTGGGTCCTGGGAGCCTCTTGCTTTCCTGGTATCTGGGACTCTCTAGTGGCTACCCCAAGCTCCTCATACCCTAATACTACACACCTCTGTTCAATTTCCTGACCCTCTGTACTTCTCCCTCTTCTCCTCCCACAACTGATTCTCTCTCCCCTTTTCCCCTCCTCCTCTCTCTCCCTCTAAGCTCCTCCCTTTTCTCTACCTTCCATGATTATTTTGTTCTCCTTTCTAAGTAGGACCAAAGCATCCACACTTTGGTCTTCCTTCTTCTTGAGCTTCATATTGTCTGTGAGATGTATCATGGGTATCCTCAGCTTTTTATATAATATCCACTTATCAGTGAGTAGATACCATGTGTGTTGTTTGCAATTCCTTAGGTAGAACAATAATATCAACCAACCAAACCAGAGACTCATGGCTCCAGCTGCTTATATAGCAGAGGATTGCCTCATCTGGCATCAATGGCAGGGGAGGCCCTTGGTTTTGTGGTGACCTTGTGTAAGGTAATGCTAGGGCAGTGAGGCAAGAGTGGGTAGTTAGGTGAAGGAGCTCCCTCATAGAAGCAGGGAGAAAGGGAAGGAATGGAAGTTTGCAGAAGGGAAACCAGAAAGGGGATAAAATTTGAAATGTAAATAAATAAAATTATCAATAAAATATTGAAATTAGATTTTTTTCATACAATATATTCTGATTATGGTTTCCCCTCCCACCAGTCTTCCCAGTTCCTCCCCATCTTTCCTCCTATCTGAATTCACACTCTTTCTGTCTCTCATTATTAAACAAACAGGAATATGATATAATAATGTAGCTAAAAATAAATCAGAAAAAACATATAGATGAAATACAAGAAACACATATAAATGCAGACATACACATGTTCACTCACTCAAAAAATCCATGAAAAACTCAAAATGGAAGCTGTATTATGTATGTAAAGGGACTGTAAGGTAGAGTGAAATGCCGAATTACTCAGCCATATTCTAGGCTTTTAAAATAAAACAGAGGTCCCTGAGAAATGGCTTAGAGGTTGAGAGTACATACTGCTTTTAATGAGGACTTGAGTTTACTTTCCAGTACACATGTCAGGAGGCTTACAGCTGCCTGTAACTCCAGCTCCAGGGGATTTGATGTCTTCTGGACTCTGGGCATCTGTGCTTATATGCTCACAATCCCCCTAACCCACCAATGTCCCCTATATACACAGTTTTAAAAAGTGAGAACAGAAATCAAGGTATTTACATAAAATCTCTGATAGTTTTGGGGAAAATGTCCTGAAATTGGAAAACAACTGGCCTGGCTATATCTAGGCTGTAAGTGTGATGCATCAGTTACAATCCCCTCATAGCTTAGCTTAGTGCTTATGCCTTTACATGTTTATAAACTTCCGTTTTGTGTTATTAAAAGAAAAAAAAGTCCCTGCTCTAAGTAAAACATCAAAAGTATAATAAGAAACCCGTGGCATTGCACACACCACCAATAATTGAGAAATTAGTTCAAGGACAACTAAGTTCTCTGTGATGCTCTTTTCCGTGGGCTTAAATCTGCTTCCCTAATTATGTTTCATTTCCTTTTTGTTTGCTGAGGCACATTGTCAAGAGATATTACTTTAGCTGAGAACGCAACAGTACTGATCTTACAGGAGAAAGCAAAGAAAACAAAAACTACAGTGCTAACGATTCCAGCTCGTGTTTGATACTTAGATAGCAAAGTTTTCTTTTCTGAAGGGAACTAACCAATGGCACCTGGCACAGCAGTTTGCTCTTGAGGCTGTAAATATCTCACCTGTCAGTTAATATTCTTTCATTTTTTTCCTTTAGTTACATTTATGAGGCTCAAAACAACAATAATATAAAGCAAGAGAAGTCTCTGGATCATTCCAAACTGAGCATTTACCCGATAAGCTTTTGTGAATATAATAACCTCCACCAATCCCCATCTTCAGATACCATTGTAGTGGGGCTTAGGGCTTCAGAACCTGAAGAGGCTTACATCTTAGCAGACGTGATAATCCCTGTGCGGATCTGGGATTCTTATCTTTAAAATGAGAATAAGAATATGACCTGCATTATAGGACTTTATGTAAGGACAGAAGGAATTAATACTGATTCATACTTAACAAATACTGGCTATTACTCACAGACCACAAAAGAAAAACTCTCCACCCAGCTAGACGACACACGTCAGAGATGGCATCTCCCTTGCTCTCTTTATATGGCTATGTGTGCCAATAGCTTAGAACATAGCAAAATGTTGGTTTTGGTGGAAAACTCTAAAGCAATGTTTGTAATCTGGGTGGGTCTTGAAAGTGTTCTGTATTTTGCGGTCTTGCTTGAGTGTACAGACTTTTCAAGTTCTTCATCATAAGCTTTTATACAAGAAGCCATGAGCAACTCTTTTTTTTTTTTTTGATTTTTAATATTTTTATTACATATTTTCCTCAATTACATTTCCAATGCTATCCCAACTTCCCTACCCACCCATTCCCATTCTTTTGGCCCTGGCATTCCCCTATATTGGGGCATATAAAGTTTGCAAGTCCAATGGGCCTCTCTTTCCATTGATGGCCGACTAGGCCATCTTTCGATACATATGCAGCTAGAGACAAGAGCTCCGGGGTTCTGGTTAGTACATCATGTTGTTCCAACAATAGGGTTGCAGATCCCTTTAGCTCCTTGGGTACTTTCTCTAGCTTCTCCATTGGGAGCCCTGTGATACATCCAATAGCTGACTGTGAACATCCACTCCTGTGTTTGCTAGGCCCCGGCATTGTCTCACAAGAGACAGCTATATTTGGGTCCTTTCAGCAAAATCTTGCTAGTGTATGCAATGGTGTCAGCGTTTAGAAGCTAATTATGGGACGGATCCCTGGATACGGCAGTCTCTAAATGGTCCATCCTTTTATCACAGCTACGAACTTTGTCTCTGTAACTCCTTCCCTGGGTGTTTTGTTCCCAATTCTAAGAAGGTGCACAGTGTCCACACTTTGGTCTTCGTTCTTCTTGAGTTTCATGCGTTTATCAAATTGTATCTTATATCTTGGGTATCCTAAGTTTTGGGCTAATATCCACTTATCAATGAATACATATTGTGTGAGTTCTTTTGTGATTGTGTTACTTCACTCAAGATGATGCCCTCCAGGTCCATCCATTTGGCTAGGAATTTCATAAATTCATTCTTTTTAATAGCTGAGTAGTACTCCATTGTGTAAATGTACCATAATTTCTGTATCCATTCCTCTGTTGAGGGGCATCTGGGTTCTTTCCAGCTTCTGGCTATTATAAATAGGGCTGCTATGAACATAGTGGAGCAACTCTTTAAGAACTGCCCACTCAGGACACATGAAGTTTCTACTGAGTGGTAGTATGTGTGTTCCTTGGTTGTATGGTGAAAGAATATCCAGAATAGAGCTTCAGGGTGTCTTGACAACTCTGCCTATGTCTTCTTGCCACATTTAGAGAGAGTTGGGCTAAGAGTGCTAGGGTAAAGAGAACACATGTTAACCATCCCTCCTGACACTTCCTCCAGAAAACCTGACACACCCAGAACCAAAATTAGTGCTTTGATTCTCAAGACATCTGTTTTCTTCAACAATTGAAATTTTCTGTCCTGTACTAGTCCTTAGTAAGTATGTAGCAGAGGACTGCCTTGTTTGGCCTTACTGGGAGGAAATGTGCCAAATGTTGTAGAGACTCAATGCCCAGGGAAGGGGGGTGCTGAGGGGGTAAGGTGGGGATGAGTAGGTGAGGAAGCACCCTCTCAGAGACAAAGGGGAGAGGGGATGGGAGAAGAACTCTGGGAGGGGGGTCAGGAAGGAGGGCAACATTTAGAATATAAACAAATAAAATAATTTAATAAAAGTTTAAGTGTGCCTCTGGTAATATTTAAGCTAGAAACTCACGTTGATACTCGTCTTTAAGAATTAAATAAGCCAGGCATGGCGGCGCACACCTTTAATCCCAGCACTCAGGAGGCAGAGGCAAGCGGATTTCTGAGTTCGAGGCCAGCCTTGTCTACAGAGTGAGTTCCAGGACAGCCAGGGCTACACAGAGAAACCCTGTCTCAAAACACAAAAAACAACAAACAAACAAACAAAAAAGAATTAAATAAATACCTTTAAAATAATGAATATATAACAACTATTTTTTTTTCTAAATCTTAAACTTTTTAACTTATGTCTTTCTTGATGATTGCCAAGAAATCTGTAGATTACTGCTGTAGGGTCATTATCTAGTTTAACTTTTTTTTTTTACCGTTCAGATAAGTAATATTTAGAAATATAACATGTGGAATTGAAACAACATCCCTATAGAGTTTTAGATGACTGGTTAAATTGTCTGTTTAGGGAGAGGTTGAGGTGACATTGTTCTGCATATATTCTAAGTTTATGAGGCCTAAAGTGGGATGAACTGGCATAAAATTTAAGGTTCTGATAGGAGTAATGTTTCCAGTTAAAGGATTCTAAAGGGATTGGACAACTAATGAAATACTAGTAGACTAAATTTCATTAGTAATGAATGCTCAGAGACTGAAAGCTAGGAGAAGAAATATTCTACTAAGGGCTGTATTGTATCAGTTGAAAAAACTGGACTAAGGGCAATATATTAAATAAAATAACCATATGAATAATATAAATGAACACACTTATTCTTAAATAATACATACTTAAATATTGAGAGGCAAAGAATTAACATGCAAACAGTTTGCAAACTAAGTAGAAAAATGTTACATCTATTAAACATAATGGAGGATGGAGAGGTTGCTCAGTAGTTAAAGAACAGTTATTGCTCTTGCAGAGGACCTGGGCTGGGTTTCCAGCAAACCCTAATGGCTTACAACTATCTGTAACTCTAGTTCTTAGGGACTGGATACCTCTTGTGGTTTACATGGACATTGTATGCATGTAGTACACATGAGCTTAGACAAGCAACACACACATGTGACTAAACACTTAACTCTTTGAAAATTAACTTTGCATATAATATCATATGTGTAAATACATGTATAATGATCTCTATATGTGTTTACAGACAGACAGGCAGACAGACAGACAGACAGACACACACACACAGAACATCAATATAGCAAGATGATGCAATGTTATGGATACATGTATCTAAGAATGTGGTGCTGGATGAAACATGTCCCTTATAGTTTATGCTTTATAAAGTGAGTCTAAAATGGAACAGTGTTAAGCAGTGATGGTTGAGGAGATGATTTTATCATGGCACCTGCGACCCCATGAGTGAATTTATTATGCTAATGTAGGTTTGGGTTAATTATTATGGGAGTAGCTTTGGATGAAAATATGAATTGAGTGCCTCTGCCATCTTCCTTGTGTTTGTTTCTTTCCTTGTTCTACCCTTTCCATGCAATGATGAAGCAGGAAAGGCCTCACAGTGTGCAACCCCTAACTCTTGGTCTTTTCAGACACTGGTATGATGAGCTAAGGAGGTTTCATTATTTATATATTACTCAAGCATAGGTATTCTGTTACAGCAGCAGTGAAGGAACTAAGGTTAGAATGCAGGTACCTTCTGTCTTGTTCTTCTTTGTTTCACTGAAATATTTTTACCTGAGTGTGGAACGATGAAAGCTCAGCACCTAAGAGCACTTCCTGTTCTTAGAAAGGACAGGGTTTGATTCTCTGTACCCACATAGTGGTCCACAACTATCCATACTCAGTGGGGGCAATGCTCTCTTCTAACCTTCACCGGTACCAAGTGCACATGTGCAGTATGCACACATATTCAGGCAAAGCACAAATCCAAGAAAATAAAGAAATCTGATAAAAAATTAAACTATTTAGTGTTTTAAATTTTGACATGTATATATGAAATTTAGTGCTGAGGGACATGCAGGATGGATGACAAGTGTCTTTAGAACGCATGGAATGTCGCCTACCAGTGAGGTCAGCCACAATGAGTGCATGGGCCAGAGGACCACGTGTCCTGAGTACTTCTTGCTGTTACAGAGTTTTGATCTACTTGTTGCCTTAACATCCCTCTTAATCTAAGAATTGTATGGAAACTCTAACTCTCTCCCTGGGCAGTATCACTGACACTTGCAATCATAGTCCTTGATCTTTTTCTGGCATTGCTGTTGAAGCCGATTAAGGATTCAATCATTACCCTAGGAAAGAACTTACAAGAATAAGTAAGCAATGGCATTTGCTTAAAATTGTTACAAAACTACTTAAAAATAAAATTGTCAATGAAGATAGGTTAAGATGTTTTAGCTACTGGCTCTGATGTAGAAAATGTTAGGGAACAATTTGGAGTTCAGAAAGGCACACTCCTAATAGTTAAGCTAGAGACTTTTCTCTGTCTCTCTGTCTCTGTCTCTGTCTCTGTCTCTGTCTCTGTCTCTGTCTCTGTCTCTCTGTCTCTCTCTGTCTCTGTCTCTGTCTCTGTCTCTCTCTCTCTCTCTCTCTCTCTCTCTCTCTCTCTCTCTGTGTTTCCATGTTGGATTTTTTAAAATGTAAATTATTTTATTTATTTACATTCCAATCATTGCTCCCCTCAGTTGCCCCTCCCACAGTTCCTCATCCCATTCATCCTCCCTCTTTCCTCTGCTATATATGTGCCAGGGGACTCACTTTCTGTTCATTTCTTTCTTGTTGTTCTTAGAATGAACCATATCGATTTATTGGCATAGTCTATTTATGAAGAATGTAGGTAGCTTTTTTTCTTTCTTTCATTTTACTCTAGGAAGTGAGGTTGATTTCAATCTGCCTCAACAGCTGCCTACACAACTTCACCTTGAAGATTAAGCATTTCATGCCTCAGTTAGGGTTGATAATGCCTTCCTCACTTTCATGATTTGTATGATACTGCCAGAAACTTTCTAGGCATTTGCTTTGAATTCGATTTTCAGAGTATCCATCACTGCTTCTTTAGCTGAGACCAGCCTGTCTCCAGTAGGCCACCATGATACCATGAGGACAATCATGGGACTGTAACTCTGGGTCACTGACAAGTAGGCTCAGCCTGACCCAGCTACAGGGAGGTTAGAACTAAGTAGTCTTGTAACAGTGTCTGTTAGTTTGTCAAGAGACAGAATAGGTAAAGAGAGCTAAAACTAGAGATCATCTACCCTGATATTGATTCTTCCAGTATTAATAAAGTGTTCATGCTGTGTCTTAGGGAATAGCCTCTTAAGTTTGTCTCATACTTGATGCCAAAAGAAGCATTTCTAGGTCTTATATGGTCCCATGGTTCCAACTCTCTTTCCTTCCTTATGTACACATCCACTGTGGGGTGTAAAAAGTGGTTTGGGGGCCAAATGCTACACTATGGATGGAAAATCATTGCCTCATGCCCTTGCAGCTGTAGACTCATTGGTATTATTATTTCTTCTCTGTTATAGAAGCCAAGGGGAAATTGTTTCTCTGGGATGATGGGCAGTTCATTTAAGGAACCTCACATACCATGGGGCTATGGATTTGACTTCTAGTTTTTGGTAGGTGAATATTAAGCTTCCTCACAGAAACAATAGTCTCATTTATAGATGGAGATCTTTAGATAAAGATCAAACATGTAAAGATCAAGCCACCATTCAGCCTCACTTCTAGGGCTTGGAAGTTCACCTCTCTTCTTCAAAGGTTAAGGAAGGATTAAATACAGTGGAAGATTATTAATTCTGGTTCCTTTATAGCTGAAAGCTGAGTTCATCATTCTTATAGTCCTATCTAGAAGACAATTGAGCAAACCAGCTGTTACCAATCAAGGAGCCCACTAACATTTCTTTTGGTTTTGAGAAATAATCAGGACCTCCTCAGTCTTAATGTTCTTACATCTTTTCACTTGCTGGAGTTTAGAGCCTTTAACATAGATAATCTATCTCATGTGTCAAGATGAAATATCTTCCAAACAATTCCACTGTAGGCCCTAATCCCTAATTATTAGAGTTAATATTTGATTTTCTATTTGTTGGTATGTTGATTGAGGTTTTCTTTTTCTGTTGTTGATACAAAGATTAAAGTGTACCATGGTTAGATAGTTTATTTTTAAATGTGCTAAAACATTCTGGATTAAATATAGTAACACTGTAATATCATCCTTGCTGTCAAGATCTTCATAATCTAAAAAGAATGAAGACACTGGCATAACACCACTCAGTAATGCCAGCCATTACAACCCTGCCACAGAAGTTGCTTCCTTTTTCATTCCAAAGAAAATATCTAATGCAAAAACAGAACACTGAAACCAGAGACTCTCTTTAAAGGTTTGCTTCTCATGAGCAAGAGGTCAGAGAGTGTCTGGGATCATGAGAGAGGGAAACTTCCTTCAGCTTTATTGTGGAAGTATGGGTGACAGAACCTTCCTTAAGAATTTGAGAACATGAAGCCTGTTGTGGGAAGAGTTTCTGTAAAACAGTTGTAGGTGGACCATGGAGTTCACAATCTAAACTAGTTAAATAGGAAGGAAGGACAGGGATGGCTCTGAGGGCTTTGTGAAGGATAGGTTCTCCTGTTCCTTGACTTTAAAGCACAGCAGGTGAGGGAATGGATAGCACAGTTCTTGGGACATAATTTTCATTTTCGGAGCCAGAGTAACAAAAAAGAGATACAGCCAAGTTTCGCCACTCACATAAAATCTCAACTAATGAAACAAAAAAGTGACTTGCTAAGTGTTTACTTTATGTAGAAAACCATTCTTAGGAGAATTAGAATTTCTTCACATATGTACATAAAATGTGACTTTTGCTAAATGATTTTTAGCCAAAATGTAGCTGGCTTTCTAAAAGGTGGTTATATGTGATGAATGGATAGAAATTATATCATATATTAAATATTGTATAGTTACATAAAATAATCATGAATGAGTTTTAAAAGAACCTTATTTAGGTCAAAATTTTCTGAGAAATCTACCAAACATGTGGCTGTATATCAGCACATCTGAAAGGGATTTTAAACATTAAAATCTAGACCTCAAACTATACTTTATTAAATATTTTTTATTACATATTTCCCTTAATTACATTTCCAATGCTATCCCAAAAGTACCCCATACCCTCCCCACCCCCCACTTCCCTACCCACCCATTCCCATTTTTTTTGGCCCTGGCATTCCCCTGTACTGGGGCATATAAAGTTTGCATGTCCAATGGGCCTCTCTTTCCAGTGATGGCCAACTAGGCCATCTTTTGATGCATATGCAGCTAGAGGCAAGAGCTCCGGGGTACTGGTTAGTTCATAATGTTGTTCCACCTATAGGGTTGCAGATTCCTTTAGCTCCTTGGGTACTTTCTCTAGCTCCTCCATTGGGAGCCCTGTGATCCATCCACTAGCTGACTGGGAGCATCCACTTCTGTGTTTGCTAGGCCCCGGCATAGTCTCATAAGAAAGAGTTATATCTGGGTCCATTCAGCAAAATCTTGCTAGTGTATACAATGGTGTCAGCGTTTGGAAGCTGATTATGGGGTGGATCCCTGGATATGGCAGTCTCTAGATGGTCCATCCTTTCATCACAGCTCCAAACTTTGTCTCTGTAACTCCTTCCATTGGGTGTTTTCTTCCCAATTCTAAGGAGGGGCATAATGTCCATACTTCAGTCTTCATTCTTTTTGAGTTTCATGTGTTTAGCAAATTGTATCTTATATCTTGGGTATCCTAAGTTTTGGGCTAATATCCACTTATCAGTGAGTACCTATTGTGTGAGTTCCTTTGTGATAGTGTTACCTCACTCAGGATGATACCCTCCAGGTCCATCCATTTGCTAGGAATTTCATAAATTCATTCCTTTTAATAGCAGAGTAGTACTCCAATGTGTAAATGTACCAAATTTTCTGTATCCATTCCTCTGTTGAGGGGCATCTGGGTTCTTTCCAGCTTCTGGCTATTATAAATAAGGCTGCTATGAACATAGTGGAGCATGTGTCCTTCTTCCGGTTGGGACATTTTCTTGGATATATGCCCAGGAGAGGTATTGCTGGATCCTCCTGTAGTACTATGTCCAGTTTTCTAAGGAACTGCCAGACTGATTTCCAGAGTGGTTGTACAAGCTTGCAATCCCACCAACAATGGAGGAGTGTTCCTCTTTTTCCACATCCTCACCAGCATCTGCTGTCACCTGAATTTTTGATCTTAGCCATTCTGACTGGTGTGAGGTGGAATCTCAGGGTTGTTTTGATTTGCATTTCCCTGATGATTAAGGATGTTGAACATTTTTTCAGGTGCTTCTCTGCCGTTTGGTATTCCTCAGGTGAGAATTCTTTGTTCAGTTCTGAGCCCCATTTTTTAAATGGGGTTATTTGATTTTCTGGAGTCCACCTTCTTGGGTTCTTTATATATATTGGATATTAGTCCCCTATCTGATTTAGGATAGGTAAAGATCCTTTCCCAATCTGTTGGTGGTCTTTTTGTCTTATTGACAGTGTCTTTTGCCTAGCAGAAGCTTTGCAGTTTCATGAGGTCCCATTTGTCAATTCTCGATCTTACAGCACAAGTCATTGCTGTTCAATTCAGGAATTATTCCCCTGTGCCCATATCTTCAAGGCTTTTTCCCACTTTCTCCTCTATAAGTTTCAGTGTCTCTGGTTTTATGTGAAGTTCCTTGATCCACTTAGACTTGACCTTAGTACAAGGAGATAGGAATGGATCAATTCGCATTCTTCTACATGATAACAACCAGTTGTGCCAGCACCATTTGTTGAAAATGCTGTCTTTTTTCCACTGGATGGTTTTAGCTACCTTGTCGAAGATCAAGTGACCGTAGGTCTGTGGGTTCATTTCTGGGTCTTCAATTCTATTCCATTGGTCTATTTGTCTGTCACTATACCAGTACCATGCAGTTTTTATCACAATTGCTCTGTAGTAGAGCTTTAGGTCCGGCATGGTGATTCTACCAGAGGTTCTTCTATCCTTGAGAAGAGTTTTTGCTATCCTAGGTTTTTTGTTATTCCAAATGAATTTGGAGATTGCTCTTTCTAATTCGTTGAAGAATTGAGTTGGAATTTTGATGGGGATTACATTGAACTTATAGATTGCTTTTGGCAAGATAGCCATTTTTACAATGTTGATCCTGCCAATCCATGAGCATGGGAGATCTTTCCATCTTCTGAGATCTTTAATTTCTTTCTTCAGAGACTTGAAGTTCAGATTTTTCACTTCCTTAATTAGAGTCACGCCAAGATATTTTATATTATTTGTGACTATTGAGAAGGGTGTTGTTTCTCTAATTTTTTTCTCAGCCTGTTTATTCTTTGAGTAGAGAAAGGCCATTGATTTGTTTGAGTTAATTTTATATCCAGCTACTTCACCGAAGCTGTTTATCAGGTTTAGGAGTTCTCTGGTGGAATTTTTAGGGTCACTTATATATACTATCATATCATCTGCAAAAAGTGATATTTTGACTTCATCTTTTCTAATTTGTATCCCCTTGATCTCCTTTTATTGTCGAATTGCTCTGGCTAAAACTTCAAGTATAATGTTAAATAGGTATGGGCAGAGTGGACAGCCTTGTCTAGTCCCTGATTTTAGTGGGATTGCTTCAAGCTTCTCACCATTTACTTTTATGTTGGCTACTGGTTTGCTGTAGATTGCTTTTATCATGTTTAGGTATGGGCCTTGAATTCCTGATCTTTCCAAGACTTTAATCATGAATGGGTGTTGGATCTTGTAGAATGCTTTTTCGGCATCTAAGGAGATGATCATGTGGTTTTTGTCTTTGAGTTTGTTTATATAATGGATTCGTTGATGGTTTTCCACATATTAAAACATCCCTGCAACCCTGGAATAAAACCTACTTGGTCAGGATGGATGATTGCTTTAATGTGTTCTTGGATTCGGTTAGCGAGAATTTTATTGAGTATTTTTGCATCAATATTCACAAGGGAAATTTGTCTGAAGCTCTCTATTTTTGTTGGATCCTTCTGTGGTTTAGGTATCAGAGTAATTGTGACTTCATAGAATGAGTTGGGTAGAGTTCCTTCTACTTCTATTTTGTGGAATAGTTTGTGCAGGACTGGAATTAGGTCTTCTTTGAAGGTCTGGTAGAACTCTACAACTAAACCCATCTGGTCCTGGGCTTTTTTTTTGGCTGGGAGACTATTAATGACTGCTTCTATTTCTTTAGGGGATATGGGACTGTTTAGATCCTTAACTTGATCCTGATTTAACTTTGGTATTTGGTATCTCTCAAAAATTTGTCCATTTCATCCAGGTTTTCCAGTTTTGTTGAGTATAGCCTTTTGTAGAAGGATCTGATGGTGTTTTGGATTTCTTCAGGATCTGTTGTTATGTCTCCCTTTTCATTTCTGATTTTGTTAATTAGAATGTTGTCCCTGTGCCCTCTAGTGAGTCTAGCTAAGGGTTTATCTATCTTGTTGATTTTCTCAAAGAACCAACTCCTCTTTTGGTTAATTCTTTGAATAGTTCTTCTTGTTTCCACTTGGTTGATTTCACCCCTGAGTTTGATTATTTCCTGCCATCTACTACTCTTGGGTGAATTTTCTTCCTTTTTTCTAGAGCTTTTAGATGTGTTGCCAAGCTGCTAGTGTGTGCTCTCTCCAGTTTCTTTTTGGAGGCACTCAGAGCTATGAGTTTCTCTCTTAGAAGTGCTTTCATTGTGTCCCATAAGTTTGGGTATGTTGTGGCTTCATTTTCATTAAACTCCAAAAAGTCCTTAATTTCTTTATTTATTCCATCCTTGACCAGGGTATCATTGAGAAGTGTGTTATTCATTTTCCATGTGAATGTTGGCTTTCCATTATTTATGTTGTTATTGAAGATCAGCCTTAGTCCATGGTGGTCTGATAGGATGCATGGGACAATTTCAATATTTTTGTATCTGTTGAGGCCTGTCTTGTGACCAATTATATGGTCAATTTTGGAGAAGGTCCCGTGAGGTGCTGAGAAGAAGGTATATCCTTTTCTTTTAGGATAAAATGTTCTGTAGATATCTGTTAAGCCCATTTGTTTCATAACTTCTGTTAGTTTCACTGTGTCCCTGTTTAGTTTCTGTTTCCACGATCTGTCCATTGATGAAAGTGGTATGTTGAGGTCTCCCACTATTGTGTGAGGTGCAATGTGTGCTTTGAGCTTTACTAAAGTATCTTTAATGAATGTGGCTGCCCTTGCATTTGGGGCATAGATATTCAGAATTGAGAGTTCCTCTTTGAGGATTTTTCCTTTGATGATTATGAAGTGTCCCTCTTTGTCTTTTTTGATAACTTTGGTTTGAAGTTGATTTTTTTCGATATCAGAATGGCTACTTCAGCTTGTTTCTTCAGACCATTTGCTTGTAAAATCGTTTTCCAGCCTTTCACTCTGAGGTAGTGTCTGTCTTTTTCCCTGAGATGGGTTTCCTGTAAGCAGCAGAATGTTGGGTCCTGTTTGTGTAGCCAGTCTGTTAGTCTATGTCTTTTTATTGGGGAATTGAGTCCATTGATATTAAGAGATATTAAGGAAAGTAATTGTTGCTTCCTTTTATTTTTGTTGTTAGAGTTGGCATTCTGTTATTGTGGCATTCTTCTTTTTGGTTCGTTGAGGGATTACTTTCTTGCTTTTTCTAGGGAGTGATTTCTGTCCTTATATTCTTTTTTTTCTGTTCTTATCCTTTGAAGGGCTGGATTCATGGAAAGATAATGTGTGAATTTGGTTTTGTCGTGGAAAACTTTGGTTTCTCCATCTATGGTAATTGAGAGTTTGGCCGGGTATAGTAGCCTGGGCTGGCATTTGTGTTCTCTTAGTGTCTGTATAACATCTGTCCAGGCTCTTCTGGATTTCATAGTCTCTGGTGAAAAGTCTGGTGTAATTCTGATAGGCATGCCTTTATATGTTACTTGACCTTTCTCCCTTACTGCTTTTAATATTCTATCTTTATTTAGTACATTTGTTGTTCTGATTATTATGTGTCGGGAGGTATTTCTTTTCTGGTCCAGTCTATTTGGAGTTCTGTAGGCTTCTTGTATGATCATGGACATTTCTTTCTTTAGGTTTGGGATGTTTTCTTCTATAATTTTGTTTAAGATTTTTGCTGGCCCTTTAAGTTGAAAATCTTCATTCTCATCAACTCCTATTATCCGTAGGTTTGGTCTTCTCATTGTGTCCTGGATTTCCTGGATGTTTTGAGTTAGGATCCTTTTGCGTTTTGTATTTCCTTTGATTGTTGTGCTGATGTTCTATATGGAATCATCTGCACCTGAGATTCTCTCTTCCATCTCTTGTATTCTGTTGCTGATGCTCGCATCTATGGTTCCAGATTTCTTTCCTAGGGTTTCTATCTCCAGCGTTGCCTCACTTTGGGTTTTCTGTATTGTGTCTACTTCCCTTTTTAGGTCTAGTATGGTTTTGTTCATTTCCATCACCTGTTTGGATGTGTTTTACTGTTTTTCTTTAAGGGCTTCTACCTGTTTGGTGGTGTTTTCCTGTTTTTCTTTAAGGACCTGTAACTCTTTAGCAGTGCTCTCCTGTATTTCTTTAAGTGAGTTATGAAAGTCCTCTTGATGTCCTCTACCATCACCATGAGATATGCTTTTAAATCAGGTTCTAGCTTTTCAGTTGTGTTGGGGTGCCCAGGACTAGGTGGGGTGGGATTGCTGTGTTCTGATGATGGTGAGTGGTCTTGATTTCTGTTAGTAGGATTCTTATGTTTGCCTTTCATGATCTGGTAATCTCTGAAGCTAGCTGTTATAGTTGTCTCTGGTTAAAGCTTGTTCCTCAGGTGACTTTGTTAGCCTCTATCAGCAGACCTGGGAGGCTAGCTCTCTCCTTAGTTTCAGTGGTTAGAGTAGTCTCTGCAGGCAAGCTCTCTTCTTGCAGGGAAGGTACCCAGATATCTGGTGTCGAACATGCCTCCTGGCAGAAGTTGTGTTCTACTCACCGAAGTCTTAGGATCCCGTGGGGAATCCTGTGTGTGTCCTTGTGGGTGTCCGGACACTCTGCTGGCAAGGCACCCCGGTGTTCGAGTGGACAGGAAGGGACTTGTCCAAACTATACTTGAAAGGGTTTAATTTTTTTTTTTTTAGTAAGATTAAAGGCTAATAAAGTATAAGAGTTGAGCATAGCAATGTTCAGTAGAAGAATCCAGTTCTATGTAAAAACCCAGGTTAACTCCTTCCCAGTGAGTTTTAAGAACTGTCAAATGTAAAGAATAAAATTGTCCATAACTTAAAGTGGAAATACTCACTAAGGCAGGAATCATCAAAGAAAATAAGATTTTACCTAAATGTGTTATATTATTGAGTACTATTTTAGATCCAAACAGAACAATAGACAATTTCTACTGAACAGGTTCCTAAAGCATTTCTTTTTTTTTCTTTTTCTTCTTCTTCTTCTTCTTCTTCTTCTTCTTCTTCTTCTTCTTCTTCTTCTTCTTCTTCTTCTTCTTCTTCTTTTTTTTTTTTTTTGTCCTTTCATGTTCTCGCATCGGGACTTAATTATTTATGAGAAGTGAGGTATAAAGGTAATGGTTGCTGGCTTACAGCTGCCCGAACTTCTTGTGCTATTAGCCAGAGTCACAAGGAAGTCGTGAGTTCATAGTGTCCACTTTACTTGATGTGAATGCTCCATGGTAAAGACTCCAGGTCCCTGGTCCAAGTTTGTCCTCGCATTCTTCTTTCTTCTTCATTAGTGACTTTTTTTTTTTTTTACCAGTAATCATGATCTTAGCTATTGAGATAGCAATAATAAAAATGATATCATTCCTTTTTGTCATCTTTTAATTTTACAATCATTTTGTTTAGAAGAGTTTTCAAACACTTCACCCAACTCCATCTTGTCTTCTTTCATACATGGAGGTCTGATTATAGCTTGGGTTTACATTTCCCTGGTGGGTAGTGATGATTCTTTACCATCTGCACTTAAAGACTCTTTTGAAAAATGTTCCTCTTCATTTGTAGTCTGTGAAGTTCTCAAAGCATAAATAATTTAATGGTGAGATTCAAGAATTTAGAAAAATAAGAATAATCCAAACCCAAACCCAGAATACAGGAAGAAGTAAAAAACAGAGCAGAAATTAATGACATAGAAGCAGAAAAAATAGTAGACAGAATCAAAAAATCTAAGAGCTGGTTCCTTGTGCAGATAAAGAAGATGGACAGAACTTTAGCTCAATTATTTGAAAGAAAAGGATGACACAAATTAACAGAATTAGAAATGAACTGGGAAATTATATGATATCAAAAAACAAGAACAAAAAACAAAAAACCCAAGAATATCTTAAGGGAATAGTTTAAGGATCCATACCCCTCATAGTTAAATATATATGTGTGTGTGTGTGTGTGTGTGTGTGTATATATATATATATATATATATATATATATATATATATACACACTGTTATGCTGTTCTGAAATAACCATCATTTTAACGGTTTCATAGGCAGTATCTGAATAATTAAAATTTGATGTGGCACAATGTAGAAGCTAACTAGAATATTCATATATATATATGTCTGAATCAAGCCTCACAACATGAGTGACGTTTAGTTTCTACCAGGACAAATTATGAGGGTTATATGTTAAAGGTACATCAGTTAAGATCAACTCATTTATTACTGCATTTTCAGACATTATAGTTTGCATGTTTCTAATAAAGAAATCATTTATTTTACATATATTTATACTAGGAAGTGTGTTTATACTGCAAATTGTGTCATATTGTAAGAAATTGTTTTTTTAGTGTTATGTTCGGAGTTCTTTGTATTCTGGATATTTGAGTTATCAGATCTATAGTTTGCAGGCATTTTTCTTTCTCTGTGTGGTATACTTTGATTTCCTTGTGTATATACACATTCTCATCTGATAGCTATTCATTTTGCGTAAAGAATTTCCAGTTCAATTTCTTAAGTAATGGAAGGGGAGGCCCTTGGTCCTGTGAAGGCTTGCTGCCCCAGTGTAGAGGAATGCTAGGGTGTTGAGTCAGGAGTGGGTGGGTGGGTGTGGGAACACCCTCATAGAAGCAGGGTAAGAGGGGATTGGATAGGGGATTTGCAGAGGGGAAACTGGGAAAGGGGATAACATTTGAAATGTAAATAAAATATGCAATTAACAACAAAAAAGGTTACAGGCAAAATATCATTAGCTCTCATTTGTTTGAGAAAGCCTTTTGTTTTCTCTGTTTAAAGCTTATTTTCACAGCTTATAGAACTCATGCTCTCTTTCTTCCTTGTCTCAATCCTAAACCTAATCCTGCAGTTCTCAAAGCTACCGCTGTGTTGGGTGTTGACTCATTGATCTTTCCTTTTGCTTTCCAAAATGCTGGTCTGGCTTTTTTTTTTTTTTGCATTTGAATTATAGCACCAGAAAGATTGAGTTTCAGTCTTTGTTCTGCATGTTTTTCACTAGTCAATATCCATTGTTTCATGGGAAATTCTTTTCCACCTTTCTCCAAATGCTTCATCTTCCCTATCCTGTCTCTTTTCTCATGGGGTTTCCATTACATTTGCTCCAAAGGTTTCTGTCTCACAGCTCTCAAACAGTTTGGCATATTGTTTTCATAGATTTTCTCTTTTCTGTTTTAGTCATAATAAAAGTGCTTCTTCACCTGTGGTTGGATGACATTCCAATTCATACATCATAAGTTGGAAATTTTTATGTAACGATGCCACCCTACTGAATATCACAGATTACTTAGTGACACTATGTATTATAGAGTGCTAGTTTCTTCCCCGGAGAGTGAGCTGTGAAAACACCTTCATACCACTATAAAGCTTAAAAATAGTTGAACCACCCTAAATAGGTTTGTTTGTAAACTCTACAAATGTCTTCGAGTTACTCAATGCATTCACGAGCAGATTTAATTCTACTTGTGAGCCTATCAGATAGTTTCTTAGCTCTGTTCAGGTGATTTTTATTTTTTAGCATTTTATTTAGACTCTTTCTTATCATACTGATTAAATTGATCATATGACCTTGAATGATGCTTTGATTTATATTTTGTAAGCATGTAATGTGCTAATAACTGTTATTTAATTTTTTCTAATATGTCTATTATAATTAAGTCTAGATCTAAGATTATAATTCTGTGCTTTTTTTCCTTTTTCTATACCTCATAACATTTTTTGAAAGGCAAGATCATATTTGTGACACTGAAAAATTGGATGCACGGTTCCTACATCTGAATAAGGACCCCTTTTCTTTTTGTTAGGTAATTAGTATGAGAATTTCAGTTGATTGATGGAGAATTGAGCTAGGCTTCATGTTTGTTTTGCTATGCTCATCTTCAGGGTTCAAGAGGTTTCAGATTTCTTAGTGATGTCTCATATTTAGTGTGAATGTTCCAGTTTTATCTTGAACCTCACCAATTCATAAGTTATTATAACCTGGAACATTACCTGCATACAGTTGCTTTTTAAATAAAGCAAGAAGAAACTCATACTTCCCTTCTTTCAGAAAAAAAAATCACATGGTAACTTACTAGTTATAATGGAACTCAATTAAAGAATACAATAAAAAATAAAATAGATTCTTTACAAGAGGGAGAGAGAGAAAGAAAGAAAGAAAGAGAGAGAGAGAGAGAGAGAGAGAGAGAGAGAGAGAGAGAGAGAGAGAGAGAGAGAGAGATTGAAGGAAAAACTCCTACACTGCTGAACAATATATCTCCTAGAAGCCATGGATCACTAAATCAAAACCTCAGTGCTAAGTGTGCGTTATTTGGTCTTGGAGGTACCATAGGGACACCAAGTTCTTACTGTTCCTCTTAGTCAGCTACTACAACTAAATAATAAGACACTATTGCAGAAGACAGTACACACATGGCTGTACCATATAGCAAACTCTGTCTGGAAATCAGCTGGATGCTTATTCTTGCTAGCTGACTTTCATCATGCAAGGAGGTGATTTTTTTTTCAGCTTGCTAGGAGAGAAAGTAATCAGCAGTCTAAATCAGTTGTGACCCTATGTAATACAAGATTAACTTGTATGTTGCCATTGGTACAATAGTGTTACAGCTGTTACAGAGGTAACCCACTGCTTTCTTAGTAGATTTTTTTTCCCATTCCACAGGAAGACATGATATCTAACTGCTTTCTAAATATTTCCTGTGTGCCCATAGATTAATACTACTCTTAGTCATAGTCAGAGAAGTTTCTGCTGAGTAATAGTTAAGGCAGACTTGCAACTGGTCAATTTGTTGAAACCAAGAAACTGGTGAGTCTTCAGCCCCTAATTGGGCAATGATAACACCGATCCTAAGCTTAGAGAACATTATGGAAGAGGGGATAAACCAGTTATAAGGGCTGGAAGATGGGAAGAAATGCACTAAAATTTTCTGGTGTATATGAACTGGTTGTTGAAAATATGAACTCATCTCAGTAGTGGCTATCTGAACATGACTGAGCTCACTAATAGTCTATAGTAGATGAGATGGGCATTTATAAGATAAACTTCCAGAAAACATATTGACAGTCAAAAGTTGTGGAGGAAAGGGTTTCATGCTTCTCATTCATGTATACACTGGCCCATTACCCATTACTCAATTTCAAGTAGATAACACCCTTGGGTGCTCATGCAGAAAACCTCAATTAAACACAGTGGGACACTCACCCACATATGGAGAGGGGTTAAAAGAGGGGTTTGCGGAAGAAAAAGGAAGGAGAAATGATGTAATTATATTATCATCTAAGAATATTTGAAAATGAAAAACAATTGTGAAAGAATAAATATATTTTTAAAAATAAAAACCAATTTGGAGTACCAATTAAAAACCTAAGCTGATATTAAACATATCACTTTTCTATATAAGTGGGCTTAGTACATTTCTCCAAATACCTATGGTTTGCAATGGACAAATTCAATCTGTGTTTTCTGTGTGTCTATCCTAATGTCCATGAGTATACTTTCAGAACATCTTTTAAAAATTTTCCCAATCTGTTGGTGGCCTTTTTGTCTTATCAATAGTGTCTTTTGCCTTACAGAAGCTTTGCAATTTTATGAGGTCACATTTGTCGATTCTCGATCTTACAGCACAAGCCATTGCTGTTCTGTTTAGGAATTTTTCCTCTATTCCCAAATCTTCGAGGCTTTTCCCCACTTTCTCCTCTAAGTTTTAGTGTCTCTGGTTTTATGTGGAGTTCCTTGATACACTTATACTTGAGCTTTGTACAAGGAGATAAGAATGGATCAATTCTTATTCTTCTACATGATAACCACTATTTGAGCCAGCACCATTTGTTGAAAATGCTGTCTTTTTTCTACTGGATGATTTTAGCTCCTTTGTCAAAGATCAAGTGACCATAAGTGTATGGATTCGTTTCTGGGTCTTCAGTTCTATTCCATTGATCTACCTGTCTGTCACTGTACCAGTACCATGTAATCCTGAGTGAGGTAACTCAATCACAAAAGAACTCACATGATATGCACTCACTGATAAGTGGATATTAGCCCAGAAACTTAGAATACCCAAGATACAATTTGCAAAACACTTGAAACTCAAGAAGAACAAAGACCAAAGTGTGGATAATTCATTCTTTCTTAGAATGGGTAACAAAATACCCATGGAAGGAGTTACAGAGACAAAGTTAGGAGCTGAGATGGAAGGAATGACCATCCAGAGACTGCCCCACCCGGGGATTCATCTCATAATTAGCCACCAAACCCAGACACTATTGCATATGCCAGAAAGATTTTGCTGACAGGACCCTGATATAGCTATCTCTTATGAGACTATTCCAGTGCCTGGCAAATACAGAAGTGGATGCTCACAGTCATCTACTGGATGGAACACAGGGCCCCCAATGAAGGAGCTAGAGAAAGTACCTAAGGAGCTGTAGGGATCTGCAACCCTATAGGAGGGACAACAATATGAACTAACCAGTGCCCCCAGAGCTCATGTCTCTAGCTGCATACGTAGCAGAAATGGCCTAATGGGCCATCATTGGGAAGAGAGGTCCTTGGTCTTACGAAGGTTATATGTCACAGTACAGGGGAATGCCAAGGCCAGGAAGCAGGAGTGGGTGGGTTGGGGAGCAGGGCGGGGGGAGGGTATAGGGGACATTCCGGATAGCATTTGAAATGTAAATGAAAATATATAATAAAAAAAGCTAAAAAGTTTCATGTATGAAAAAGAACATGCGAAGCTTGTCTAGCTAATCCCATTTGACATAATGTCTTTAAATTCTATCTACTTTCCTAACAGTGGCATGACTTCACTCTTCTTTATAACTGAATAATTCTCCATTGTAGAGCTACAGTATACTTTCTTATCAGTTCATCTTCTGTGGAGCATGCTGGCTGATTTTAGCTATTGTGAATAGTGCCTCTATAAATACATCATCTTTGTAAACAGAGTTTATTTCCTTTGAATGTATGCCCAGAAGAGAGAAGATTCAATATAGCAATTTATCTGTAGTTTTTTGAGCGATCTCCACATGGTTATTCATACTAATTTATAATCTCATTAATATTGTTTATGAGTTCACTTTTCTTTACATCCTTGGCAATCTTATTTATTTGTTTTTTATTTTCTTGGTTTTTTTTTAAGGCAAGGGTCTTGCTATATAGCTCATGCTGTCCTCAAACTTGTGATCCTCATGTCCCAGCTTCCCAAATGATGGGATTGATCGTATACCACCACACCCAGTTTATTTATTTATTTATTTATTTTCAACAAACACTGTTTTGGCTAGAATGACGTATGTTTAGTTATGGTTTTGATTTTTGTTTATATATTTGCTAGTGATTTTGATCACTTTCCTATATTTTTCTGACCATTTGTTTTGATCTCTTCCTACTCTAAATTGGACTCCTTATTTTTGGTCTCTTTAAACATTTCTCCTGACTCTTTGGATCTTTCTACTCTTTCTTCCATAAAAACCCCTGAGCCTTAGATGGAGGGTGTGAAATGAGTGTCCCATTTAGGGGTGGCACTTCATAGTCTTTTTTTCTCTGAACACTCACAGGTTGGGGTGTCTGTGTTAGTTGTCATTTCCGACAGGAGAAGCTTCTTTGATGAAGGTTGAGAGATGATCTCATCGATGGCTATAAAGACGTCATTATCAGTTATTTTAACACTACGTACATTCATTAGAGTAGTAGTCCTGGGCTCTCCTCTAAGACCTAGAGGTGGTTAATAATATCCGTGAAATTTCTCCAGACACAACAAGGCAGATACACATGCAAACTCACAGCAATTGTTAAAGCATACACAAGACCTGCACAAATTCTAGTCAGAAAAACATCCCAGCATAGAAAGAGGAAGCTGATGTGAAATCCCACCACTATCAGAAGAACTATTGATGCTTGATGGCTGCTAGAGAGCAAGTCAGTTTTCCTAAATGATGTGACCTTAGTAGTCTTACCGCTCTCCAGAGGGAGGCCTCACTCCCAAGACTATCTTGGGAAACACTGAACTCGATGGAGAAAGAAGAAAAAACATGGAAGAGAAGGAAGAGGAGGAAGAACAAGAGGGGGAAGAGAAAGAAGGAGGAGAAGGAGGGGAGGAAGATGAAGGAGGAGGAGAAGAGAAGGAGGAGGAAGAGGAGATGACTCATTAGATGGGAAGGGATGGCAGGGAGAAAGAGTGGTAAGGAGAGGAGTTGAGGGAAGGAGGGTGAATATGTACAAAATACATTGCATGGAATGCTCAAAGAATTAATAAAACTACCCCGAATTTTTTAAAAAATATATTGGATATTGATCCCTTGTCAAGTAAATGTCCCCCTTTATATAGATTGTATGGATTTTTGCTGTGCAGGAACTTTTTAGTTTGATGCAATCCTATTTTTAAATTTTTGCTTTTGTTTCCTATCCTTGAAAATGATTTTAAAAATTCCTTGGCTGTCTCAGTGTCTTTAAAAGATTTCCATATATTCTCATCTAGTGGTTCAAAGTTTCAAATCATGAATTTGGACTGTTCATATATCATGAGGTATTTATGTGATTTATAAAGGTTATGTTTCAACTCTCTGCATGTAAATATATGGTTTCTAGACTCTATTTATTGAAGCTTCTGTCCTTTCTCTAATGTATACTTTTGACACCTTAATCACACACACACACACACACACACAAATGGATGTCCCATCACACAACTCTTGTCAAGGCTCTGGGAGCCATGATTCAGACTGCAAGAGCTAGAGGTGGTAGAGGGCTGCAAGGAAGTATTGTTTCCCAGACACAAGGGGTCTAAGGCACAGACAGTGAAAGCAAGCAAGGGCCTGCATGTGCGGTGCCAGATGGAGTCCCAGTGCTGAGAGGGAGGGGCAAGTGGACACTGGCTACCACCTCTAACCAAGAAACTGTCTCTAAATGGCATCTTCCTGTAAAGGAAAGATTAGTGCTCTCCGATTGAATATTACTGGACACATTTACCACATCCACCATACTTAAGGGCAGGCACAATGCACAGCAGTATATGGATGGCACAAAACAAACTCAATGGTATTTTTTTTTGTAGACTTTTGTCTAATATTTCTTTGTTTGAGCATTTTTTTTGTTTTCTTTCTGGCTATTTGCTTGTATCTTATGGTTACCGATTTTATATTTTTATGTGTGTGTGTTTATTCACAAGAAATTTCCATCATTGAAGTGCAGTTAAAAAATGAAAAATGAAAAAAAAACGACCGTTTTTTTTAAAGGAGTTGAAAGAAAATGCAATAGTGGATGCAAAGAGATGAAGTAATTGTGGCATTCAGAAATTCTATGTGGGGGCTATTTTTCACATTTTAAAAATGTTTTTTCACCATTCCATGTGTAACATAGAAGCTGAATGGAAATGAGGGTTTACTGCTCACTTATCTATATTTGTTCCTTCTTCTTTTGTAATGATGTGGCTGTTCATGTTTAATCCTCATAGAATGTTCCTAAAAGCCCTAAGTAGTGACTGGCACTCTTCTGAGGAAAATTTGTTTAACACTTCCAGTTATGACCTTGCAAACCCTCTAGACAAGGCACAGTGGGAAAGATTGTTGAATACTACCTTAGCTTGTTTATGTCAGGTCTGATGTATAGGGCAGTGTTACGCCTTATGAATATATGATAGAAAGCTGAGTAAGAATCAGACGTATCTATTTTGCTTAAAAATATATGTAGTTCAGAAATAAAATGGCATACTCATTTTCTCCATGAGACAACAATCCATGTGGCATTTTTGTTTATGGCTGCATTTGCAATAGCTATCTATTATACAGGAAATTTCTAAAACTTCTAAAATATAGGAGACACATTGTTTGGCAGAACCCGAATGAGATACCACTAAAGACAGAACCTTATTATTTTCCATTGTTTTATGTCTCAGAAGTTTTTCTCAGCTCTTTTTATTTCCATATATGGCACAAAGATATCTCCAATATTTGTAGAGATTTTAGTATGCCAAAAGGAGATATTGAAGCCATTGGATGGAAAAAGATGTCAAGAAGCACAGATATGTTGTCCCAATGTGCAGTTCACTATGTTTCCTGTTCTAGATGAGAGGAGGTCTATCCTTTTCACAAATAAAGTTTTCTCGGAACACAGCCGATACACATTTACTTTTGTATTGCCTGTGACTATTTTTGCTCCTCAAGGATAAAGTTCAGCTATTGTAAAAGGGAGTGTATGGCTCACAGCCATGTTCTGTATCTTTTCCTTTAAGAGTTTGCTTCTTTTAGACAAAAGACAAAGAAAGATAAGAACGAATTTATACATAGCCACAGACTATTTTGTGACTCATTAAGTTTCCACAGCAAAATTGTTGCTATGTGAAAATGGTTTATTTGTACTTAAATTCTTCAGGAGGCCCCTAGTGGCTGTGAAAGGCTTAGAGAGAATTTGAACACCCTCTTCAGATTGGTTTGGAAAATCTCAATTTTCTTTTCTCTTTCCATCCCTCATTAGTTTTGGGACAAAAACAGGCAGAATAGAGAGAATTAAAAGCTTTCCCTTAGCCTGAAATTAAGAGGGAAACGAGGGAGCAGTATGTAGTTCAACCATAATTACATTTATTTGGGTCCTCCTTTATCATGGTCAGAAATGCTGCCACTGATTTTATGGTAGAATCAATTTTATTTCTAAATTAGAAAATGCTGAAAGAACATTATACTTCTCTTTTTAAAAATATACTTAATAGAATTTCTGGAAGGTTAGTTATGAAACAATTTCTCTCTTTTTCAGAGAGGGGGGATTATTAATTGAATTTGAGACAAAGCCCAGGTAGAGATTGTCTGGGTTTTTCTGGAAGAAGCTGTCAATGTACAAGTTCTGTAGGAATGAGTCATGTTTTGGAAACTGGCTCAACTTTCTGAATCACTTGGAGTTTAGATACAGCCATCCAGATTTCTGACTCAGCAGAAAAAGCAGATGTTCCTTTATTCATAGTTTAAAGATATGTAGCAAAAAGATTAATGAAGACTCAAACTCATAGCATGAAATTAAATAAAAACATTTGGTTGGTGTTTTGCATTGGTTTATCTGAGGAAGATGCCTTGTAAACATTTCATGTTGCTTACCATGTTTTGATCCAAGTGTGCAGCACATCATATAAATAGGAGAACATAGGAACACTTCTCCATTGCTGGTGGGATTGCAAACTCACACAACCACTCTGCAGTTCTACCTGAAGACCCAGCTACATAACTTCTGAGAAAATATCCAAAAGATGTTCCACCATACCACAAGGACATGTGCTTCCACTATGTTCATAGCAGTCTTACTTGTAATAGCCAGAAGCTGGAAACAACCCAGATGTCCCTCAAATGAAGAATAGATACAGAAAATATAGTTCATGTACACAATGAAAGACTATTCAGTTATTAAAATAAGGATATTAGGAATTTTGCAAACAGATGGAACTAGGAAATATCATTCTGAGTGTGTCAACCCGGACCCAAAATGTCATGCCTGGTATGTACTCACTGATAAGTAGATACTAACCAAAATGTTCTGAATACCCAGGAAACAACTTATAGACCATAGGAAGCATAACAAGAAGGAAGGCCCAAGTGTGACTATCTCAGACTCACTTTGAAGGGAGAACAAGATGATCATGGGAGGCAGAGGGAGGGAGGAATCTGGGTGGGAGTCAGAAGAGTACAGAGGAGAGGGGAAAGGAATGGGGCAGGATCCGGTGTTGAGGGAGACAGAAGAGAAGCTTAGAGGGTCAGGAGAATGAATCCAAATATGCAACAGTGGGAGTTGTGGGTTGGGAGTTGGGGGGAAACCTCTGGAAAGTCCTGGAGACCCGGGATGTGAGAGGCTACAGGACTCAATGGGGTGGCATTAGGAGAAGTGCCCAACAGTGGTGAGATGGAGCCTGAAGAGACCACCTTCAGTAGATAGACATGGCATCTAGTTGAGACAGGAGGCCACCCACCTATCTTCAAAATTTTTAATGGAGAATTGTTTCTGTCTAAAGGAAGAAGATATTGAGTTAAAAGAAAATTGATTTTATCATAGTGTTAATTTTTAGTTCTCATAAAATTTAGTTCTCATAAAATTGCTGTTTGCTTGTTCCTCCTTTAATAATTTTATGTAATGAAGGATGACTTTAGAAGATGTATTTTGAAAGGCCGTGTAATCAATGAATAAAGTTTCTGAGCAAATGATTTTATGTGTAAGTAAAGTCTGAAAGAGACAAAAGTTGTCAGAGTAAGGGAAGCCATATGGAGATGTGCTCCCTCTCTGTCCTGTCCCATCTTTTATGAAATGAGAAAAAAAAGTGTGTCCTTGTTGGAAAAGGTGTGCCACTGGGGGGCTGGGTGGGCCTTGAGGTTTCAAAAGCCAGTAAGTACCAGGCCTGCTGATACTCTTGCTGCCTGCTGCTGTAGTTCAGGATGTAGATCTCAGCTACTTCTCCAATATTCTTCCTGCCCACATGCCAACATGGTAACCATCATGATAATAGTACAACCCAGTGAAACTAAGCAACCTTTAATTAAATTCTTTCTTTTATTAGAGTTGCTAATCATGGTGTCTCTTTACAGCAATAAAACAGTCACTGAGACTCCCTTAGTAGGAGTCTAGCTATGGAATCATACACTCAGATGGCTCTCCAGACAGAATAACTGTTTAGGACAAGGAATATAGAGAGTTTTAAAAATTCATCAATAAAACCGAATGCCTGAGTGCTCTGCGTTCAGAAGAGGCTTCCATACTGTGAAGGTTCTCTTTCCCGTTTCCAAAAATCATGGCCAGGATTTTAGTAGTTGTTTGGAATTGAATGTATAAAGCCATCAAGTAGAATTCATTAGACTTGTATGTGGTAACATGGTGGGATCTCCATGATACGAAGAAAGAGCATACTGGAAAACAACTAATAGACTTTTGGGGAGGGTTAGTCCTTTTCTTTGTTTTGTTTTTTCAAGACACAGTTTCTCTGTGTAGCCCTGGCTGTCCTGGAACTCACTCTGTAGATCAGGCTGGCCTTGAACTCAGATATCTGCCTGCCTCTGCCTCCCAAGTGCTGGGATTAAAGGCATGAGCCACCATTTTCTTCATTCTCTTCAGTTGTGTGCCCACTGAAAACCTCACTGGGCTCCAATGTATATTATGAAACCCCTGGTCACATAAGCAATCCTGGTTAAACTCAAGAACAAACAAAAAGACATGATTGTCAGAGAGAGACTTTTGGGAGGAGAGGGAGGTATTGGAGTGAGAGGGAGACTAGAGTAGATATGGATATAGTGGACAGCAATGAACATGATAATGTCACAATAACAAATTCATGATAAGTTACTAAAACTATACATAGAAATTGTTCACAACACCAGTAACACGAGTGTTCCAAAACAAGTCCCACACCTAAGGTTCAGGGGGATATCGCAGAAGAGGAGCTGGAAAGATTCTAAAAGCTGGAGGATCAAGTTGTTCACTATGATATTGTCTTCTCATAACATCTACACTCATGAAGTTTTACCAACATGACAGCCTATTCATGTGCAGACCAAGCATGTCACCAAAAGATGTATGGATGAGATTACAAATTGGTACAACCACTCTGGAAATCAGTCTGGTGGTTCTTCAGAAAATTGGACATAGTACTACCTGAGGACCCAGCTATACCACTCCTGGGCATATACCCAGAAGATGCTCCAACATGTAATAAGGACACATGCTCCACTATGTTCATAGCAACCATATTTATAATAGCCAGAAGCTAGAAAAAACACAAATGTCCCTGAACAGAGGAATGGATACAGAAAATGTGGTACATTTACACAATGGAATACTACACAGCTATTAAATATAATGACTTCATGAAAGTCGCAGGCAAATGGATGGAACTTGAAAATATCATCCTGAGTGAGGTAGCTCAGTCACAAAAGATCACACATGGTATGTACTCACTGATAAGTTGATATTAGCCATCTCATATAGAGTCACCAAACCTGGATGCTATTGTGGATGCTGGCAAATACTTGGTGATGGAAGCCTGATATGGTTGTCTCCTGAGAGGCTCTTCCAGAGCCTGACAAATACAGAGGTGGGTGCTTGCAGCCAATCATTGGACTGAGCATGGAGTCCCTGATGGAGGAGTTGGAGAAGGGACTGAAGGAGCTGATAGGGTTTCCAGCCCCATGGAGGGAGCAACAGTGTCAACTGGCCAGACCCTCCGAAGCTCCTGGGGATTGGACTACCAACCAAAGAGTACACAGCTGCATATGTGGCAGAGGATGGCCTTGTTGGGCATCAGTAGGAGGAGAGGATCTTGGGCCTGAGTGTGTTCAATGCCCCAGTGTAGGCGAATGCCAGGGTAGGAAGAATAGAGTGGGTGGGTGGGTTGGTGGGGGAGCACTTTCATAGAGGCAGTAGGAGGGGTGATGGGGCAGAGGGTTTCTGAAGGGGAGATCTGGAAAGGGGAAAATATTTGAAATGTAAATAAAGAAAATATTCAATAAACAAACAAGCAAAAAGATGTATGGAATTGGACAGGAAAAATTTATGAGGCCTCAAAGGACGAAGAGCATAGTTCTTTAATGCAGTGAACTAGAGACAACTAAGGAGTGCTGAGAGAGGAGAAACAGTCTCCCCAAGTAAGTGCACACCAATCCATTATCCAGGTCCAAATGGTCATAGCTGAAAACATGTACAAAAAACATACAGGTTGAGCAAATTCTATTTAGGAAAATATATTCCTAAATGATGTGTGTGTGTGTGTGTGTGTGTGCGTGTGCGTGTGCGTGTGCGTATGCGTGTGTGTGTCTGTCTGTCTGTCTGAATATATACATGTATATGTATATAATAACAATAAAAAGAGAGGTTATGAATATGAAAGAGAGCAATGAGGCGTATATGGGAGTATTTGAGGGGAGGAGTAAGAAGGGAGGCTATCATGTAATTATATTATAATCACAACAAATAAAAGAAATAATTAAAAATGAAGAAGAAATACTGGGAAAAATGACTGAGCCAAAAGCAATGCTTGTTTGATTAAATTCATTTTAACACTTCTTTTAAATACCTCAAACTTTAGAGACTTTAAAAAAGTTCTCAGCTATTCATACAATTAGAATGAAGACTAAATTGACATTAACCACTCCTCTTTAACTTACATTTTGAAGGTCCTCAGGTAGGCAAGGCATAGACTCCTTAATGAGGCTTCCACCTACTCTATGTCATAACTCTCAGAATTAGAAAAAGGACTGAAAGAGCTGAAGGGGTTTGCAACCCCATAGAAAGACCAACAATATTAATCAACCAGAGCTCCTAGGGTCTAAATCACCAACCAAAGAGTACACATGGAGGGACTTATTGCTGGATGTGACAGTTTGTATATTCTTGGACCAGGGAGTGGCACCATTTGGAGGTGTGGCCTTGTTGGAATAGGTGTGACCTGGTTGGAGTTGGTGTGTCACTGTGGGAGTGGGCTTAAGACTCTCACTCCAGTTGCCTGGAAGTCAGTCTTCCACTAACAGCCTTTGGGTGAAGATGTAGAACTCTCAGCTCTGTTTGTACCATGCCTGCTTGGATACTGCCATGCTCCCACCTTGATGATAATGGACTGAACCTCTGAATCTGTAAGCCAGCCCCAATTAAATGTTGTTTTTTATAAGACTTGCCTTGGTCATGGTGTCTGTTCACAGCAGTAAAACCCTAACTAAGACACTGGAGTTGTATATGTAGCAGAGGATGATGGCCTTGTTGAGCATCAATGGGAGAAGAGTCCCTTGGTCCCATGAAAGTTCGATGCCCCAGTGTAGGGGAATGTGAGGGCAGGAGGCAGGAGTGGGTGAATGGGTAGGGCCACACCCTCATAGAAGAGGGGAGATGGGATAGGGGACTTCTGGGGGGATTTGGAAAGGGGATAACATTTGAAATATAAATAAATAAAATATCCCAAAAAATAAAGAATTATTTCTTTTTATTAACTCCATTTGGGGCAACAGAATTATTTCCTATTGATTCCACTCCCATTTCCAGGAATGTCTGTTTGCTCTTGTTTACTAAGTGAATTCCTGGGTATGTGTTAAAGCCTCCTCTTAAACCTGTCCCTCGCAGAATTTCTCCAGGCTCCCTAAACCTCATCCCACGTTTTCAGATCTATGTCATCTATGTCTCCCATCTCCTAATATTTCATTCCTTTCTCCCTTCTGGAGGATGATGGAGGAAGGATCCTTGGTTCTGAATGTTTCCTCTGCTGTTGGAGAGTTGAGATGTTCACATGTTTGTGAGTTTGTTTCTATGTTTTCTCTGCTACTATGTTTGGAGTCATTTAGCTTTTAGTGATACAGATAATACTGAGTCCAAACATTGTAAATTAAAGGGAGTAAATATTTTCTATTCCTCCAGGTTTTACTTGTTAGATTTATTGCCTAGAATTTTAAATGTATTTCTAGAAGTGAATTTACATGATGAAAAGTGAGAAAAATAACAATATAGAATCAAACAGTTGTACTTCGTATTCTTTTAGTTTGAAAATTTCTTTCTGTCTAACAAATCTGGATATGTGTATGTAAATATATATTGTTTAAATTGCAGTTAATTTCCCCATAAGGCACTAAAGACATGAGTAAGGAGGCTGGCTTCTGTTTAACCAAACTAAGCTGACAGTTCTGGTCGCATCCCCAAATCTGCAAGGCTATGAAGAGATAGAAAACAGCTCCATTTGCAACTCAGACCATGAGTGAGTTTGCCAAGCTGCATGCTAGATATGAGTTCCACTGACTTTTCAAACAGTCCAAACTTGGAACACTCTCGGCTCAGCCTTATTCTTAGGCTAGTCAAACTTCAATGTCATGTTTTAGAATTATTCAAAATATCATATTGAAGAAGAACCATATGCTCAGAATCATGACTGATTGGGAAAAGCCTCTCCCAATGACACAGGGGTGCCATTTGTTTTAATCTCATTTCTTCCCAAGGCAATAACAACAGATGCTTCAAAGACATTAAATGGAATCCTAAAATTTATGTCCACTGTTCTATCAATCTGAACCATTTTTTTACTTAAATCTTTAAACCAGAATTAGTAAGTTTGAGAATTGCAAAAAGGTAGTTTGTGTTGTTCACATTTTAAGTATAAACAGACTTTTCTATGTGAAAATGAAGTATCTACTGTGGCCAATGACTGCTGGTGATATTAACTAACAAGGCCTTAATGTAGAAAAGCATTCATCAAGTCACGCAAGAATTACAGGGAAATGAAGCAATTCTTTATTAACAGCTAAGTGCCAATAAAAATGAAAAATCAAAAGAAATATGAATCAAAAGGAAATTGCCTGCCTACCAAACCCACTGGGGACAAATGGCTGTCTGCTAAATCATACTGTCACTTCTTCCTACTCAGCTCTTTATTATGAATGATAAATGCTCCAATTATACTAACACCTGCCTTGGAACATGACAGCGGCTGTGTTGGTTATTTTGTCCAGTCCCTTTTCCAAGTCAGAGTAGGTTTCTGTTACTCTCATCTTACCTTGACCCTGGAGCACTTGGGCTCCTTTCAAATGGCTGTGATCAACTACACACATCAATGGGAACGAGTGTGACATGATAGAAAAAAATGGAGTCATTTCTTCCCCAAATGTTGTTTGCTTTGGGAGGTATTTTCTGGTGCTATTCCTTCCTTGGCCCCCCAGTTCTACCATGCGGCTCTTCTTCCCTGACTTTGGCCCACTGTGCTACATCCTGTCCTGTTCTTTCTTGCCTACACATGTTGCCTCCTTCCTTGTTAACAGTCTATCTGTTGTATTCCAGCATATCTTTGGGCTCCTTTAGTCTTGCCTGCACATTTATTAAAGTCTATTTGTGACATCAGTAGAATTCTATTTCCAAGTGAGAATCCTGTGATGTAGTCATTTGAATATTGAGCAGTAAACATGCTTTACACTACTCTACTATTTGAATAGGAAGTATCTCTCTTGGTCTAATGTGACTGGACACTTAGCACCCAGGCAGTGGTGCTGTTTTGAGAGATTTTTGAAATTTTTGAAGTATAAGAGCTAGGTGAATCACGTAGACAGCCATGAATGAACCTTGAGACTTATAGTTTCCTCCCCTCTGGGCCTGGTCTTTAATTCCTGATCCACAAAGATGTGCATTTGTTGAACTGCAAGCTTTCACAAACTGTCACGGAGACTTCAGCCACCAAGACTTCCTTGCCAGAGGCATTGTGTCCTTGAGCAAAATAAAATAATCCATGAGCAAAATAAAATTCCCCTTCCCTGAGTTGTTTCTGTCAGATATTTGGTCACAGTGAAATAAACTTAAATAATACAGTTATAAAAGAAAATGGTAGCAATTAATGTACCATTATACACTGTGTGTGTCTCTCTGTGTGTATGTGTGTGTGATTTTAGTACCTGTGCTGACAGTTTCTTGCAGATTAGCTTCGACTGTAAATGAAAATGTGTGTTCTCCTTGTAGGTACCTTACTACATTCTGTGCATCAAGCGTCTCTTCTACTTATGCCTTTTGAAATCCCCAAATAGAGTTCAGCACTTCTGTCTGACTATGTTTCTGTCTAAAGCACCTGGCCACAGCTGGTCTTGCCATTGTTCTGTGCTGAGGATCATCTTAAGGGGGTAGCAGGACTATTTGTAAAGTTAAGAAGAAAATGTGCTATGAAACATATATTGTGTCCCATACTGATAAGAGAAACATTAAATGACATTATAAGGAGTAGGGTTCATATAGTGGCTGAGAGTTAAAGAAAGGAATTAGCTGGCCTAAATTGAAAATACTACTCAGCATAGAACTGGAACTACAACTCATGTTTTAAATGTGTACAGAGCTTTTTATCTATGTGACACTCTTAAATATGTCCTATTGTTATCTTGTATATTCATGTGGTATGCAGTGAAGAGACATTATGCCAATTTCCTAATAAGAAGATTTATATTTACTAAGAAAATACATAATTGAACATTTCATTTAGTTATTAAATGTCAAAATTTTCATGTGTACATGAAACTTTAGCTACATGGCCTTGTTATAATGCAAAATCAAAAATGTCATCTAAAATTTCAATGATGAGAGAGACAGAGAGACAGAAGAGGAAAGGAAGGAAATGTGTGTGTGTGGAGGAATGAGACTAAATTTTCTGACAAAAAAGTATCTTCAACTTACAGTCTATATGACCTTGCTTGCCAAATAGATGTCGTCACTCATCCATGAGGCAATATGTTGTGTTTCTGTGAGACCAGAAAGCTCCTGGCTCATTTAACATGGCTTCAAAATGAAACCAATTTCAGTTATACTCTACTCTGAAGTGTGAAGAAGTATATATACTCAGTCATTAATCATCTTTGCTTTTATTAGTAGAAGTATCACGTCTATTTGTTGAAAATGTAGACCCACTTCCCATTTTAACTTCTTCCCTGTGCTCATAGGCATCGTTGTGCACAGATGAGCTCATGGATTGGAAACATACAGCCTGGACTTATTGCCCCCCCTCAATACTTCAGATAGACATGGTCACATGGGGAAATACAAATCCCTTATGTGGCCCAACTGCCAGGTTTGATGGACAAGTTGAGATGATGCTCTGAGCACTTAGCTTCTGAGATGCTGCAGTGAGATTCTTGTGAAAGTCAGCCTTTAGCACAGCACCCAGAGCATAGGAAAGTTAGTATTAGTGAAAATAATTGTATAGAATCATAATCTATTTTAATCATATATTATTCTCCTAGTTGATATGGAAAAGTAGCAAAATCCTTCCTTAAAAAAGTCCTGAAAACATATTAGCAAGACAGCATCTTGCCTGGACAGCTAAGTGCTGGGGATTGTCTTTAAAATGCTCTGTGTAAGTAACAATGGTAATTAAAAGTTAGAGCTATTTGTTTAATCTCACTATTTTTCATTATAACAAAAGTATAACCTAGACCCTGGATGACATTTTCAATGTTATTGAAAGGTACTTCTACGGTCCAAAAGTGGAAATGATGTGTAGAACTAATGATCCGGTCTGTTTTGGCCAGTTAGTCAAGTTACCGGATCATTCATCATTCCACAGATCTCTTATGATTTTTCCACTGTGTTATTGTCAATTCTATCTTTATTATATTCCCACTTTTAAATTTATTCATTACCTTGTGGTACGTTTATCCATATATATATATATATATATATATATATATATATGTATATATATATATACACATATACATATATATACATATATGTATATATACATATATATGTATATATGTATATAAACATACATATACATATATACACACATATATACATACATATATACATATATGTATACATGTAAATATATGTATATATCATATAAAGATATATATCTCAGAAATATCTTTTTGTTGAATGAATAAGCAATTATTGAAAACATAAAGGTAAAGCTTAAAAGTCAATCACTTCATTACTTTCCTACATGTTTACCAGCAACAAACAAAGGAAACATGAAAGTAAAACACAATCAAAACCAAACCAAACTAAAAATCCTCCAAAGCAACCAAAAACCCTTATGATTAACCTTAGTCCCTCATATTATACAGATATTGAGCAAATAACATATGTGTATACCCATATGAGGAATACTTTAAAATGCTATAAAAAGGTATTGAGTGAAAATGAAATAAATAGTTCATGCATAGTTAAGAATATGTAATTATCAAGATATCAGGATGGTTGTCTGGAGATTAAGCTCAGTGAATAATGTGTTCAGAGCCCATGAGGAAATTGGAGTGTGGTAGCATGTACTTGTAATATTGGTGGTGGAGAGGCAGACCCCTTGAGTTCATTAGCTGTCAGCCAACCTAGCCTCATCTGGGAGATTTATGTCCCAGTGAGAGACCTGTCTCCAGAAACAGGGTAGGTGTCTCCTAAGGAACAACATCTGAGGTTGACCTCTCCCCTACCTCATATATATACACATGTGCATGCACATCTGTATACACACACACACGCACACACATCACAGACCTTCACAGAGATCTCATTAAAGAAAATATAATTGATGCATAAACATAAGAAAATATTTTCAGTGTCCTATGAATGCTTCAGTAGGGAAATACAATTTAAAATGACATCTGACCACACATTTATTACAATGGCCAACATCTATAACAGTGACACCACCAAGTACTGGTGATTCTGTGGAAAAAAAAAAGACAACTCTCCCTCATTGCTAAGGGAAACACATCAGGGCATAGCTGATCTGAAAGCAGTTTACAAGTATTTTATAAAACAGTACTCTTATTATATGACCTAGCAATCATGTTTGTTGATATTTGCCTATACAATATGTTTTTAAAACAAAGACTATAGATTGTCTTATGAAAACAAAAATTTATGTGTCACAGTAATCAAGGCTGGAAATGAGTTGTCCAGCAGATTCGGTGTCCAGCCAGGGTCCATTTTCTCATTTCTCCCTTTTTTCTTTTCTTTTTCATGTGTCTTCATGCAAAAGATTGGACAAGGAAGCTCTCTGGGGCCTCTTGCATATGGACACTAAATCTACTCTTTAGTCACTAATACAGTAAGTATATATACTATGAAACCCATTGTAGAATAAGAGTTCTTGATTGAGTAAAAGCTTTGTACGTGTTGGTATACCAAAATATGCAAAAATAAAATATTGCAAAACAGGAACATTCATGAATTCATTCAACATATCCTGTATATTCAACAAAAATGCACTTAGCATCTGTAACAGGTATTGGAGGGACAGACCAGCCATCATACCTCTGAGAATATATATATGCAAAGGATCCAAAATCAACATGGATATCTGCATTCTCAGGTGAATATCAGCATCATTCTTAAAGATAATTATGTAATCATCCTAAATGTTCACTGTAGAGAAAAGTCTTTTATGCATTATTATAAGCATCACCTACTTTTGTGCATTATTACAAGCACCATCTGTCAATAAAAAGCTGATTTTGTATTAGCTGATTCAGGAAATAGAAGATGGGGCATTCAGGAGAGAGAGAGAGAGAGAGAGAGAGAGAGAGAGAGAGAGAGAGAGAGAGAGAGAGAGAGAAAGAGAATATGCAAAAATGAAACATTGAATTACTATTAAGCTTTAAGAGATAAATAATGTCATTTGAGAGAACATAAGTAAATCTGGGGGACATTATGCTTAAAGAAAGCAACCAGGCACAGAAACACTTAGACTACACATTCTCAGTCATATGTGGAAGATAAAAACGCAAATATCCAGAAGTTGAGAGAATGGTGGTTGGTAGATGTTGGGTAGTGAAGGTGTGGTCAAAGTTCATGATATGTCAAATAAATAAAATTGTGGATATGTTAATACTATAGGTTAAGTTTGGCTGTTTTATTATTTATGGGAAACTTTATTATTTATATTTTACTATGTCAGTGCAAAAAGGTAGCAGGACTGTAAGAACTGGGTCCTCGTGGAAGGTTACTGACCTTGCTCTGGATCCCGGACTTACCACTTGATCTCTCCTTGTCATGTGTTGGGTTTTGTTGTTGTTGTTGTTTTGTTTTGTTTACCATGATGCCATTCTGTCCTGGTCTGATACAGCCTACAGATTGTGCATGCCTGGTTGATGCTGTGTTGTTTGGACTTTCTATATCTAAAATTATGGCAGTATATACTTCTTTTCTTTATAAAGTAGCCACAATTGAGTATTGAATGGAAGAATGTAGCTAATTAGATTTATTCCATAATTTCACATTGTATGTATACATCAGAGTATGTTTTATAGTTTTCAACATTCAATAAAACTAATTAACCATAAATTCTGAGAACAATTGAACATAGGGTATGGATTTACAACATACAACTTTAAAAATATAAAACACCATCTGTGTCACTATATATAATGATTATAGTAGAGTAGAGTTCCAGCCACAGGCCAATGGCAATAAAACAGCTTATAACTTATTTGAGTCTTATTTGAGTTTCTCTATGTAGGTAACATCTCTACTGACCTCCCCACAGCAGATGTTGATATTAATGTCTTGCTGTATTCTATGAACTGTCTGACTTTAACTTTATTGAGTCAGTGTCATGCCTTCATTACAAGCTTCACCCCCATTTTTAATAGAATTGACAGGACAGCTTAACTATTCAGGTGTCAGTGGCACCACTGAACCTGCTGAAGTGTTCTTAATCACTAGAGATTACAGAGCAGCTCTGGACTATGTTTTCCAGTGCTAGGTCAAACAGTGGCTGATAAAAATATCTGCAAAAGGGGTTATGTGAGCCTCACAAAGTGTAACTTTTTTGAAATTTGTAGATCACACTGGCAGATGAAAACCTTTCATTTCTAAATAGTAAAAGTAGCATTTATAGAAGTAAATAAGAATGCTGTGTTACTAGATGAGTGGATAGGCTTATTATATGCTTTCAGAACTTAGGAATAACTATCTGGCACATCCACTGTTTCAGATTGGAAATTAAAAGACTATATAGTTCATTATACAGTTTTCTACTAAGGACATTAATAACCCCTTGCTTCTCTACTTTTGCTACACACTGTGTGCACAAAGATCTTCACCATACCATGAAAGAAACACAATTTCCTATTGGTATTCACTTATGCATGTCTCTACAAGTCAAATTCCATGCAGATCAGTTGTATTTTTTTTTTACATTGTTCAATGACATGATGAAAATTCTTTGCAATGAGTTTCACTGAGCAACTTAGTAAGAATAGTTTTGTGTTCCACATTGCCATAGCTTGTGGGGTAAGACTTAATAAAAATTCACATTCCTAAAACCTGTGGTTGCCTGTGAAACTGTTTCACCCAACAATGAAATATTTGAATTGGCTCACATGGTCTACCAGCTGGCTAAACATTAGTGAGGCTGAATGTATTGTAATACCATCATTAGTAGGAGTCGGCAGACAGTTCATGAAGAGACCAGGCACTAGGACAGGACTGTGTCCACAAATAATGGGAATGAAGGGAAGGCGACACTCCAAGCCTTCACTATTTATAAAGTGCTGTGCAATTGTAAATGGATTTCTCAAACAGTCATTTTCCTTCCTTTTAAGAGTTGAGGTACATATCCAACGTTGAAGTTCCCTATTATGAAAGTGAAATATTCCTCTGTGGAAACAATGGTGGTTTGTTAGAGGTCCTAGACCAAATTCCCCAAGAGACCACCTCATTGTTATTGTTTAGGTCATACTGATCTGGGACTCAGAAAGTTAATTCTCTGCATCAGTCTTTACTTTTTTTAAACATGCTAGCTGTCTCCTATGACCAGCCTTTCAGGGTATAAAAAATAGTGTACATTGGAAACTCATTATTTGTTTTTCCCAGAAGGCTCTATTAAATGTCAGTATTTTTTAAAGGCATGCTCCTTGACTTGAACTCCAGAGGTTGGAGAGTTCTGAGGTTGATTTAGGAGTTTGAAATTCTGTATTTTATATTTCCACAAAGTGAGGATTTACAGTTCATAAATATGATGACAAAAGTGGAGAAGATGCAGTTTTGTGTCTGAACTGCTCTCAGAACAAAGCTATTCCTCATGAAACACACAGGCACTGTCATTTCTTTCAAGCTGTGGCCTAGTCTGATCACATCAGGTGGCCTTTTATTGCCATTTGTTTAAGACAATTGCATTCTCTGTGTATGGGAAGCCACTTCCTCCTGAAAGGGTCACAGATGGAAAGAGGAATTGTACACGGGGACACCAACAAGCAGAAAGTAATGTTCTGGAAGAGCTGTTGAAAGTTAGAGCACATGCCTTCTGTTTTGCCCCATGCCTGCACTCAGTTTCCTATTCGTTACAGTTGGGCACTCATATTCAACAGATTATTGGATGCAGTCTTTCTTGGATACAGCAACAAGTGATCTGATTAATTAATTAATTAATTAATTAATTAATTAATGTTAAATTATCTGCTGTGTCTAACTGGGGAAGGAAAACAGGTGATGCTCTGGTCTTTTACAATGTTAAGGAGAACAATCAGAAGATTTTGTCACAGTGGATATTGGACCTTGCCAGATGAGTGAGACTAGTAGTTAGATAATTCAGCAAAACAAGAAGCAAGTTGCTGGGGAGTGGTGGCACACACTTTAATCCCAGCACTTGGGAGGCAGAGTCAGGTAGATTTCTCAGTTCAAGGCCAGCCTGGTCTACAGAGTGAGTTTCAGGACAGCAAGGGCCACACAGAGAAATCCTGTTTAAAAAACAAAACAAAACAAAACAAAAACAAACAAAAAACAAACAAACAAAAAGAAACCAAACTTGAAAAATAGCTATGGCAAAAAGAAGCAAATTGAAAAATAGCTGTGGAGTGCCAGGCCACTTGGGCACAAACTCGGTGGACAGTCCCACGGTCCCCAGAGGACTCTCCACCCCCTAGGTGTCCGAGCACGCCCAGGATCTTAGGATCACTGGTGAGTGGAACACAACATCTTTTCCAACACAACCAGGAGTTCCTGGGGTGAACAAGAGCAGGGACACTGGACCCTGCCCGACCAGTGGGTTGGGTTCCTTCCAGTCTGCACTGGTCTACCTTGGTTTCAAACTCAGCAGACAGCCTCATGGTCCCCAGGGGAGGTACCACTTCCAGGCACTCTAGCACACCCTGGATCTTAGGATTCCAGGATCCTAGGATTCCAGGAGCTTGGTCACACCAGGATCTCAGGGGCTCAGAGAAAGCTTGACTGTCAAGAACTCTGACACACCCAGAATCTCAGGATCACAGGATGCTGGAATCACAGGATCACAGAGAATGCTAGACTCTGAGGAGTTCTGACTCAATCAAGATTATAGGAAACATAGACTCCAATCAGATGTATTGAGGGCAGGGAACACTTGAGATAATCAGATGGAAGGAGGTAAGCATAAGAAGAGAAGCAACAGAAACCAAGGTTATTTGGCATCATCAGAACAAAACTCTACCACCATAGCAAGACCTGGATACATCACACCAGAAAAGCAAGATATGGAACCAAAATCACTTCTAATGATGAAGATGGAGGACTATAAGAAGGACATAAATTATTATCTTAAAGAAATAAAGGAGAACACAGGTAAAGAGATAGAAGTCCTTAAAGAGGAAACACAAAAATCCCTTAAAGAATTACAGGGAAACACATCAAAACATGAGAAAGAATTGAACAAACCACCCAGAAACTAGAAATGGAAGTAGAAACAATAAATCACAAAGGGAGGCAACTCTGGACATAGAAAACCTAGGAAAGAAGTCAGGAGTCATAGATGCAACTATCACCAACAGAATACAAGAGAGAGAAGAGAGAATCTCAGGTACAGAAGATACCATAGGATACATTGACACAACAATCAAAGAAAATGAGAAATGCAAAAAGCTCCTAACCCAAAACATCCAGGAAATTCAGGACACAATGTGAAGACCAAACCTAAGGATAATAAGTATAGATGAGAAGGAAGATTTCCAAATTAAAGGGCCAGTAAATATCTTCAACAAAATTATAGAAGAAAACTTCCCCAACCTAAAGAAAGAGATGCCTTAGAACATACAAGAAGTAGGGCCACAGGCCTCATCCAGCCGGATCAGCACCGGGGTAGCGGGAGAGCAGGGTTGCCTGACACCCGCCAGCTACCCACGACCCCCGCAGCAGGATTTTGGGACTGCTGGTGAGTGGAACACAGCTTCTGCTCCAGTCCAATCACGCGGGACCTGAGACTGCTCTGGTTGGGGAGAGAGAAATCCGGCCTACATAGGGCCACAACCCTCTTCCGGTCAGAAAAGCACCAGGGCAGCTGGGGCACAGGGTCGGCTGACACTCGCCAGCTACCCACAACACCCGCCACAGGATCTTAAGACTTCTGGTGAGTGGAGCACAGCTTCTGCTCCAATCCAATTGCGCTGGACCTGAGACTGCATTAGTTAGGGAAGCAGAAACCGGCCTGAGTAGGGCCACAGGCCTCATCCGGCCGGATCAGTGCCAGGGTAGCGGGAGAGCAGGGTTGCCTGACACCCGCCAGCTACCCACGATCCCCGCCGCAGGATTTTGGGACTGCTGGTGAGTGGAACACAGCTTCTGCTCCAATCTTTAAACAGTGACAACGATAACAACTAACCCCAGAGATTACCAGATGGCGAAAGGTAAACGTAATAATCTTACTAAAAGAAACCAAGACCACTCACCATCATCAGAACCCAGCACCCCCACTTCGCCCAGTCCAGGGCACCCCAACACACCGGAAAAGCTAGACACGGATTTAAAAGCATATCTCCTGATGATGATAGAGGACTTCAAGAAGGACTTTAATAACACACTTAAAGAAATGCAGATGAACACTGCTAAACAGGCAGAAGACAATAAAGAGGAAGCACAAAAATCCCTTAAAGAATTGCAGGAGAACACTGCTAAAGAGTTACAAATCCTTAAAGAAAAACAGGATAACATAATCAAACAGGTAGAAGTCCTTACAGAAAAACAGGAAAACACATCCAAACAGATGATGGAAATGAACAAAACCATACTAGACCTAAAAAGGGAAGTAGACACAATAAAGAAAACCCAAAATGAGGCAACACTGGAGATAGAAACCCTAGGAAAGAAATCTGGAACCATAGATATGAGCATCAGCAACAGAATACAAGAGATGGAAGAGAGAATCTCAGGTGCAGAAGATTCCATAGAGAACATCGGCACAACAATCAAGGAAAATGTAAAATGCAAAAAGATCCTAACTCAAAACATCCAAGAAATACAGGACACAATGAGATGACCAAACCTACGGATAATAGGAGTGGATGAGAATGAAGATTTTCAACTCAAAGGACCAGCAAACATCTTCAACAAAATTATAGAAGAAAACTTCCCAAATCTAAAGAAAGAGATGCCCATGAACATACAAGAAGCCTACAGAACTCCAAATAGACTGGACCAGAAAAGAAATACCTCCCGACACATTATAATCAGAACAACAAATGCTCTAAATAAAGATAGAATACTAAAAGCAGTAAGAGAAAAAGGCCAAGTAACATATAAAGGCAAGCCTATCAGAATTACACCAGATTTTTCACCAGAGACTATGAAAGCCAGAAGATCCTGGACGGATGTTATACAGACACTAATAGAACACAAATTCCAGCCCAGGCTACTATACCCAGCCAAACTCTCAATTAACATAGATGGAGAAACCAAAGTATTCCACGACAAAACCAAATTCACACATTATCTCTCCACGAATCCAGCCCTTCAAAGGATAATAACAGAAAAAAACCAATACAAGGACAGGAACCACGCCCTAGAAACAACAAGAAGGTAATCCCTCAACAAACCTAAAAGAAGACAGCCACAAGAACAAAATGCCAACTTTAACAACAATAATAACAGGAAACAACAATTACTTTTCCTTAATATCTCTTAATATCAATGGACTCAACTCCCCGATAAAAAGACATAGACTAACAAACTGGCTACACAAACAAGACCCAACATTTTGCTGCTTACAGAAAACTCATCTCAGAGAAAAGGATAGACACTACCTCAGAATGAAAGGCTGGAAAACAATTTTCCAAGCAAATGGCATGAAGAAACAAGCTGGAGTAGCCATTCCAATATCTGATAAGATTGACTTCCAACCCAAAGTCATTAAAAAAGACAGGGAGGGACACTTCATACTCATCAAAGGTAAAATCCTCCAAGAGGCACTATCAATCCTGAATATCTATGCTCCAAATACAAAGGCAGCCACATTCATTAAAGAAACTTTAGTAAATCTCAAAGCACACATTGCACCTCATACAATAATAGTGGGAGACTTCAACACACCACTTTCACCAATGGACAGATCATGGAAACAGAAACTAAACAGGGACACAGTGAAACTAAGAGAAATTATGAATCAAATGGATCTGGCAGATATCTACAGAACATTCTATCCCAAAACAAAAGGATATACCTTCTTCTCAGCACCTCATGGTACCTTCTCCAAAATTGACCACATAATTGGTCACAAAGCAGGCCTCAACAGATACAAAATTATTGAAATTGTCCCATGCATCCTATCAGATCACCATGGACTAAGGCTGATCTTCAATAACAAAATAAATAATAGAAAGCCAACCTTCACGTGGAAACTGAACAACACTCTTCTCAATGATACCTTGGTCAAGGAAGGAATAAAGAAAGAAATTAAGGACTTTTTAGAGTTCAATGAAAATGAAGCCACAACATACCCAAACTTATGGGACGCAATGAAAGCATTTCTAAGAGGAAAACTCATAGCTCTGAGTGCCTCCAAAAGGAAACTAGAGAGAGCACACATTAGCAGCTTGACAACACACCTAAAAGCACTAGAACAAAAGGAAGCAAATTCACCCAAGAGGAGTAGACGGCAGGAAATAATCAAACTCAGGGGTGAAATCAACCAAGTGGAAACAAGAAAAACTATTCAAAGAATCAACCAATCAAGGAGCTGGTTCTTTGAGAAAATCAACAAGATAGATAAACCCTTAGCCAGACTCACTAGAGGGCACAGGGAAAGCATCCTAATTAACAAAATCAGAAACGAAAAAGGAGACATAACAACAGATCCTGAAGACATCCAAAACACCATCAGATCCTTCTACCAAAGGCTATACTCAACAAAACTGGAGAACCTGGATGAAATGGAGAAGTTCCTAGACAGATACCAGGTACCAAAGTTGAATCAAGATCAGGTTAATGATCTAAACAGCCCTATATCCCCCAAAGAAATAGAAGCAGTCATTAATAGTCTCCCAACTAAAAAAAGCCCACGACCAGATGGGTTTAGTGTAGAGTTCTATCAGACCTTCAAAGAAGATCTAATCCCAGTCCTTCACAAACTATTCCACAAAATAGAAACAGAAGGTACTCTACCCAACTCATTCTATGAAGCCACAATTACTCTGATACCTAAACCACAAAAAGACCCAACAAAGATAGAAAACTTCAGACCAATATCCCTTATGAATATTGATGCAAAAATCCTCAATAAAGTTCTTGCTAACTGAATCCAAGAACACATCAAAACAATCATCCATCCTGACCAAGTAGGTTTCATCCCAGGGATGCAGGGATGGTTCAATATACGGAAATCCATCAACGTAATCCAGTATATAAACAAACTCAAAGACAAAAACCACATGGTCATCTCGTTAGATGCGGAAAAAGCATTTGACAAGATCCAACACCCATTCATGATAAAAGTCTTGGAAAGATCAGGAATTCAAGGCCCATACCTAACCATGATAAAAGCAATCTACAGCAAACCAGTAGCCAACATCAAAGTAAATGGTGAGAAGCTTGAAGCAATCCCTCTAAAATCAGGGACTAGACAAGGCTGTCCACTTTCTCCATACCTATTCAACATTGTACTTGAAGTCCTAGCCAGAGCAATTCGACAACAAAAGGAGATCAAAGGGATACAAATTGGAAAAGATGAAGTCAAAATATCACTTTTTGCAGATGATATGATAGTATATATAAGTGACCCTAAAAATTCCACCAGAGAACTCCTAAGCCTGATAAACAGCTTCGGTGAAGTAGCTGGATATAAAATTAACTCAAACAAATCAATGGCCTTTCTCTACACAAAGAATAAACAGGCTGAGAAAGAAATTAGGGAAACAACACCCTTCTCAATAGTCACAAATAATATAAAATATCTTGGCATGACTCTAACTAAGGAAGTGAAAGATCTGTATAATAAAAACTTCAAGTCTCTGAAGAAAGAAATTATAGAAGATCTCAGAAGATGGAAAGATCTCCCATGCTCATGGATTGGCAGGATCAACATTGTAAAAATGGCTATCTTGCCAAAAGCAATCTACAGATTCAATGCAATCCCCATCAAAATTCCAAATCAATTCTTCAACGAATTAGAAAGTGCAATCTGCAAATTCATCTGGAATAACAAAAAACCTAGGATAGCAAAAACTCTTCTCAAGGATAAAAGAACCTCTGGTGGAATCACCATGCCGGACCTAAAGCTCTACTACAGAGCAATTGTGATAAAAACTGCATGGTACTGGTATAGTGACAGACAAATAGACCAATGGAATAGAATTGAAGACCCAGAAATGAACCCACACACCTATGGTCACTTGGTCTTCGACAAGGGAGCTAAAAACATCCAGTGGAAGAAAGACAGCATTTTCAACAAATGGTGCTGGCACAACTGGTTGTTAACATGTAGAAGAATGGGAATCGATCCATTCCTATCTCCTTGTACTAAGGTCAAGTCTAAGTGGATCAAGGAACTTCACATAAAACCAGAGACACTGAAACTTATAGAGGAGAAAGTGGGGAAAAGCCTTGAAGATATGGGCACAGGGGAAAAATTCCTGAATAGAACAGTAATGGCTTGTGCTGTAAGATCGAGAATTGACAAGTGGGACCTCATGAAACTACAAAGCTTCTGCAAGGCTAAAGACACCATCAATAAGACAAAAAAAACACCACCAGATTGGGAAAGGTTCTTCACCTATCCTAAATCAGATAAGGGACTAATATCCAATATATATAAAGAACTCAAGAAGGTGGACTCCAGAAAGTCAAATAACCCCATTAAAAAATGGGGCTCAGAACTGAACAAAGAATTCTCACCTGAGGAATACCGAATGGCAGAGAAACACCTGAAAAAATGTTCAACATCCTTAATCATCAGGGAAATGCAAATCAAAACAACCCTGAGATTCCACCTCACACCAGTCAGAATGGCTAAGATCAAAAATTCAGGTGACAGCAGATGCTGGCGAGGATGTGGAGAAAGAGGAACACTCCTCCATTGTTGGTGGGATTGCAAGCTTGTACAACCACTCTGGAAATCAGTCTGGCGGTTCCTCAGAAAATTGGACATAGTACTACCGGAGGATCCAGCAATACCTCTCCTGGGCATATATCCAGAAGATGTCCCAACCGGTAAAAAGGACACATGCTCCACTATGTTCATAGCAGCCCTATTTATAATAGCCAGAAGCTGGAAAGAACCCAGATGTCCCTCAACAGAGGAATGGATACAGAAATTATGGTACATTTACACAATGGAGTACTACTCAGCTATTAAAAAGAATGAATTTATGAAATTCCTAGCCAAATGGATGGACCTGGAGGGCATCATCTTGAGTGAAGTAACACAATCACAAAAGAACTCACACAATATGTATTCACTGATAAGTGGATATTAGCCCAAAACTTAGGATACCCAAGATATACGATACAATTTGATAAACGCATGAAACTCAAGAAGAATGAAGACCAAAGTGTGGACACTGTGCACCTTCTTAGAATTGGGAACAAAACACCCAGGAAAGGAGTTACAGAGACAAAGTTCGTAGCTGTGATGACAGGATGGACCATTTAGAGACTGCTGTATCCAGGGATCCGTCCCATAATCAGCTTCTAAACACGGACACCATTGCATACACTAGCAAAATTTTGCTGAAAGGACCCAAATATAGCTGTCTCTTGTGAGACGATGCCGGGGCCTAGCAAACACAGGAGTGGATGTTCACAGTCAGCTATTGGATGTATCACAGGGCTCCCAATGGAGAAGGTAGAGAAAGTACCCAAGGAGCTAAAGGGATGTGCAACCCTATTGTTGGAACAACATGATGTACTAACCAGAACCCCGGAGCTCTTGTCTCTAGCTGCATATGTATCGAAAGATGGCCTAGTAGGCCATCAATGGAAAGAGAGGCCCATTGTACTTGCAAACTTTATATGCCCCAATATAGGGGAATGCCAGGGCCAAAAGAATGGGAATGGGTGGGTAGGGAAGTGGGGGGCGCTATGGGGGACTTTTGGGATAGCATTGGAAATGTAATTGAGGAAAATATGTAATAAAAATATTAAAAATCAAAAAAAAAAAAAAGAACATACAAGAAACCTACAGAACTACAAATAGTTTGGACCAGAAAAGAAATTCCTCCCATGACATAATAATCAAAACACCAATTGAACTAAACAAAGAAAGAATATTAAAAGCAGTAAGGGAAAAAGATCAAGTAACATATAAAGGCAGATCTTTTAGAATTATACCTGACTTTTCTGCAGAGAAAATGAAAGCCAGAAGATCTTGGTTAGACTTCATACAGACCCAAAGAGAATACAAATGCCAGCCCAGGCTACTATACCCAACAAAACTCTCGATTACCATAGATGGAGAAACCAAGGTATTCCATGAGAAAACCAAATTTACACAATATCTTTCCATAAATCCAACCCTTCAAAGGATGATAAAGAGAAAATCGACTTTCAACCTAAAGTTATCAAAAAAGATAAAGAGAGATATTTCATACTCATCAAAGCTAAAATTTACCAAGATGAACTCTCAATTCTGAATATATATGCTCCAAATGCAAGGGCACCAAACACTAATTAAAAAAACTTTAGTAAATCTCAAAGCACACATTGCACCACACACAATAATAGTGGGAGACTTTACCACCCCACTCTCATCAATGGACAGATCCTGGAAACAGAAACTAAGTAGAGACAAATGGAAATTAACAGAAGTTATTAAACAAATGGATTTAATAGCTATCTATAGAACATTTTATCCTAAAACAAAAGGATATAACTTCTTCGGAGCAACTCATGTTGCCTTCTCCAAAAATTACCATATAATCAGTCACAAAACAGGCCTCAACAGATACAAGAAGACTGAAGTAATCCCATGCTTCCTATCCGATCACCATGAACTATGGCTGATCTTCAATATCAATAAAAATAATAGAAAGTCCACATACACTTGGAAGCTGAAGAACACTCTACTCAATGATAACTTGGTCAAGGAAGAAATAAAGAAAGAAATTAAAGACTTTTTAGAGTTTAATGAAAATGAAGCCACAACATACCCAAACTTATGGGACACAATGAAAGCATTTCTAAGAGGAAAACTCATAGCTCTGAGTGCCTCCAAAAAGAAACTGGGAGAGAGCATACACTAGCAGCTTGACAGCACAAATAAAAGCTGTAGAACAAAAGGAAGCAAATTCAGCAAAGAGGAGTAGAAGGCAGGAAATAATCAAACTCAGGGCTGAAATCAACCAAGTGAAAATAAAAAGAACTATACAAAAAATCAACCAAACTAGAAGCTGGTTCTTTGAGAAAATCAACAAGATAGATAAACCCTTAGCCAGACTAACTAGAGGGCACAGGGACAGTATCCTAATTAACAAAATCAGAAATGAAAAGGGAGACATAACAACAGAATCTGTGGAAATCAAAAAAAAAAAAAAATCAGATCCTACTACAAAAGCCTATATTCAACCAAACAGGAAAACCTCGATGAAATGGACAATTTTCTAGACAAATACTGGTATCAAAGTTAAAAGAATCAGATCAATGATCTAAACAGTCCCATATTCCCTTTAAAAAGTAGAAACAGTCATTAATAGTCTCCTGACCAAAACAAGACCAGGACCAGATGGGTTTAGTGCATAGTTCTATCAGACCTTCAAAGAAGACCTAATACTAATACTCCTCACACTATTCCACAAAATAGAAACAGAAAGTACTCTACCCAATTCTTTCTAGGAAGCCACAATTACTCTGATACCTAAAATACACAAAGACCCAACAAAGAAAGAGAACTTCAGACCAATTTCCCTTATGAATATTGATGCAAAAATACTCAATAAAATTCTCGATATCCGAATATAAGAACACATCAAAATGATCATCCATAATGATCAAGTAGGCTTCATCCCAGCTCTGCAGGAATGTGGTTCAATATATGGAAATACATTAATGCAATCCACTATATAAACAAACTCAAAGACAAAAGCCACATGATCATTTCATTAGATGCTGAGAAAACATTTGACCAAATCCAACACCCCTTCATGATAAAAGTCTTGGGAAGATCAGGAATTCAAGGCCCATACCTGAACATAATAAAAGCAATATACAGCAAATCAGTAGCCAACATAAAGCTAAATGGAGAGAAACTTGAAGCAATCACACTAAAATCAGGGACTAGACCAGGCTGTCCACCCTCTCCCTATCTATTCAATATATTACTTGAAGTCCTATCCAGAGCAATTAGACAACAAAAGGAGATCAAGGGGATACACATTGGAAAGGAAGAAGTCAAAATATCACTATTTGCAGATGAGATTATATACTATATATAAGTGACTTCAAAAATTCCACCAGAGAACTCCTAAGCCTGATAAACAACTTCAGTGAAGTAGCTGGATATAAAATTAACTCAAACAAATCAGTGGCCTTTCTCTACACAAAGGATAAATGGACTGAGAAAGAAATTAGGGAAACAACACCCTTCACAATAGTCACAAATAATACAAAATACCTTAGTGTGACTCTGAGTAGGTGAAAGATCTGTATGGTAAGAAGTTCAATTCTCTGAAAAAAGAAATTAAAGAAGATCTCAGAAGATGGAAAGATCTTCCATGCCAATGGATTGGCAGGATTAATATAGTCAAAATGGCTATCCTGTTGAAAGCAATCTACAGATTCAATGCAATCCCCATCAAAATTCCAACTCGATTCTTCACAGAATAAGAAAGAGAAAATTTCAAATTTATCTGGAATAACAAAAAAAAAAACTTGGGATATTTTCAAAAATAAAGAACCTCTGGTAGAATCACCATCCCTGACCTCAAGCTGTACTACAGAGCAATTGTGATTAAAAAAAAAATAAATAAATAAATAAAATAAAAAAGCATGGAACTGGTGCAGGGACAGACAGGTATATCAGTGGGATAGAACTGAAGATGCAGAAGTGAACCCACACACTTATGCTCACTTTATCCTTGACAAAGGAGCTAAAACCAACCAGTGGAGAAAAGACAACATTTTCAACAAATGGTGCTGACAGAATTGGCGGTTATCATGTAGAAGAATGCAAATTGATCCATTCTTATCTTCTTGCACAAAGCTCAAATCTAAGTGGATCAAGGAACTCCACCTAAAACTAGAGCCCCTGAAACTTATGGAGGAGAAAGTGGGGAAGGGCCTTGAAGATATGTTCACAAAGGAAAAATTCCTGAACAGAATACCAATGGCTTATGCTGTAAGATCAAGAATAGACAAATGGAACCTCATAAAATTGTAAAGATTCTGTAAGGCAAAGAAAACTGTCAATAAGACAAACCAAGAGATTGGGAAAAAGTCTTTACCAATCCTAAATCAGATAGGGGGCTATTATTCACTATATATAAAGAACTCATGAAGTTGGACTGCAGAAAACCAAATAATCCTATGAAAAATGGGGTAGCAAGCTAAACAAACAATTCTCAACTGAGAAATACTGAATGGCCGAGAAACACCTAAAAATGTTCAACATCCTTAATCATCAGGGAAATGCAAATCAAAACAACCCTGAGATTCCACCTCACACCAGTCAGAATGGCAAAGATCAAAAACTCAGGTAACAGCAAATGCTGGTGAGGATGTGGAGAAAGAGAAACACTCTTCCATTGCTGGTGTAATTGCAAGCTGGTACAACCATTCTGGAAATCAGTTTGGTGTTTTCTCAGAAAATTGGACATACCATTACTAGAGGATCCAGCAATACCACTCCTGGGTGTATACCCAGAAGGTGCTCCACTATGTTCATTGCTGCCTTATTATAGTAGCCAGATGCTGGAAAGAACCCAAAATGTTCCTCAACAGAGGAATGGATACAGAAAATGTGGTACATTTACACAGTTACTCAGCTATTAAAAACAATGAAATTATGAAATTCTTAGACCAATGGATGGATCTGGAGGATACCATCCTAAGTGAGGTAATCCAACCACAAAAGAACACACATGATATGTACTCACTGATAAGTGAATATTAGTCCAGAAACCCAGAATACCCAAGATACAATTTGTAAAACACGTGGAACTCAAGAGGAAGGAAGACCAAATTGTGGATACTTCAATCCTTCTTAGGAGGAGGAAGAAAATGTCGATGGAAGCAGTTTCAGAGACAATGTTCGGAGCAGAGACTGAAGGAATGACCATCCAGAGACTCCCCCACCTGGGGATTCATCCCATAAACAATCACGAAACCCAGACACTATGGCAGATGCCAACAAGAGCTTACTGACATGAACCTGATATAGCTGTCTCCCGAGAGGCTCTGCCAGTGCCTGGCAAATACCTTACAGCCTTCCATTGGACGGAGCACAGGGCCTCCAATGAAGGAGATACAGAAAGTACCCAAGGGGCTGAAGGGGTTTGCAGGAACAACAATATGAACTAACTTTACCCCCCATAGCTCCCTGGGACCAAACCACTAATCAAAGAAAACACATGGTAGAACTTGTGGCTCTAGCTGCATATGTAGCAGCGGATGACCTAGTCGGTTATCAGTGGGAGGAGAGGCCCTTGGTCCCGTCAAGTTTCTATGCCCCAGTATAGGGGAATGTCAGGACCAGGAAGCAGGAGTGGATGGGTTAGTGAGCAGAGGGAGTGGGGAGAACATAGGGGTTTTTTTGTAGGGGAAACTAGGTAAAGGGATAATATTTGAAATGTAAATAAAGAAAATATTTAATTTTAAAAAATGAAAAATAGCTGTGGATTCATAAATGAAAAATGTCCCTAGAATTTCTTTCAATATAGCTGTGAATTGACTTGACACAATATCCAAACATAGGGCAAATGTTTGAGCTTATCCCAAATTTAAAAAGGGGGTAACTTTCCAGCCTTGCTTATTTTATATGAATTATTAGGAAAGCAGAATTTTGTTCTCCCTCTGATCCATCCAAACCACCTCTAGTTGGTAACCTCTGGTAATCTAGAAGGAGCCCATTCTGTATGCAACCCCCTGAACAACAAGTATTTGGTCATAATTAAGACTAACTGATATGGTAGAAAAGAGCAGTGAGCCAGGGTTCAGAAAACTAGGTTCTAGTCCAGGCTTCATGACTGATAATATCTTGCTCCTAAATAAGAGATTCTCTGGGAATGATAGGGACTGTTTGATATGTTGCTTCTCACCCAACAGGAGTAAGGCAGTGCTTTTCTGAAGAAACTGAACTCTGTGGTCATTCTTTTACACACTGTGCATTTGGGAAAAACATTAAAGAAAATGCAAAAATCAGATTTAGATTGGTTGTTTCTGATAACCATTTCCTTTAAGGTAACCTAAATTTTTTTGAAAGGTCAGCCCCAGTGTGAGGAGAAACAGTATCGTGCATTTATAGAAGGATTAAGGAATATTATGCACATAGCTGAGCAAGTGTCCCTATGGTATAGTGAGGCATCCTTTGAGTGTCTGCCTAGGAGTGTAGCTGGTTCTTGAGGTAGAGCTATTCCCAATATTCTGAGTAACTGCCAAATTGAATTCCAAAGTGCTTGTACAAATTTGTAACTCCCACCAGCAATAGTGGAATGTTCCCCTTGCCTCACATTCTCACTAGCATGTGCTATCACTGAGTTTTGATCTTAGCTCTTCCAGCAGCAAATGGAAACAGATGCAGAGAACCATAGCTAAAGATCAAGTGGTGCTTGGGGAGTCTTGTAGAAGAGTAGGGAATAGAATTGAGTGAGCCAGGAGTCAAAGACACTGCAAGATCTACAGAGTCAACTAACCTGGGCCCATGGGGACTCACAGAGACTGAAACACCAACCAAAAAGCATGCAGGGGCAGGACCTAACTGCCTTTCTCCATATTGTAGATGTGCTGTTTGGTTTTCATGCAGGTCACCTAACAATCGGAGCAGGGCTGTCTCTGATTCTGTTGTCTACCATTGGATCCCCTTCCCTAACCTGGACTCCTGGTTGGGCCTCAGCAGGAGAGGAGGTGCTTTCTGGGACTAGATGTCTCAGGAGATAGTACCCATGGTGGGGGTGTGTTTCCTCTTCTCTGGGAAGAAGGAGAGAGGGTAATATGGAGAGGGACTTGCAAGGGTGGAAATGGGAGGAGAGGCAGGAGGGGGAGCTGTGATTGGCATGATTGGCCCACAATGTCAATAAAAAATAAATTATGAAAAAAGGGATATTATGCATCTTGATGGTGTCACTAGGCAGGCCTGTTTCATGCATATTTAGAATCTGACCTGCAACATAAAGATCTGACATCTGGAGTAATGAGTTCTGTAAATCATTTGTTGCTGTCCTGGAGATTAAAATGAAAGGACTTTTGGTTCTTCTCCTTAATCATTTGATAATTCTTTGTCTAATTTGGTGATTTGGCCTTGAGCCTTCTACCCTATTGCTCATAAGATAGAAAGACATTAAGATACCTTTTGTACAGCTCCTACTACATCCTGCTACTGTGGTCATGGTTCATGGATCCCAGACATCCTCAGCCATCTGTGCATTTTCCAGGCTGTGGTTCTGCCTTAAACAACAGGAGGCAAGTCATTAACAAACACCTTCTGTTGGCTTACAGACCATGACCAAGAACCTTCATCTGCAGGTTTGAGGTCAAATAAGCCATTTAACCTCTAGATGCTTGGTGTAAGAAATTCAAATCATAGGAATATAGTTCAGCAGGTAGAATGCTTGTGGCACAAGTGTGGGGACTAGAGTTTGCATCTTTACAACCCAGGTAAATAGCAGCCCATCTATAATCCCTGCCCGAGGAAGGTGGAGTCAGGAAACCTGTGGAGTAAACTGGCTACCAGATGAGCTGAAAGGTGAAGCTCTGGGTTTAGTGAAAGAGCCTATCTCAGGATATAAAGTGGAGAGGGACTGAGAAAGATACCCACTGTCAATTTTGAGTCTCCAAATGTATTTATATATGTGCATACACCAACACACATGTATGTACCTCTACATATATAAACATGCTCACATGAACATACATGACATACACATATGCATACATCTATGTTAATGCATTTTGTTATGTGTAGACTATAAGCATGTTAATTAAATGACACTGATTTAAATTCAGTGCGCATGCTTATACAGATCATGACTTTTGTTGTAAAGAAAGTTCTCACAAAAGAAAATTTTTGTATGTTATATGTCTTCATTACTTTTCTCACTTTTGGAGACAAAATACCTCGTGAGAAGCAAATCAAGAGAACAGCTGTATATATGGTGGCAGGAGAGTGAGGCACTGCTCATTTCTCCTCTGTCAGGAAGTACAGAGGAGATTGAATGCAGAGCAGAGCTATATGCCTCAAGATTTATCTCCCAGGATCGATTTTTTTCCCAGCTAGGCCCGAATTTCCTAAAGTGTACCATTGGCTGGGGACCAAATATTTGAACATGTGAGCCTATGCAGGATATTTCTCATTCATGGGATGACATTGAGGCAAAGTTTTTAGAATATCTTTTAAGGAAGAAGTGTAGGCATAATGTTTTTGTGTACTGTGTAAAGGTTATCCTGGTGTAACTCAATGCCCTCTGATCCTGTTTCAATCTGGACACTGCATGACACATTATGTCAGGGATCTCCTGTCTCAAGCTTGTATAATCAATTCTTGCCATTTATTCTTTGTCTTGTCAATAAATGCTGATCATCCAACAGAGTGAAGGAGAGAGAGAAAAAAAAAAGAAAGGGAGGGAAAGAGGGAGGAAAGGAGAAAGTGAAAGAGGGAGGGAGGGAGGGATAGAGAGACAGAGAGAGGGAGAGAGAGAAGGAGTCATGATGAGTTGGAGCCTGAAGGAAGGGGTCTGGAGGCAGACTGGCCACAAGGAGGAAGAAAGATAAAGTTTGTTAAGAGTTCAGCAGAAAAAAGGAAGGTCTAATTGCAAGTATTTGAGGTCATGGCTGGGAGGTAGCCAGATTAGCTTACAGATTATCTGTAATCAGGTTAGGACAGATAATTAGACTGCCCAGGTATTAAGGTGAGGCTTTAAAATTAATCTTTGTCTTTCTGTGTGGTTATTGAGAATTAACTAGGATAAAGAAATATGACCACCACATTAATTCACTATTTACACTCACATTAAAATAATTCATTTTACAAGGAAACAAAGCAATAAGGTGATTTGGTAAATTACTTTATGCTGTGATGAAATACCATGTTCAAAAATGAATTATGGAAGACAGAATTTACTTTGTCTCACAGTTACAGAGGCATAAGAGTCTCAAATCCTTTCCCTGTACTTCCTAAGTGTCCTCAACCAGTGGCAGCAATAGAAAGCCATGTGTTTAAATACAGTCTATGGGGACACTCACCATTCAGACCACCACACCAATCAAAAGGGATTTGTCCTTCACTCTTCATCAAGATAGGCGGCTGCTGTGTATCCAATGTATAGATCACCCCCTGTACTGGCTGGTTTTGTGTCAACCTGACACAGACTGGAGTTATCACAGAGAAAGGAGCTTCAGTTGGGGAAGTGCCTCCATGAGATCCAGCTGTGGGGCATTTTCTCAATTACTGATCAAGCAGGAGGGCCCCTTGTGGGTGGGACCATCTCTGGGCTGGTAGACTTGGGTTCTATAAGAGAGCAGGCTGAGCAAGCCAGGGGAAGCAAGCCAGTATGAAACACCCCTTCATGGCCTCTGTTTCAGCTCCTGCTTCCTGACCTGCTTGAGATCCAGTCCTGACTTTCTTTGGTGATGAACAGCAGTGTGGAAATGTAAGCTGAATAAACCCTTTCCTCCCCAACTTGCTTCTTGGTCATGATGTTTGTGCAGGAATAGAAACCCTAAGACACCCCCATACCTGATCTAGGTAGGAACTACTGTCTCATTTAGCAATGGAATATGAGTAGAAATAGAATCATTTTTTCCTGCTCTCATCTCTGTGCTCTGGAGACAAGCAAAGATCACCTAGGACCTCGAAGAAAGAGTCTGGTGCTTGTTATAACAATGTGAAGATTATGTGATTAAAAAAAAATTCATTTGTAGCTTGTTCAGGTATAAGGGGTTAATTCATAGAGAAGCTATTTTAATATTAACTAACAGAGCTAGACAAGAAAGAAAGTTAATAATTTACACTTTCAGAGAGCTTTTTCAATAATATATAGCACTGCATATGTTTATGTGGATACAAAAGTGAGACTCTATGAATTAAAATGTAAGGCCAATATCAATAAGAATTTAGAGCAGAAGTATTGTAACTATGCAGTTATAAAGTTGGGCTCCAAATTGGATTCTTCCTGAAAATTAAAAGGAAACCTATTTCTTAAATAAATTTATACAGTATACTTGTCTTATAATGTACTAAGTTCTGAAACATGGGGGGAGAACCCATGGAATCAAAATTTGAAATAAATCTACACTACCATATGCTGTGTGAGGAACATTCGAGTCACCAAGTAAACGATGCTTTCAATCACTCCCTCAGTAAACACAGTGAAGAGAATACGTTTATTGTAAGCTACGGGCAGCTCATGTGTGGATAGGATGCTCTAAATTCATAGTATCATACTATATACATAGCTTACATAGTTTCAGCAGTAAACTAAATCATATTCTGATATGGAGACATGTTTCTAGTGGGAAATCAAATATATGCTAAACAGTAATAACGTGGAATCATATGCACTAGAGGAGAAGAATTAACATGTTAGAGTTAGTTCCTTAAAGCTTTTCTTAGTTTTATTTTATTTTGATAAAATAGCTTCTTAGATTAAAAAAATAAAAAGTGACCAACTCAATACTTGGGTTACTTTAAAGATTTTGAGTGCTGCTCCCAGAGACAGCGTAGAGAGCATGAGGAGGTGCATATCCGGGGACAGGAAAGCATAGGCTTTGGATCACATAGGGTGAAATCTAGGGCTCTCATTGTTCATGAGTGTATGTTTGTGTGCCTGTGTGTTTGTGGCCTCTCTCTCTCTCTCTCTCTCTGTCTCTCTCTCTCTCTCTCTCTGTCTCTCTCTCTCTCTCTCTCTCTCTCTCTCTCTCTGTGTGTGTGTGTGTGTGTGCGTTTATGAGCATATTGATGTGGAAAACAGAAATTTACATCCAGTATCTTCCTCTTCCAGCAATACTGTAGCACTGGGATTGGTGGCATATGTTACCACATATGCCTTTTCCACGAGTGGTGGGATTTCATCTAAAAACCACTTCAAAATAAAGTCGATAAATTAGTGTAAAAAAACCCCTAGAATCTATAATGTATATATAATAATAAAACTGAAGTGTTTTGGGAAATATTAAAAACGAGAGAACAGGCACTTTCCCGTGCTTGTGGCAACTCTCTGACCAGTGGCCTGGCTGTCCATGCACTGGTGGGCAATGGCCAACCTGTTTTTATCTCATGGAGCCTAACTCAGAACTCCACAATCTCTCTACCCACTTCACTAGGTTTCCACTGGCGGATCACTACTACACTGGTATACATCTGGCAAACCCACACTCTCTTGAACCCAGACAAGCCGCAGCATGAAAGAAAACACAACACAAACTTAGTTCAGAAACAATGGTAACTCAATCTCTGGGTGAAACAACTAAACGTAATTTTGCAAGCCTTATTAAAACTGATTCCTATGAAGATGAATCCTTGTGGATCTGCCATGATACTGGGAAACTCTAGCATCTACATCTTACCCTTCTGCTGTCCCTGTTACAAAAAGACCTAACTCCCTCCTGCTTCCTCTCTTCCTCTGTCCAACCTGGAAGTCCCACCTATTCTCCCGGTGATTGGTTCCTTCATTCATTAGGAGATTGGTTCACAAGAAGCCACCTGAGCACTTGACTCATTTCCTCATTCCAGACAGCCTCTCTGGGAGAGCAAGCAGCACAGAGCCATCCACAACAATGAAACAAATGGGTTTTATTTATTTATTTATTTATTTTTGGTTTTTTGTTTTTTGTTTTGTTTTGTATTGTTTTGTTTTTTTCCTCAGGATTTTTTTTTGTCATTTTTTATTAGATTTTTTTTAAATGTACATTTCAAATGTTATCCCCTTTCCTTGTTTCCTCTCTGAAGACCACTATCCCATTCCCCCTTCCCCTGCTCACCAACCTACCTACTACCTCTTCCCTGTCCTGGCATTCCCCTATACTGGTGCATCTAGCCTTCACAGGACCAAGAGCCTCTCCTCCCATTGATGTCTGACAAGGCCATCTTCTGCTACATATACAGCTGGAGACATGGGTTTCTCCATGTGTTCTCTTTAGTTGGTGGTTTAGTCCCTGGGAGCTGTAGAGGTACTGGTTGGTTCATATTGTTCTTCCTCCTATGCGAATGCAAGCTCCTTCAGCTCCTTCTCTAGCTCCTCCATTTGGGATGCTGTGCTCAGTACAATGGTTGGCTGAGAGCATCCACCTCTGTATTTTTTAGGCACTGGCATAGCCTCTCAGGAGACAGCTATATCAGCCTCCTGTTAGCAAGCACTTGTTGGCATCCACAATAGTTTCTGGGTTTGAAAATTGTATGTGGGATGAATCCCCACGAAGGGCAGTCTCTACATGGCCTTTCAATCAGTCTCTGCTCCATACTTTGTTGTTGCATCTCCTCCCATGGATGTTTTGTTCCCCCTTCTAAGAAGGATTGTAGCATTCACAGTTTGGCCTTCCTTCACCTAGAGCTTCATGTGGTCTGTGAAGTGTATCTTGGGTATGAATAGTTTTATTAATATTAGACAAGAAATATTTCAACTGAAATATAAACAAAGGAAAGTGAAGACATTTCATATAAACAAGGTCATCAATCATCAAAATAAATCTTAAACTTTTGTTTGACCAAGGCATTAACAAATATCCCATTTCATAAACCAAAACTTGGTAATATGGATACAATAAATAAGTTATATTTAGAAACACCTTAACTATAATTGGAACATTACTAACTACAGTTAAAATCTCAATACTCTTTTCTTTTTTTTTAAAACAAAAATTATTATCATTTTTAATTATGTGTAGGAATATGCCTGAAAGTGAGTGAATGCATGTAAGTGTAGTGTTAGCAGAAGCCAGATCAGAGACACTGGATTCTCTGGGGCTAGATTATAGAGTTTTGAGATACCATCTGTTATGGGTTCTCAGTACCAAACTCAGGTCTCCTGTAAAAGCAGCCAGTGCTCTTATCTGCTGAGTCATCTCTCCAGCCCCATGGTTTTTGTTTTGTTTTGTTTTGTTTTGTTTTGTTTTGTTTTGTTTTGTTTTGTTTTGTTTTGTTTTTAGGAGAGGAATTCTTTGATCAGTAAGTATATTTTAAAAATTCCAAAATAGTAAAAACTTTGAAGTTAAACATTAAGAAATGCTAATTTTAAGCACAATGAAAAAATTATCAATAATATTTCCATGATGTTTGTAGAACATGATTTTAATATTTTCAACTGTTGATATTCAAATAAGAGAATAGTTATTTTAAGAAATATTTCGTTGTTATGTCTCCCTTTTCATTTCTCTGATTTTATTAATTTGGATAATGTCTCTGTGCCCTCTGGTTAGTCTGGCTAAGGGTTTATCTATCTTATTGATTTTTCTCAAAGAACCAGCTCCTGGTTTTGTTGATTCTTTGTATAGTTCTCTTTGTTTCTATTTGATTTCATTATTTCTTACAGTCTACTCCTTTTGGGTAATTTGCTTCTTTTTTGTTCTAGAGCTTGCAGGTGTGCTGTCAAGCTGCTAGCATAAGCTCTCTTCAGTTTCTTTTTGGAGGAACTTAGAGCTATGAGTTTTCCTCCTCCTACTGCTTTCATTGTGTCCCATAAGTTTTGGTATAATTGTCTTGAATTTCAATAAATTCTAAAAAGCCTTTAAGTTCTTTTTTGCTTCCTTGACCAAGTCATCATTGAGTAGAGTGTTTTTTTCAGCTTCCATGTGTATGTGTGCTTTCAGTTGTTTTTGTTGGTATTCAAGACAAGCCTTACTCTGTGGTGATCTCTGATAGGGTACATGGGATTATTTCAATCTTCTTGTATCTGTTGAGGTCTGTTTTGTGACCAAGTATATGGTCAATTTTAGAGAAGGTACCATGAGGTGCTCAGAAGAAGGTATATTCTGTTGCTTTAAAATGAAATGCTCTATAAATATCCATTAAAAATGTTAGATCCATTTGGTTCATAACTTCTGTGAATTTCACTGTGTCTCTGTTTAGTTTCTGTTTCCTTGATCAGTCCACTGCTGAGAGTGGAGTGTCGAAGTCTCCCACTATTACTGCGTGGACTGCAATATGTGCTTTGAGCTTTAGTAAAGTTTCTTTTATGGATGTGGTTGCTCTTGCATTTGGAGCATAGATGTTCAGAACTAAGAGTTCATCTTCGTAGATTTTACCTTTAATGAGTATGAAGTGTCCCTCCTTATCTTTTTTGGATAACTTTTGGTTGACAGTTTATTCCATATTAGAATGGCTATTCCAGCTTTTTCCTTGGGACCATTTGCTTGGAAAATTGTTTTCCAACATTTTACTCTGAAGTAGTGTCTGTCTTTGTCACTAAGGTTCATTTCCTGTATGCAGCACAATGCTGAGTCCTCTTTACACATCCACTCTGTTAGTCTATGTCTTTTGGGGAAACTGAGTCCATTGATATTAAGAGATATTAAGGAAACTTCCTGTTATTTTTGTTCTTAGAGATAAAATTATCTTTCTGTGACTATCTTCTTTTGAGTTTGTTGAAAGATTACTTTCTTGTTTTTTCTATGGTGTAGTTTCCCTCCTTGTGTTGGTGTATTCCATCTATTGTCCTTTGTAGGGCTGGATTTATGGAAAGATATTGTGTAAGTTTGGTTTTGTCATGGAATATCTAGATTTCTCTGTCTATGGTAATTGATAGTTTTGGTGGGTATAGTAGCATGGGCTGACATTTGTGTTCTCTTAGTGTCTGTATAACATCTGTCAGGATCTTCTGGCTTTTATAGTCTTTGGTGAAAAGTCTGGTGTAATTCGAATAGGCCTGCCTTTATGTTACTTGACCTTTTCCCCTTACTGCTTTTAATGCTCTTTCTTTGTTGTGTGCATTTGGTGTCTTGATTATTTTGTGACAGAAGGAATTTCTTTTCTGGCCCAGTCTATTTGGAGTTCTGTAGGCTTCTTGTATATTCATGGGCATCTCTTTCTTTAGGTTAGGGAAGTTTTCTTCTATAATTTTGTTGAAGGTATTTACTGGCCCTTTGAGTTGGGAATCCTTGCTCTCTTCTGTACCTATTATCCGTAGGTTTGGTCTTCTCATTATGTCCTGGATTTCCTGGATGTTTTGAGTCAGGAGCCTTTTGCATTTTGCATTTTCTTTGATTGTTGTGTCAATGTTTTCTATAGCATCTTCTGAGCCTGAGATTCTCTCTTCCATTTCTTATATTCTGTTGGTGATGCTTGCATTTATGGCTCCTGATGCCTTTCCTAGGTTTTGTATCTCCAGAACTCTCTTCCTTTCTGATTTCTTTATTGTTTGTACTTCCATTTTTAGATCCTGCGTGGTTTTGTTAATTTCCTTCACCTGTTTGATTGTGTTTTCTTTTAATTCTTTAGGCGATTTTTGTTTTCTCTTTAATTTCATCTAGCTGTTTACCTGTGTTCTACTGTCTTTCTTTAAGGGAGTTATTTATGTCCTTCTTATTGTCCTCCATTACCATCATGAGGAGTGATTTTAGATCAGAATTTTGCTTTTCCAGGGTGATGGTGTATCCAGGACTTGCTATGCTTGGAGAATTGGGTTCTGATAATGCCAAGTAACCTTGATGTCTGTTGCTTATGTTCTTGTGCTTGCCTCCTGCCATCTGATAATTTCAAGTGTCACCTGCCCTTACTATATCTGACTGGAACCTGTCCTTCCTGTGATCCTGGTTGTGTTAATCTCTCATTATGATCCTGTGATTTTGTGATCCTGAGATCCTGGGTTTGTCATAATTCCTGTGTGTCAAGCTGCTTCTGGGACCTGAGGTCTTGTTACAAGTAAGCTCTTCGGATCCTGGGATCCTGTGAACCTGGGCATGTTAGAGCACCTGGGAGTGTAGCTTTTTCTGGGTGTTGTGGGACTGGATGCTGAGTTCACACCCAAGGTCTGCTCAGGGCACCAGCTCAGACCAGAAGGAACCTGTGCCACTGGTTGGGTCGTGTTCCTGGATGCCTGGGTTCTGCTGGTCCCAGTTACTCCCAGTGTTGGGGCAGTTGTTGTGTCCTCCTCAACTCTGATCCTATGATCCTGGGAGTGTTAGAGTGCTTGGGAGTAGATCTTCCCTTGGGTGTTGTGGTTGAGAAGTTTACACTAAAGGTCTGCCTACACTTTTCTTAATATTTTTCTGGGTTCAAAAGTAAAGTTCAAATATGTAATCTCAGACTCAAACTACTAACCCACTTGGCCTAAGAGATGTCTGTGGACACCCCATACTTAGAAAATGAATTAGAATAGGTTATATGTTTATTCATTAACATCTTAACATATTAAAAAGAAGTAAATTCAGCCGGGCGGTGGTGGTGCACACCTTTAATCCCCGCACTTGGGAGGCAGAGGCAGGCTGATTTCTGGGTTCGAGGCCAACCTGGTCTTCAAAGTGAGTTCCAGGACAGCCAGGACTATACAGAGAAACCCCGTCTCAAAAGAAAAAAAATTCTGAGTATTATTCTCTGACCTCAGAGACCTGTGGTTTCTGTAGATGGTGCCATCACTGCTCATTTGTGTTTGCCATCCTGATACTACGGAACGAGACTGCTGATTGGAATTGCCCCAAGAAACTACTTCTAAACAGATCCATATCCCCTTGTCTTATTTACCATCTTTCCTCCCCTACCCTTGGATGGTGGGCTAGAAGGGCCATCGAAGTGTTTGACAACCCTTATTAAAAGTAGGTTTAAATACTCTAAGCCTACAGCAGCAGTTACACTTTTGGCTTAAAGACCCACTATGATCTGGAGGTTTCTGATGAACAACCCAAGGCCCGGAGAAACTGTATATAATCTAGTTCAATTAGCTAGTTTATATATGTTAAAGTATGTTTAAGTCATTCTAATTGGTAGCAATAAATGCACAAAAATATCTGGCTATAGTTGGAAATTAAATACTTTATTTTTAGGTAAGTCATGGGGCAAGAGTCACAGGAAGTTTTAAATGCATAATAATAAATGCCCAAATGTGTCAAAACTTGTAAAAGAGAGAGAGAGAGAGAGAGAGAGAGAGAGAGAGAGAGAGAGAGAGAGAGAGAGAGAGCTGAACAAGTTTATAGAATTAAATTAATTGGAGCATATGCCTTTAGAAAATAAGTAAAGTTTAAATCAATGATTTAATATTTTACTTTCAGAAATTGTGAAAAAGGGAATAAATATAAAGTAAGAAAAACAATATAAAAATAAAGTAGTAAGTACAGAAAACTGAGGTTTTGAAAACTCAGTAAAATCAATGGCTATTGTAAGTTCCTGGATTAAGAACACAGGACTCAAGTGAGGGCATCCTTGGAGCATAGTAAAAAAGAAAACAATCACACAGAACAATTATGGGAAAATTCTATATCAATAAATTTGACAGTCTAATGAAATAAATCAAATTTGTTAATTATACCATAAAAGCTTTCTCAATGAGAAATAGACTAAACAGATAAATAAATTTTACAATTAAAAGTTTTCTCATCTGATGCAAGGAGATGCCTTAGTGGGTAACTCAACTTTCATTCTGAGGACTCAATGGTAGAACAAAAGAACTGATTCTCACAAGTTTTCCTTTGACATCCAGATGCTGTCTCTGTCTCTCTGTCTTTCTTTGTCTCTCTGTCTCTGTCTCTGTCTCTGTCTCTGTCTCTGTCTCTGTCTCTCTCTCTCTCTCACACACACACACATACACACACACACACACACATACATAAACAGAGATGAGAGAAATAATATATAGACTGAGGTCATATTTATATATTTACAGATACATATATTTATATGTTATAAATATATAGGCACACACACATATATGTAACAACAATTACTCAGAAAGAAGTCATAAGTTTTAAGAGAGGAAGGGGACATGGGAGGATTTAGAGGAAAAGAGGGAGAAATTATATAACTATATTATAATGTCAAAACATAAAAGTACTTAAAATAGGGCTGGAGAGATGGTTCAGTGGTTAAGAGCCCTGGCTGCTCTTCCAGAGGTCCTGAGTTCAATTCCCAGCAACCACATGGTGGCTCATAACCGTCTTTAATGGAATCTGACTTCCTCTTCTGGTGTGTCTGAAGACAGTTATAGTGTACTTCCATAAAATAAATATTTTTTTTTAAAAAGTACTTAAAATAAGTGATTAAGTAAATGCAAAAAAATAAATCCCCCTATTAAAATGCTCAAGGCTTAGAAGGCCTCAGTGGTAAGTTCTAACAAACATTTATTAAAACTGATTTGTTATAAAATCTTTCAGAAAATTGGAGAGAATAATCCGTTTTGTGAGACTAGACTCAGATTGATACTAAAAGCAGATAAAAGCAATATAAGTAAAGCTATAGCTTTTACCTTTTGAACACTGAAAAGAGGGGTAAAAAAGAAAATAAAGCAAAAAAACATCAATAACAGGAAACCAAATCATCTTGGTATATATAAAACATACTACTAACAGATCTTTAAGCTAAGAATGTAGAGGTAGGTGTTTATAGTTGTAAATATGTTAATTTATCCAGTGTCTATTTCTGCATATAATTTCTGTTGATGTAGAATAAAGATTTAACACAAGTTAGCATCTGAATTTTCAAGACAAGAAATTCTTTGAAAATTAGATTAGAAGGGAAGTTAACCTAATAGAAAAAAATTTTAAAAATAAAACTTTTTTATTCAATGACAAAATTCTGGTGGATTTTTTTTAAATCTAAGATCAGGAGCAGAGCTGGAAGATACGCTGACACCACATGTGACCAGCCTTGCACCAGCAGGTCCTTGCAACATTAATTGGAAAAGAAACACTGAACTTGAAAAGGAAGTGAGATTCATTTTACTCAGAGATAAAAGTAAAGAAACCATAGACAAATTAATTAATTCAAGTCATGTGAAATAAGTGAGTTTAAGGTCAGAGAATATAAAGCTAAATCAAATACATATAGTATATATTATGAGATAATTCATTTTTATAACGTGTATGAGTGAATGACCATATGTGAATATGTGCATCCCATGTGTGCCTGATGTCTTCTGATACCAGAAGAGGGCATTAGATTTTCTGGTACTGTAGTTATAGTTGTGAGCTTCTGAGTGGGTGCTCAAAACAAAACCTCAGTTCTCTGCAAGGGCAAGTGACCCTAACTTCTGAGCCATCTCTTTGATCCTATATTTTCATATATTTGGCAAATAATTAAATGATTAAAGTTCTAAATGGCATGCAATTAGGTGTTTAGCTTTGAAACCATGGAATGATGCATCAATCAGTCTGCAGAAATATAAAATGCTTTTGTCTGGTTTTGAGACCAGGTCTTTCTCTGTAGACCTGGGCAATGTGGAACAGAGTGGATGTTCCTGGTTGGGTTATGTGATGCAGACTCAACATGGTGAGACTAACTCACATGGTGTTTTGCTAAGGAAAGACTCATGGGAGGACACATGATGTTTGAAGAAAGTATAAATAGGACTGGATGAACAGTGACACACGCTTGCTCTGTAACTGTCTCAGGAGTTCATCTTCACTGATTTTTTCTTCATTGAGAGATGCATAGCAGAGAACTTCTCCTGGCATCTGTTCAGGCTGGTCCTGGTCTCTCCTGCTGACTCATGCTGATTCAGCAGAGACCTGGGGTTTCTGCTAGATGGTGCCATCACTGCTCACTTGTGTTTGCCATCCTGATACTACGGAACTAGACTGCTGATTGGAATTGCCCCAAGGAACTACTTTTAAACAGAGCCGTATCCCCTTATCCTAATTTCCATCTTTCCTCCCCTACCTTTGGATGGTGGGCTAGAAGGGCCATCGAAGGGTTTGACAACCCTTATTAAAAGTAGGTTTAAATAATCTAAGCCTACAGTAGCAGTTGCTCTTTTGACTTAAAGACCCACTATGATCTCTAGGGTTTTGATGAACAACCCAAGGCCCAGAGAAACTGTCACACAGGGAGGGTTAAATTGGTATTGATCCCAGATCCCGCTTTCTATGGGGCTGTTCTGTTAAGTTCATGTAAAATCCACTTTTCCTTATTGAAGCTGTAAACAGTGACTTACATTTGTTTTTCTGGAATGCATAATGATGGGAAACTAGCACACATTTGTTCAGCTAGCTTCTTTAGCTTCTTTATTCTTGAGTCTCTGAACTGTTTTCTCTGCTAAGTGACAGTGACTCCCAGTGACCTTGCCAGTTTAGTCAATAGTTCCCTAAGAAAGCTCTAGAGAAAGGCAATTCACAAGGGATCAAGTTTTACCGTGGTTCTCTGCTATGATTCTCTTGCCTCTGTCTTTTTTTGTGCTGAAATAGCAGATCTGTAGCACTGTATCAGACAGAAGACAAAATTTTTAAAATGTAAGTAATTTAAGCAGCATTTCAAGCTTCTGGATCAAAAGAATACATTAGTTTTTAATACTAACCCTAACCAAATGGACATACAAAATCAAGGCATTCAAAAATACGTTTAGAAGTCAGGTTTTACCAATATGGGTTTTCATTTTTTTTTATTTGACTATGTATATGTGTGTAGTATTGGTGTATGTATGTATGTATGTATGTATGTATGTATGCTCAAATGTGCTTGTGTGCACAAGGGCCTGAAGTTGACACTAGCTGATCTCTAGGATATTGAGTCAGGGTGTCTTGCTAGGGATTTGAACTCTTGGCCTCATGCTTGCTCAGCAAGTGCCTTTTTGATGAACCTCTCCATTATCTCCCACAGTTATTTTTTTGGCATATAAAACTGATAAACTAATACATATATATCTAATCTAATCTATCTATCTATCTATCTATCTATCTATCTATCTATCTATCTATCATCTATCTATCTGGAAGTGTTAGCAATAGTTGAATAGCTAAAGTAAATTTTAGAAAGGATAAAGAAGAAAATTTTACACTATTTTTATAATTTTTCCAAAGTTACAATGTCAATGTAAATTAATATAAAGACAGATAATTTAGATCACAACGACTTGATAAAATACAAATAAAATGTGTATATGTATTTGTATGTGACATACTGGTGAAAATGGTCAACTGATTTTTGAGAAAGTTGATAAGATAATTTAGTAGGAAAGAACAAATTTTCAACAAATGTTAGAATATTTGGATAAAAACGCAAACTAAATACACTAGAGGAATAACACCATGAAAGATGCCATGGTCCTAAACCTAAGAGCTAAAACCTCAATGCTTCCAGAAGAAAGCAGGAGAATCCTTTGTTATATAAGTAAGAAAAATCATTTAAGAAATAATATAAAAAATAAAATGAAATAGGTAAGTTGAACTTCAACAAAATTAAATCTTTTGCCTTTCAAAGGGAGTGGTTTTGAAAAATGAAAGGTGAAGAATACTTGAAAGATACTATTTTAAAAACATCTGTCTGATGACAGTTGTAAATCCAGCATCTATAAATAATACTTCATGTCAATTATAACTTAAAATTTCAATTTAAATTAAAGGTTAGGAAATTACAAAGAAATAAGAGATACAAAAGAAAAATAATCTCATCAAAATATACTTGATGTCAGGCATAGTAGGTCACTCTGTTATCTTAGCAGGCAAGAAACAAAGTAATACAGGTTTTGAATTTGAGGTTAATCTGGGCTACATAGTAATAGATTATCTAAAAGCCCAAACAAACAAAACCTCAGTATCATTACAGAAATGCACATTAAACTATAATAGAATATTCTAAGGTACTGGAACAGCTGAAGTTAAAAAGACTTAAAATGGTAGGCCCATTGGATAAAACTAGGCAATTTCTTTAAAAGTCAAATACTTAGTGTATGTACATCTCCAAGAGAAATGAAACCTATCTCCACATCAAGATGTGGTCATAAATATTCATAATATTTTCTTTCATAATAACCAAGACTCAACAGTGATATATCCATCCATACATCGGGATATTATTCAACAAGAAGAACAGATTACAACACAGATAACTCTCAAGCATAACACTGAGTGAGAGAAGCCAGACACAAAAGAATGGACACTATGTGATTCATGCTGTGGATATGGATATGATGTCCTGCCCAGAGACACATGTGTTGGTAGCTCAATCTCCAGTGTGGCAATGTTAACAACTTGTACTATCAGAGTTCTGGCATAGTGGGAGAACACTAGACAGCCGAGTACAATGACCCCAAAAGGGATTAAGGCAGCTCTCATGAGATCCAGAGGTAGTCCTGAGGACACAGGGTGTTAATAAAAGAATGAATTTAAATCCTCCCTTTTCTGGCTTCCTGTCTTGCTATGTAACTAGACCATCCACCTTCTTTGTGCTCTCTGGTATGTCATCTGTATGAGGTATAGATACAATAGTGCCCTTGCTAAAGTTGACACTATGCTATTTGAATTTTCAGGATTCAAAACTATGATTTAATCAGTTTTCTTCATGAGTTTTCTAGTGTCAGATATTTCCTTATAAAATTCTATAACTAGGAGGCCTATAGAATTCTAAGATCAACTGTTGTCTATTGCCACAACCAAAGAATGAACATCAACCAGAAAAGTAGTTTGGTTTTGTTTTTAAAATGAGATGATTTGAACACAGTGGTAGTTACAAAACTGTGAACTGCACAGATTTGGCTACAGAGATTAAATTAGTGAATTTATTGGGTCTGGATAATATTAGGCTGGTTTTAAATAAAGAACCAGAAGACATGGCTGATTTTAGTTCTAAACAAGGGAAAGTATGGAGTAGGTCCAAGATACACTTTTGTGCCTGCCAGAAACAAAGAAATATGTAGCAAACAATGCTCTGCATCAGAAGGAGAGAGAAGCCAATTTGTAGAGGTCTCACTGAGTTGTCTGAAGATACCTTTATGACCCAAAATAATTACATAATGGATTGTAACCAATGGGTAAGAGTAAGAATCAATAAATCCCTACTGTCATGAATAGATCCATGAAGTAATATATCAGCAAAAGCAAAGGGAAAGCTCTTAATAGTTAAACACTGTTAAAATATAGAAACGATGGCATCGTATATCATCAATAGACAGCAAAAGGGGAAATTTTTATGTCAGGAGGATTACACATTCCTAACATGTTCCCTCCCCATAGCTCTTAAATATACAGTTAAAATAGTATTCATAATGGAGAAAACTGGCCACCTTACACAAGTGATCACAGACAACGATTGAGACAAGAAAGAAGTACCAACAGATTTGGAAGGCTGAGATACCATGGAGGAGATGAACTCTGAACTGTGCAGGGAGGTAGCTGGGAGTGGATTAGACAACGATGACAGTGGAGGCATTGAGGCAGAAAGTGCAGCAAGTACACAGGGATGTGGGATAGAAGGATGGATGTTTGCAAGTTTGCTTTGAGTGACCAAGTATACGTAAGAGAAAGGGCGGTAAGATATGAGGAAAAAGAAGGGCCAGGATGAACCAAGAGACTTCTCAATGATAGGAGGTAAAGATATTTCCTTGCGTCTTCAAGATGAAAACTTTAGACAATATTCAATAGACTGAAAAATCTACACTCGGAAGGCAATTTTATGGTTGGAAATGTGATTTTAAGGTTTCCTTTTTATGATGTGTTTTTTACATGGTGTGTGTGGGGGGGGGGAGGGGTTGAGCGCACGGGGATGAGATTGAGGGCAACTTTTAGGAGTTTGTTTTCATTAAATCATAGGTTACTAGTATTGAACTCAGGTTGTTAAGCTCATATTCCAGGTGTTAAAATGAGTAGTTTCCTTGTAAAAGTAACAGCAAAAACAAAACTCTAAACAAAACCAAACTCCAAATGGAACAGACAAGTCTAGGTGAGGGCATCTGGCTAATCCTTTTGAAAGTACAGTGGTTGCTGAAGCCAGAGTCTGATGGAGTCTCCAAAGGGACTGGGAGATCTGGAAGCATAAAGGGTGTGTGCAGTCATCAGTAGTTACAAAACACCAAGAGGAGCCAGAGACAAAGTAACAGCTCCAAACAAACAAACCAGGGCAATGTGGGAGGACACTGAGAGAACAAGATAGTAACTACAAAAAGGAAACAAAACAAAAGTCATCACTTTCACCCCAGATGAAATCGCCCTGGGTAGTACCCACTGCCTGACCTCGTCTGCAGCTGTTTTTTCAATGTCCTGTGCTAAGGTGAAGGGGCACACTGGCCCCTTTCCTTACGTTTGTTTTTATGGGTCTTCCTCTTACCGGCTGGTATCTGAGCCCTTTTCTGCTTTAACTACATCTGATACTATAGATGTTCCTTAGGGATTTCCAGCTCAGGTTTCCTGTTACTAGAAAACAAAGTTAAATGTTTCAATTATACATGGTACTAACTGCAGCTGGCTGTGACTTATTTTGAAAGAAGGCTGAGGGGAGGGTGTGGAAACATCCTTAAAACTTCTAAGAGTCTGTAGTCATGTGAAACTTCAAGAGTTTCAAGCAGTTGAAAGAACAAGCCTGTTGTTTGTTGGTGGCAAGGACACATGGCTCCATTTATGTCCCTAGATAGCCTGTAGTGTAGGGCTGAGGTTAAAAGTTTAGTCTTCTGATAAAACAGGTGATTCAGACACTGCCCCAGATGGAGGGCACAGCCAGATAGCCTCCCCAGACCATTTCTGTTTTTTACAAGGAGACTAGTTACTCATTTACTTAAAGAGGTTTGTCATTTCTCAACTTTTTTTCTGAATAGGTTTGCTTAGCAAAGCCCTAATCAGTATACAATTTGTTTCAACTCTGTGCTACTCACTTTTGAGGGACAGAACTTTGAAAATGACACAACCCAAGACCACAAGGAACTTCCAGTGTAACAAGGGCAGACAGACATCTGTATATGTGCTCTTTGTAGGAAAGAGTGGAACTGAGATCATGGGAGAGACTGGAAAAGAAATCTTATCTCAATGTGTTCTGTTATAGCCAGCCGTAAACATCGCATCAGATAGCTAGGTTTGGGTTGTAATGGCAAAGGGCCTTTGAAGATAAGAGGGACTTTGCATTTGAGCATGATCTCAACTAAGAGTTCAAATGCACGAGACAGAAAGAAGGACTAATATTTGAGGTAGAATAAATTACATTTCTCTCTGCCCCATTCTCAAGGAAGAGAGAATAGGAGTTTCTTAAAAATATGGTAGTTGCACAGAGAGGCTCCAATACTCTGGTGGTCTGTGAAACTATTGAGACTTCAAGTTTGAAAATTTTTATACACAAAGAAAACTCTGGAAAAGTCAGACATCATATTTTTAACAGTCGCCTAAGTAGCACTTATTCTCTACAAGGCAGTGCTCCAAGTGACTTATAAATAATAATGCGGTGCCCTTAATAAACCTGGAACGCTTTATTATTCCCATTCTTCAGCTAAAATCCGAGACATAAAGAGGTTAAATAATTTGCCTGAGTCACTTTTGTCTTTTTATTTTATTGAAAGCTCTCAGGGGTAATACAGCCTAAAATGCAGGGAATGAGGAGAGTTCAAATCTCTTTGATGGTTCTCCAGGTAGTTGGGTCCTCAGGATCAGAACACTGGTCTTGCCTTCTCTGCATTTCCACCCACATCTGTGTGATCTGTAGTTTCTATTGATTATTTATTAATTATCTCAAAGCACTACTGACAGACTTGGCAAGTAGGGTTCTCAACCCTGTCCCATTCTTCAGGTGTCTGATGTTTTAGAGCGTCTTCCTCAATTCTTTTGTCTTTTGTGTCTTAAGCTTAAGTCTATTTGTGCTGTTTGTGAGTATGCTCCAACACTAGCTTATGTTCTTGGTTCTCTTCAGGGGACTTTGTGATCCTCCGTGCTGGCACAGGACAATGTGATGATTCTCTGAGGATCTTATTCCTGTTTGGTTATTTGGAAAAAATATGATTTCTGCTTGTCAGTAATTCTTTCCTGAGACCATGGTGATGATGAGCTCATCTGTGCTGTGATGGTTTGAATGGGGATAGTCCTTAAAGGCCCATATGTTTTGGTCTCCAGTTGGTCAAACTCTTTGGGAAGGTTTAAGAGGTGTGGACTTGTTGAAGGAAGTGTGTCCCTAGGACTGTGTTTGGGGTTTTAAAAGCTCATACCTCCACTAGTTCTCTCTCTCTCTCTCTCTGCCTCATGATTGATTATTGTCTCAACATGTAAGCTTTCAGCCACTGCTTTAGTGTGAAGCCTGCCTGCCTGTTGCTATGCTTCCTGCCATGATGGTTATGAACTCATCCTTTGAAATTGTGACCTTCAATAAACTTTATCTTCTACAAGTTGCTTTGGTTGTGGTATCTTATCAGGGCAATAAAAAAGTAACTCCCACTCACAGAATACATAGGATGAAATCTTGCTGCTGATCCATTACCAAGCATGTAGGAGTCACACGACCTTTGTTCACGAGTATTCTGATCCTGGTGCTGGGCCAGGAATGGTAGCCACTATCTTTTATACTATATGTTCCCATTGCTAAAACCCAAGGTGGCCCTTAAATCAGTCTAGAGGCTTGTCTAGAACTTGAGGATTACCACTTTTGAAACAACTGAGGACTCGAGGGCGACTGTCTCATAATGCCTGCATCCCTTCCAAATGATAACTCTCCTGCTTCAGTTTTCTGTTCAAATGTAGAATTCTCTCAAATCTGTCTTTCCATTTGGTATATGAAGGATATGGATCTTTTTGCTTGAATGGACAACTTTTTTTTTTTTTTATCTCTCTCCATGCCCTTCACCAGCTCTTCTGCTATGTTGGTGTGAAAGTGGTTGAAATGAATCATATTCTAGAAATGTAATGATCATGGACTAAGGCATTCAAGAGAGGACTGTTCTATGCCTAATCATGAGATTACAAATGGAAGACTGAAAATAACAATAAGCCTTGGTCTTCCAGCTCTGCCTTCTCAGCACAGCCCACCTGCATGCACAACCATGATAACCTACTTGACCAGAATCCACATTTTTCCACAGTGCTGGCTGGGACTTGCACTAGTAACAAAGGGGCACTACTATTTGAAAGTCACTGAAATCCATTATTTTCAGGAAACACCATGGGTAATTCAGTATTTTAAATGATTGTGTAAGAGCATGTGACAAATCATGTAAGCAGCCAAGGGGCATGAAAAGCCAAGCTGCTTTCAAACAGAGGCTCAGAGAGCCATGGCATTGTGTCTGAAGAACACTGTACTTTCTCTTGATAGAAAATAGAATTGTTTGAAACAGCGTTTGAGGCACAAAAAGAGGTGGTTCTGAGACTATCAGACAAACAACAACCCCACCCCCAAAATTCTCACTCATTTCCACAAAAGTAGATAATAGGCAAATGAATATTCCTTGCATACATGCTGTGCTTTCTTCCCATTCATCTTCTTGAATATATCTGCTGATCTCATCTGTCTGTCTGGGAGTTATTCTGTTCCTTTAAACATCACTTCCCCTCTTCATTGCTCTCTGGTAGATTACGAATCTCTCTTTTCATTCCATCCTTTCAGGCTGTACCACAGGCTACCTTTGTGACTCCATCTCTTAGGCGGGAGTTGCTGTACATCTGAAACACAGAACTTCTGGCTGCTCTTCAGCATTTCTGACTCTTCTTGTTCCACATTTGGTTTTAATATCCCTGCCCCACTTCTGTCTCTTCCATTTTTCTCCATTAAAATCATACCCGAGCTTGAAGGACTCGAAGGCCTCTATTTCCCTCAGCCTTAAGTCTGACGTCTTCTTTTCATCTCTTTGCATATGTAGCTGCACTTCTTTTGTAGTTTATTTTCTTCTTTTCTTTCTTTTCCTCCTTCCTTTTCTTCTTGTTACAAGTTGAGTTAAGTTACATGAAGACTAAGGGACTTAGCCAGAGCTGGGGTTCAAAGTAGATAGGCAAGAACTGGTTTTCCTGCTGCCAGCTCTGACATCTACATAATTAGTATTTAAAAGGAGTCACATATATTGAACTGGTGACAAAACTATATTCATAGTAGAAGCTGGTAATGGGAATAAGCTTGTGAGTTCCAAGGCAAAAGCCCTTGTACTCTGTTGAGTAAAAAGGAAGAAAAGGTCCAGTCTAGACCTGGATGTCTAGAAGTGTTTTAAGTGTCCTGCATCCACAGAGACTTTAAGGACAGAGTCAGATAATGCAGATTTTTATGTGTTGCCTTTGTTGTCTTGAAAGAGCAGACTCTGCCAAAATGACAGCAGCCATGCAGAGCCTAGCATCTGCAATCTCTAACAGGTTTCAGATTTCTAAAAATGACTTGGAAAATCACATGTCAGCAAAATAGAGGGGCAAAAGGGAGCCACTGATAGGAAATCAGTGAATCTCATGTGCATTTGAGATGCTGTGACAAAAACATGCAACGCACCAATCACAAGGTCTGCGGTGTTTCATTTTCCTCTTCATGACAGTGATTACATTTATGATGTCTTTCAGAGACTTGAGCAAAAAACACAAGCTGAAAAATCAATACAGCAAATGGCAAACATGCCAAGGGTGTGGATTAGAATGGGAACCAGAGTCAGTGAGAACATGGTGTTTGGGTAACATTGTGCCTGCATTGGCAAACTTTAATCTGTTATATTTTGTATCTAAAATATATGGAAACACACAGATGTGGTGAGAATGGGACAGATACAATTAGAACAGGCAGTTTGGGGATGAAAAATCAGATACCTCTGATTACACTTGGTCCATGCCATGCTTATCACAAATGACACAATGAAGGCTCCAGAATGGAGGTCAACTGCCATGCAGGTATCTTGTCGCCTAGGAGTCTGTTGCTTTGTGTTGTCTCTCCTGGATTCCTTTCCGCTCATCTGATTGTGATTCTTAAATCCTCAAGTCTTTATATTTGCTTTGGTTGTATTACTACCAGATAAGTAGAAATGGACAACACAACTATATCCATATGCCTACTTTGACAGAACTCATCTTAAGGAAATGCCGATGCTCAAGATGAATGGTGGTGCTCTCCAGAAGCTGTTATGTCACTTTAGTCCTTGCATGCAGCCTTAGTAGACTAATGATTTGAGAACAGAAAGAAGACATATTTTGTAGAATATATATATTTATGTATATATATATTATATATGCACGCACATACATACAAAATATTTTACATCTATGGATGGTTTTAAAGATTATTGCTTCATTTGTTATTATTGTAAAGGCCAGCATCTATACTTTCTTTAAATTATGAGTGCTTAAAAATGGAAGACTCTCACTTCTTAGACAAATGAGTCCAGAACATGTATAGTGGGTTAGGAAGAACAGGCAGGCACTGGTTAAATTGCCATCAGCCAGGAATTCTGAGCATCCCAACTGAACATATGTACAGAATCCTGAAAAAGCTTTTGAAATTTAGTATTGCAGTAACATGTTTAAAATAACTTCAGAGTTGGTCTATAACGAGGGCACTTCTAGGTTTAAGCAAATATAGCAATTAGTTTTTCATTTTTTAATGGGGGTTTATTTTGTGTAGCTAAATATAAATCAAAATTTTCAAACACTCTCCTCCAAGACAGTTTAATTTTGAGCAGAATTTGAGTGAAGAAGTAAAACCAAATCTCAAAGATGCTTCTTCTGTGGTAACATGGATCCTGGAGTGCAGCCTCAGAGCCATTTGGCTGTAGCCTCACATTCAGAAGGGGCAGCCAAGGAGACACACAGGCAGACTGCTTCAGAGAGATCAGCCTAAACCAGTACCATTTCTGAGACCAAATTCCCCTCAGAAGCCCTCTGTAAATCCCCGAGTTCCTGTAGTAAGAAGTCTGTCCCTTTATTTAGTTTCATTGTGTGTTATCATTAAATGGGAGGAAATGACAAAAGCCACAGTCAAGAATAACCATGTGACACTGGCTTAGGCAGGAGTAGGGTGTGGCTAGAGTGTGTTTCTGCTCAAAACTGGGTTACAAATGTGACCTAATGCTTGAAGTCTGTAGCTCCCAAAGAGGAGGGAGTTGTGCAGTGTTCTGGTGCTGATGGCAGGTTGCCATCCCAACAGAATTGCACAATCAGCTTCTAGGACATGCTGCACTTTTTTTTCTCTCCCAGAAATCAGTAAGCCACACTAGAGGGCAGGCTAACCTAGACCTTTATTCAACCCCCACCCCCCACCCAAGAACAAGAATTTGCTCCCTTATGTCTGATATAAAGCATTATAGAAATAGAAGCCTACAGTAGAAAAAGATTATGGCACTCTACTATCAGCAATGGAGATTGTACTTTGTGTGATACGTCTATTTTACTCTGTCCTTGGAACATGTAAGGACAGCTTCACTTTAAGTAAAGCTCAAGGAAAAGTAAACCAACAAAAGGCAATGAAAATAGTGAATAACATGTCACTAACTTGAATTAATTAATTTGTTATCATAAATTAATATATCAGACTAAATTAATATTAGAAAAGGGGTATTTCTTGACCAGTAACATCGTATGCATAGGAATAGAAAATACAGTAGACATTGTCACTGTGGTGCCAGTCAGATGCATAATGCTAGTTTGTATCTAATATCCTGCTTTTATTTCATTTTCTTCAGTGTGGTTATCAAGCACTTAAGGAATTGAGAATATAAGCTGTATAAAGTGGACTGTCTCAGGAACAAGGTTAACATTCTTCCTCCTGGGCTTGCCCCATACTACCTCAGACTCCTCAGCCCTCCCAAGGAGTTTAGGATGTAGTAGAAAGTCACATAAAATTTCCAATCTGAACACTGGGCGTACATATTGTTAAAACATTGGTTGATAGCCACAACTGGCTTCTTGCTATTCTTTGAAGATATCCATGTAGAAGTTTATCCTATTTTCCATATGTTCTGTTGCTAGTCCAGCTTCTCCACAGACATGAAGACAACAAGATATACATAGCAGCTGATTTGTCAAAGAGGCTTGTTGCATGCAATTCTGTAGTCTGAGAAGTTTCAGATCTGTAGTTAAAGACAAATGTAATGCCACATTTCAGTAATCTGTGCATTTTGGAAGCCAAGGCAAGAGGATTACCAAAACTTCGAAAATAGCATGGGCTTCAAAGGAAGACATTTTCTTATAAATGGACAAAAACAACATCAAAACAAGAAACAAACAAACCTAGAGTCTGCCTGCAGACTGGAGACAGTGACATGGTTTCACATCTGAGTGTTAAGACCTAAAACCAATGAGAGCTCAGGATATAATATCATGTCTGAGTCAGAGTCTAAGAGAAGCAATTGATGCTCCAGCTTACAGATGGAGCTCTGGAGTTCTTTTTGCTCACCTATTCATTCAGGCTTTCAGTAGGCCAGATGAATCTTCTCTGAAGACTGCTTTATTGCTTTTGGGGGACTACAGATACAAATGTTAATTTTATCCAGAACTGACCTCCCAGACACAACTAGAATAATATTTTCACCAAATCTGAGCATCTCAAGGTTCAGTGTCACAAACATCCAATCATCTCAGCTACTCTTTGCTTTGTGCTTACTTTTATGCTTTAGAGGACGCAAAAATCCCTCTCTGCAAGCATCATCTCAACCTGAAGCATTGGTTCCCACTTGCAAACTGTGAGTTATGATGTGTGTGTTAAGGTCATCACAAGAGCTTACTCTGGTCAGAAGAAATTGTTTAAACCAAGGACAGTCTTCATGTGCCTTATAAAAATGAAGTGTAGGTAGATTTCATAATTTGAGCAATATGAATCACTTTTTCTAAATCTTAGTCCTAGGCTTAGAAAATATATTGCACATTTATTTCAAAGTCTAAACAATGATAGCTACAGCAAGAAGGCCCCAGAGATGACCAGTCTGGCCAACAAAATAAAAATTCCTCTGACTAATCTGTTCACGTTAAAGTGGTGCACAGTGTATCTCTGGTGGGCTTGGTGCATTAGAATAAATGTAACACGAGCTCAGTGATGGTAGAGGCAAGAGTGAACAAGACATGAGTAAGCATGTCTTCACAATTAATAATAACAGAGCCACAAGAACATCCCGTGCTGGGAGACTCCTTTCCCTCTCGTGACTCATTTGTCAGAGATTTCCTTTGTCTGCTACTTTTCTCAAATAGCATTTCCTCTCCCCAAAGAAGATACTCTAGCCCTTTGGGTTGATCTGTTGCATTTGTTTGGTGACCAGGACATCTGGGCCCTTTAAATAGTGAGCCTCCTAGTGATGGTAGAAGTGACGAAAGAGGGACTAAAAGATCAGGAAAAGGGATGCTGTATCAGACAGAGATGTTTTTGTTCTTTTGTTCTTATGTTTATAAGCCCAAAACATTAAATATGTAAAATTTTAACTTTCCTTTATCCTTCAAGAATTCAGTGGAGTAAGACAAGACCTAAAGTTGGTATATATTAAAAATATCATGTACAACCAAAATTATCCTGTAAAATATTTTTAAAATTATTTTTATTTTGTGTATATGAGTGTATATTACTGTATGTACAAAACATTTTGAAAGTCTTGGTTGGCCTTGGTACTGTCTGATGTGAGGCTGTGTTAACCATGGTTATTTGAGTATCGCCTTGTCATCTTTACTTACCCCTCAGCTTGTGTTTGTTGAATAGAATAGAATCTGGGGTTGTGAGGCAATTTTCTTCCACGAGTCTTTGCTTTTACGTAAATTGAGACAATAATAAAAGTGCAATGATAGGATAAAACTCCCCAGTGGTAGATTTTAATATTTGCCTTATTCTTTCTTGATTTCTCATTCTTGTGCTTTTGAGTATATTTATAAACAATGTGTACCCTTGTTTGTGTATGTCTCATATTATGTCTGAGAGCGATTCAATCAGTGATTCCCTAAATGATGACTTGGTCCAGAAAAAAATGCATCCTAGCAACAGTGAAGAATAAAAGATCTTTGGCACATGTCTAGTAAGGATGCTATTTGGGTTTACTTATGAAAATCTTCACTAAACCAAAATAAAATATGTCTTTTTCTAATTTACATTACTAATGTGCTATTACACTCTCTTGGCTTTTTTTAAACATACAGATGTGAATGGCATGTATGATCTCATGAATAATTCAACGACCCACTGTGAGTTCTTGCCCCTGGATTCTATTGTTCCCCAGCCAAGGGCGATGACTTTCAGTTTTGCTGGAGCTGGAAGATCCTCACAGGCAATATTATTATTATTATTATTGCTACAAGTGATTATTGTGATTATAAATGATTTTTACCAGCAGTTATTAAGATCTTGCATTGTATAGTCTTCAAACATCAAGACACATCTCACACATTTCAAAATGTAAATTACTACATCGTAATATGTGTTTGGCTGTGGGGTTGCTTACTAAGTCACTGCCTTGTGAAGAGTTAAATGCTTTTAATGTTTTGGAGCTTTGCAGTGACTCAATACGTAGATTATACTCTCTTTAACAATATGTTCCAGGTCACAGAGAACAATAAAGCCTGTGAGAACAGAATAGAGAACCACCAAGGAAGATAGATCAGTCAAGCGCAACTGCCATCTCCTGAATACCACTGCCAGCTGCTGCCCTAAGGGTTTGTGGTATGATTTGAGCATGGCTTCCAAATTGTAGTAAATTTGACTAATCCCTTGAATTGCCATTGTTTACAAAACAGACTGACTTACTTAAGTCAGCACATCTCATCCCTCAAAAAGCTTTCTTCTTTTCTGATGTGTGTCAGAAATAAGTAGCAAGATGGTGAGCAACTATTTCACAGTTGATGGGAAGCCATTGTTTCAAAGGAGTGCCTAGGGAAGGCCAGGGAGCCAGCTATTTGCACTTATCATTTATGTTGTGTGGATTTGGGGCACAGAAATAAACATACCTCAACAAATACTTGTAACTAGGCAAAGGTGACTCTTGTGAATATTGCACAGGGCCAGCATGCTGTGCAAGCAGACTTATAATAAAATACATGAAAATAGAAAATGCATGTCCTGCTTCTGGGTCTTTGGGGCACCAGTGCTGTACCCTCACAGCCTTGGGTGAATTACCTATGGGACTGAGGAGAGGGGAAAAAACCACCATTCACAGAGATTTTTTCTAAGTCAAATGTTTAGCAAGCTCTGTCACGTCTTATGCACAGTGGCCATTATTATTTGGGGAAAACAAAACACACTGCCATTGAGTGATGCATCAGATTCCAAAAGCTTGGCAAGTGGATGAGCATGGCTCCTGTGGTGGTCAATGTTATGGGCTTAACATGAGATGCTGAGTTTCATATCTTCCATCCTGGCCCTATAATATATTGAATATGTATCCCAAAGGAAGTCACAAATAAGCATCTATTTTTATTATATTTAAAATTACTATACTTACTTTTAAACCCTGTCTCGAAAAACCAAAAAAAAAAAAAAAAAAAAAAAAAAAAGTTTAGACTTCTGTTGTGTGCATTTTCTGTAACCTACGGCTAATGTATCATATAGATCTGCTTATATTAGTGCAAATTCTAACTCTTCATTTCACTGCAGACTGTTTTCCCAACCCCCCAAACCCACATTGCTTTGCTTTTGTCACCGAAAGAGCACAGATAATAATAATGACTGCCCTCTCTGAGGACTGGGAAAAATCACAGGACACTGTATTTTATAAAGTGGTCTGTGTGTATGTTGCTAGGATGGTTGTCTATGAGCTCCTTGAAGGTTTTCAGTCTTCATACCCAATGGAAGCTCCAGAAAACACGGTGCTGTATTGTTGCTTCTGGACCCTGAGCTTGTAATTCAGATGTCTGCAAATATGAAGTTCTCTGTGAGTGCTGACACACTGCCTCTCACGCTCATTTATCAACAGCATGTTCACTCAAACCCATTTTATTTTATGCTTATTATTTTTGATGGAAAGTTGTATAATCCATTTTGTTTTTTATATAATAAGATATTATTGAGATTTAAGGGTGCTACTAGAGTCCAACAATCACACTTTTATAGTATTATAAATCTCTGTCTTCCACATGTCTTAAATATTGTTCCTAGCAACAGAAATCATGTTAAAGGGGCATATTACCATTTTAATACCCACAGGTGTTTTAGACTTAAACCCCTTTCTTGCCCACACTGCCACACTCATCCTATACAGAAATAAATGCATATTAATTTTAGTGTTATTTTATTTCTGCAGGTGCGTCTTAATTTCAGAGTTCACTTAAGCCTGTCTAGACCTTAAATGCCATCAAATCTCTTAAGCACACACTTAGATTTTTATTGTTTTTGTTGCATTCTTTATTATTCGAATTAATGAATGCAGTTTTTTATAAAGCTTATAACTAACCCGAAAGACTGGATTTGAATGTCCCAGTCTGGTCTGCCGAGTAAATGGAGATTTAATTACAGATATTTAATTGCTTATTATGAACCTGATTAAGTAGGGCTGAGTAAGGCTTTCTGCACTGTTTTTCCTCTGTAAATTGACTCCCAGAGCTCATCATAGACTAGCTGCTTGCCTAGACCATTTTTACTACCAACCTACTACAACCTACTACAAACTACTACAATCACTGCTGACTGGGGTTTTTGTAAATCGTGCATATGCTTGACAATAGTATTTACAATACACTTACTGTACTTATATATGGAGGATATTTTAAGAACAAATGTTAACTGTAAGATAAATGAATTTCTGAGCTAGGTGAGAAGATTCAGAGAAACTACCACTGGAGTTTTGAAATCAAAAAAGCCAAAAATTCATCTAAAATGTATAATAAATTTAAAATGCAAAACATAGTTTTTTTGAGAGTCCTTAGTTGTGCTAGAACACACCATGAATCATAACAAAAATGATTAAAATTTAGGTGTACATTCTTTTACATTATTTTGATGCAAAATTATCAAAATATTTTATCTCATATACATTTAAAGAACTGATTTTAATCACAAAGGTTTTTTTCCCCCTAGAAATATATCTACCTCTCAGTGTAAAATAAAATAAAATATATATGTGATCTTACTGGCTGAAAATGTTAACTATTTTGATAAATATTGCAATGTCAAAAATGTTGTCATTTCATAAATGACCCTTTACATCCCCTTGGATATCATATAGTGATGGTGCTCAGTCCTACAATGCAGGCTCCACATACACCTTTGTTTTCTTTATTAAGAATTGTTTCTTCCTTACCTACATTTACCCCCTGATGACTAAGACTCTCTGGGACCCTAACTCCCGCTCAGTAAAGAATGCCTCCTCTCCTCCCTCTTGGTATTGAATACAATAGGTTTGGGCAGTGAACTCGCAAGGCTGGAGACTGGCACAGTTGTCTTGCAAGCCAATTGTTTCAGAAAGAGTTACTGCAGGAGTTCTTATGTCAAGACTAGATAATTGTGGTACTGTGTTTTCATGATGACCATTGCATTAGGAGTCCTTGCCTCCTATTCTACCCAGTGCTACCCTGTGGCTGAGGGCTCTGTGGCAGGCGGTAGTTCCAGATGATCTGGGCAGTGATGTGCCATTTTGTTTAAACAGCACTTACATATAAGTCACTTTCCGCTTTAGTGCTGGGACACATTGAGGACTTCAGTGATGTGCAACTTCCATTCCACTGTGTGTACACTGTGGGTCCCCTCTGTTTACTTTAGGGCTCTTAATTCCCTTCTCTTATTCATGTCCTTTGTAAGAAGTATCTTGTTTACACTATTAGGTTTCAGTAATAGGAACTTGTTAGAAATTAATGACTGTTTATTCATCTTTTATATTGAAACGTCAAGATATGAGTTCTGTTCCCTCATCTATTCATGATGATTTTTTTTCACTGAATTAATTGTTTTCATTAATATGCTGTGCTTTATGAACTATTCTATTTATAATATTAAATTAGTTTGGCTTCAGATGTGGTCAAAATTATATTTAAAATGAGCTGATAAATAGCAATTTAGTAAATATAATCTTCACTTACAACTATTTCCATTGAAATATCTGAGTTTTTATAATTGAATACAATTTTTAATATTTTGTGAAAAGTTAAGAATCTTGGGTAATCATGGAACATGATGAGACTTAATGAATATAACATTGTATTTGTTACTGAAACATTTCATATCCTATCTTTAGTGACTGTTTTCTTTCTTACTTGCTTGAAGTTGAACAAAAATAAACAGCATTGACAATAGTATTTCAGGTGTATTTCCTGACATTTGAAAATTCCAGAATATATGATAAACTTTGAAAATAGGTCTTTACTCCATGTGGTCTCCTGACCACAAGTCCAAATCAGTTAATGGACTTTACAGAACCAGGTGAGATATAAAGGAAATTATAGACACAAGGATATGATCCAAGGCTTTCTGAGTGTGGTAGACTAGGATGGGCACTGAATTATAGATTGGCGATGTCACCATGAATTAGGGTAAACAGGAACATTTTCTCCTCCTGAACTACTCCAGGAGATAGATGGCAACTGTAAGACATGAGATACAGGCAGCAGTGACAAAAATATTCAATGCTATTTTCTTAGAGCAGGGCAGAAATCTCCAGCTTGACCTGGGCCCACCTCTAAAGAGTTTTATGGCACTGAAGATGACATCAGAAGGCCAGCTGGGAACAGAGTGCATCCCCAACACTTTGTTATCAAGGCCAGTCAGTGGCTAACACAAGTGAACCAGGGTTCAGGCCAGCATGTTTGTTAAATTGACATATTAAAATGCATAGACTTATTTCTAAATAGCATATTTGCAAAGGCTTCCATGGCTGATCTCGAGGAAAGGAAACATCACACATTCTATTCTCTCAGAGGTTCTCTCAGATGCGTGGAGGCCATAGGTTGGAGGTCTCAGGAAAGGTCAACTTTCACTGTCTTGTCCTCCGTGATGGATTTGGCATCAGTCATGAGAATTATCTGCAGCTCACACTTCTTCAATTTTGTGTCCTTGGATGCAACTTACCTAATTATTCTCCAGTCTCTGACAGCTCAAGAAAATTTAACACATCAAAGCCATAGCTAAGGGAATGGAATTCTTCATTTATCATAGTATGGGCCTCTAGTAGTTGTTTCGCCGAATGCTTTTATTTTAGAGCAAAAATCAGAGTTACTGATAACAACGGTGATTCTGGCAGTCAAGATTTATGTTTTATGCTATGTAAGTAATTAGGATTATTTCATTTAATCTCCCTGGCAATCTTGTGAGGGAAGGACTCTCATCTCTCTTCAAAGAGAGAAAACTGAAGCACATAAAATAATTCTTAAATATTAAGAGAAACATAGTCTTAGTAGTCTGGCTATAAAAACAGAAGTTTATCTATTCAACTGTACTGCTTTTAGTGTGTGTGCATGTGGGAGGTATGTGTGCATTCATGTGCATGTGTGTGAATCCCTGTGTGTGTGTAATATGCATAAATGTAATATGCATAAATGTAATCCATGTGTGTGTGCATGTATATGTGTCATACAGGTATGCATGAGTATATATCCATGTATTTGTACATGTGTGTATGTGAAGTACATGAATGTGTATGAGTGCGCATCTCTATGTGACATTCATGTATGTACATGAGTATAGATCCATGTGTATGCACATGTGTGTATATGAGGTACATGAATGTGCATGAGTACACATTTCTATGTGTCGCACATGTATGTGTATGAATGCATATCTCTGTGTGTGAATGTCTGCATGTGTGTAGGACAAAGCTTAACCTGGTATATCATTCTTTGAGAGATGTCCACTTGATTTTAATTTTATTTTTATTTTAACTAAAATAATATTTATTTTATGTGTATGGGTGCTTTTCATGCATGTATGTGTGTGCACCACATGTGCAAATAGTATCTGCAGAGATCAGAAGAGTGCATTAGATCCTCTAGAACTAGTTTCTGATTTTTGTTAGATGTTATGTGGGTGCTGGAAACTAAGACTGGGTCTTCTGCAACAAATGCTTACAACCACTAAGCCTTCTCTCCAGCTCGTATCTTGCTCTTTCAGACAGGTTCATTCTCTAGGAGTGTGGGCTCACCAACTAGGCTAAGACTGGCTGGCCCCTGAGCAGCAGGGCCCGTGCCCTGCCTGCTCAGCACGGGTATGATACTTTACTCTGCCCTTTGTGCAGTTTCTGGAGATCTACTCAGCTTCTTCTGCTCGCAAAGCACATGCTTTGTTGGCTGCATTATCTTTCCAGCCTGTCTTTTTATTTTGAAATTTAAATTACTTGCAGAATACTGCATGGCAATTTACTAAAACTGCAGCTCAGATTTTCTGCTTCTTAGTCCTTTGCAGTTAATGGGTTGCACCGAGTAGTGGTGGGAGCCATTGCTTTTAAGAGGTGGGGAAGGAGAGACAAAGAACATCAGGAGAGTCTCTATTTTCTTGCTTTCTTTTCAATTTCTTATTACATCATGTTTCCCTTTTCTTCTTCTAACTCCCCATACTCTCTTTCAAGTTGATGGCCTATTTTTCTTTGAATATCTATATATCATCTACACATCTATGTATTATCTACATATCTATATATCTAATTAACTATAAACTGCAGATCCCCTTTGTGGGAGTCTGCCCCATTATAATCTCCAGCTTCTCCATGGACAGCCTGTTTTAAATGCTAATTAGTCCTGCTTGTGTGTATGCATTTGTGCATATGTGTGTCTGTGTATGTATGTGTCTGTGTGTGCATGTGCCTGTGTGTGAGTTTGGGTATGTGTATGTGTACATCCATGTGTGTGCATGCATTCATGTTCACACTTGTGTATATGTATATGTGTGTGTCTTTGTGTGTGTTTCTGTGTCTGTCTGTCTGTCTGTCTGTCTGTCTGTCTGTCTGTCTGTCTGTCTGTCTGTGTATGTCTGTGTGCATGTGCGTGTGTGCACCTGTGTAGCTTATCATCTATGTACACGTAGCACTGCAGTAAATGTGACCAATACAATTTTTCTTTTTTTCCTCCTTTACTGCCCATCATGTTTTTATTCCTGTGGCTGTCACACTTCTACTGAATAAACACTTTTTAAAAATCTTTTTGAGGAAAATATTTTATGATATTTGACAACATTTTTCTTTATCACTATTATAGTATTGTACAATTATTTCTTGTGAATTCTTTGCTCTCTTTCATATTTATTTCTTCATTTATTCAGTATATCACAGCATTTCTGAACTCCCCGAAAAGATCAGAAGTTCAGCAGTACATTGAGGAAGGCCAATGGGCAGTACGGCACTCATGGCTTTTTCCCTTGGAGACAGTGGCTGGGGTGTGGTCCAAAATCTAGAGTTTTCTAGTGGCTCCAGATCTATTTCTCTTGTTTCTCTGATTCTTTTGCCTGCTTTTGGGACCCCTTTCCTTTTACTGGGTTGCTTTGTCCATCCTTGATATGGGGGTTTGTGGCCAGTCTTATCGTAAATTGTTATGCTATATTTGGTTGATAGCATTACTGAAAGGCCTGCTCTTTTCTGAAGGAAAATGTGAGAAGAGTGGGTCTGGAGGAGAGAGGAGGTAGGGGAGCTGAGAGAAGTGGAGGGAGGGGAAACTATGGTCTGGATGTAACATATGAGATAAAGGTAGAAATAGAAAGAAAGAAAGAAAGAAAGAAAGAAAGAAAGAAAGAAAGAAAGAAAGAAAGAAAGAAAGAAAGGAAGGAAGGAAGGAAGGAAGGAAGGAAGGAAGGAAGGAAGGAAGGAAGGAAGGAAGGAAGGAAGGAAGGAAGAAGAGAGGGAGGGAGGGAGGGAGGGAGGGAGGAAGGAAGGAAGGAAGGAAGGAAGAAGAGAGGGAGGGAGGGAGGGAGGGAGGGAGGGAGGGAGGGAGGAAGGAAGGAAGAAGAGAGGGAGGGAGGGAGGGAGGGAGGGAGGAAGGAAGGAAGGAAGGAAGGAAGGAAGGAAGGAAGGAAGGAAGAAAAAAGAAAACAGTTTGTGCTCCACTATTCTGACCCAGGAAACATTCTAATGGAAAGACATAGAAGAAAATCCAAGGACTGAATATAGTTATTAGGGAAAGCTTATGATCCTGTCCAACTCCAAACATTTCCACACTGACCTATTAAAGAAAATGACTCTGTACTCATCCCAAATTGTGTTTTGTACACCCTTTAATGGTCTCAAGGTCATGCTTCAATACTGATAAATGCAAAATCGGAGCTGTGGCATCTCCATACTCCACAATTCCGATTATAGCAAAAAAAAAAAAAATGCACAAGGAAGAAATAGTAGAGAAAAGTACTTCAAACTGTTAGCAATATTTCGGGGTTATTTATGTTTGCTTCTTTGTATTTTCTTTGTATATTCAGGATTTTCAGAAAAGAGCATGCAAGTTACTTTTATAATCACACCCAAAAGATATATGTCTAAAATCGAAAACTGGGAGATTTTTCCATTTGTCTGATATGACAAACAAAACAAATCCTCAGAGACAGAAGACTGTTATCAGTGCGGGCTTAGTCTGGAAGGCACTTTGGTTTGGTGACAGGTAGTGGACTGACAGTCCTTGCTCTTCCACTCCATTTGACAGCTATTTGGTCCCTCTTGGGCATGTCTCCTCCTGGGCCTTGTCACTTCTCACATCTCTGCATCTTCCCATGTGATCTGATGGGGGAGGCTCCCCTGCCCTAGGAAGCCTTAACCTTAGGATCATCTATCTCCACACAGGAGGCTCTAGAGCTGCATCCATATGACTGAGAGAGGCTCAAGAAGTGCCAGGTTAGTGCAATGCCTAGTGAAGTTGTATACTAAATCAGTTCCTTTCTGCCCCCTGAGCTCATGCCTTGCCCATCGCCAGGGATTGTTAGGCAATTGGCACCACAGGGAAGCAAAGAGAAGTGCAGGGTCTTTGTGCAAATGGAAGTTTGGGTTGCAGTGCTAATTGTAGTTCTCAACAGGATAAAGATATCCAGATGTGGGAGACAATGAAGTCCTTTCCTATGGCATTGAACAGATGGCTGAGTTCAAAGAAACTTTTATTCTATGAGGGAAGAAAATGAATACACCTGTGGTGTCTTTGGTCTACTCTCATGCTCCTTCGATTAAAGTGAACCATTATACAGGTTATATTTACTAAAGAACAAATGGAGTACTGTACTGAAGTGCTTTTGATGTAAACTGTTTAATGAGGGAAGAACAGAAATGCATTTATATGATATTTATGGATGCAGTAAACCTTTCAAGAAGTTTATATGAAATTTCATATTTTCAAACCTATCAAATAAATTTTATCGAAGTGACATTTGTGAGATATTATATATGAGAACAGTTTTAAAATGCACCCTTGCATTTCATTTTTCACCAGTACTCTTATAAAATGAATGGGCAAATCACAGACTGGATCTAGATAGCTGCTGTCATGTGATCAATGCTTTACATTAAAAAGGAGGCAGCATTACTGGGTCAAATATGTCACAATTTCAACACTGTTATATTCATATTTGCTGACTGACTAGATGATAGTGTTTAGTTGTAATGAATGTTGAAGAAAAGATACTCAGAAAATAAGTCAGAGGAGAATGAAAAATGATCTGTAATAAATTTAGAAACCAGGTCTTGACATAGAAAGGAAATAACATGGTTTTTATTGCTACTAGTTACACAATGTAATTCTTAGCTGTGTTCTCATTGCAGATGACAGGATTCACCAACACATTCAAAGTAAAGAATAACATGGACGAGGGATTAAAGAAATAAGGAAAAGAAGGATGAAGTCAGGCCAAGTCCACAGAAAAGCAGTGCAAATTTCTTATAAAGTGTAAGAGCAAGATAATGTCTTTCAAATTTTGGAGTAGTGTGCTTCTGGCAAAATTCGATTTTCTGTTCACAAGAGTGATGGCTTCAGATTAATTTTTTAACATCAAACAGGTTATTTTTTTTCCCAGAGACTCATTTTGATGAGTTCTGATGGGTAATCAGAAATACATGGATTAACTCTGCTTTCAAATAAACATGGGTTTAGCAATTAAAGAGAAGAAAGCTTGGCACAGAGAGCTCAGACTTCTGCCAAACTCTAAACATGGGACTAGTCAGTTCAGGGTATTGGCTGAGAACATGTGCCTAAGTGAGGCCCTCTCCTCCAGGATCATCTTAATAAGCCCCGAGACCTGCTGCTTTGCTTGGCTCCATGCGGGGGTTGGGAAGGAAGATTCTTGAGCTTGCTATCTCTGTGTACCTTCTGATAAAGTGTCCCCACACCCACGTCCCATACTGACTGGAGAATTAAAAATTCCTACTTGGACTTGTACCTACAAAAGACCTTTCACCTGTTTTTTTCAAAGTACGGTGGGGGACACAAAGCATTCCATTCTATTTATGCTAATTTACTTTCTTACCTTTTACATTCTTAATGCATACAAAGGGGAAAAGAACTGACAAGTAGATTCCAAGAGTCACACTGAATTCAGCCTTAGTGGGCCATAAGCACAGACTGCGTTCCAAGCTTGGGATGAGTGAAGAGCGAGGAAAGGACCAGGCTGTGCTCATCGAGGGAGGGACATTTCAGGGTTTTCTTCAAACTATAGCTATGACAGGGGCAATGGGCCTGGCTTCTGCAGAAAATTCTTATTCTCAGAGCCACAAGGATAGTGATTTCAAGGATAGTGATAAAGAGCCATGTGAGAAAGGACAATATCTGAGACTGAGATTTCCTGTTGTTGTTTTAGGGTATAAACTACCCTTGGTATTAGGTGTAAACCATAGAATCAATGAGTATCTAGATTCTGTAGTCAATGGTCCAAGAAGAATGCACTAAAGTCCCGAGTCCCTGCTAACTTAATGCTCATTTTTTGCTTGTCATTCAGCTCATACACAAGACTCTGCCTTCCTCATCTACTGGATGTGCTGCCTGGTTTCCTTCAATAAAGGCTGCAGTTATGAGCACAATTCATTCCAAGCAGCAGGAACTCAGCCGCACATATGGAATTCTGGTTAGTTTTCAGTGTTTCATTTTGCTTGTCCCAGGTAAGGAAGCAGATCCACTAAGTGAACACTGGCACCACTGTAGCACACAGCCATCATGAGGCCAGAGAGAGAAGTGTGACATTCAGTGAAGTGTGACAATGGGATTCCCACAGGGGCAGGAGTAGGATGACAGTCATGCATGGTTGAGCAGGAAAGTCAACATTTGGACAAGCGAGCCAGATCTTGAACCAAAGCCAGATTGGGAAATCATGACCCTCTTTCCATAGCTTAGGTTTTCATTTTAGAGTTTGCTTGGAACAGAACAGGCTCTGAAATCAGACCTGAGTTTAATTCCTACTCAGCTTCATTTGAATTATGTTCAAGGCACTGTAGTGGAAAAGGAGGCCCTGAAACTAGTCACAATCCTCAGAGTCCAAACAGAAAAGCAAACAAGAAAACAAGAGGTGAGTTTGATAGTGTACATGGTAAAACATACAGTCAACTTTTGAGGAAACTTTCAAAGATAGTGGCTAGTTTAAGGAATTGTTAGGTGGAAAGCACCTCAGAGCCAAGTGAACATCATGGACAGATGCATGAAGTGAAGTACAATGATGACTTCCTGGTGGGAAAGAATAGGGCATGAGTTGGAGTGACTGAAAAACACCAGAAAAGTAAGCAGAGGCAAATTCATTGAGGACTCAGTGTATCTTTCTAAGGGAGGAACAGGGAGCCAATGAGGACAATTTCATTGGCTTTGGAATGGTCCATGGTTCACTGCATATTTTTAAAAGTCCAGTCTAGCACAGAAACACTGAGGGCCAAGACTACAAGGCTAGGCACAGAGAAAAATCTGGTAATAATGCACATGAGGCATGAAGAGCAAGAGAGAGGGGGCCAATAAAGGAAAGTAAAGAAAATGTATAAAATGTATAAAAATGTATAAAAAATTACTAGCCTGTAGGTGACTTTGGTTCAGGGGCTCATTTTTAACAGAACATGCTTGATCATCCTTTCTACGAGAGTATCATCTTCCACCTCTACAGAGTCACATTTGGTCACTTACATCACCATATTGTCTTCATAATGCCTCATGGTCTGAGAAAGGGCATGTGTGTTTTCTCTTGCTTATTGCTTTTGTGGGCAGGGGTTTGGCTTGATTCCTCATCTTTTCATCCTCATCACTGAGAATAGTTCTTGGTGTCATTTAGACACATGGTAGATAATCACTGAATGAATGAAGGATAATTATTGAGAGTACCAGTAGTAGAGAAAAACTGAACTTTAAGGAGGGAATCAAAATATGATTAATGTTTGGCATAGTAAATGGAAAAGGAGACAGCAGATGCAAATCCCTATGGGACTAGCATGCCTAAGCCTTCCTTCGTTCTATAAGATGAGAAAAGTCAAGTGCACAAGAATTAGCTGAAACTCACTGAGCATGTTCTTTTGTTGTTGTTGTTTGTTTTTGTTTTGTTTTTTTGTTTTTGTTTTTGTTTTTGAGACAAGGTTTCTCTGTATAGCCCCAGCTGTCCTGGAACTCACTGTGTAGAACAGGCTGGCCTCGAACTCAGAAATCCGCCTGTCTCTGACTCCCAAGTGCTGGGATTAAAGGCGTGCGCCACCACCGCCCGGCGAGTATGTTCTTGATAGCAGGAATGATTCAATGCACATCTCACTATTCTCATCTTGAAGGTGAAGAAAAAAAAGTCTTGGAGTAATTTGAGAAAATCATCTATTCAAATCCCTACACACAAGTGAAAAAACGAAGTATCACCATACCACTCCTATAACCCCAACTCTACAGCAGGGAGACACTTCTTGTCTCCCAGCCTACTCACATATTCAGTGAGGGAGAGCCTGACTCAAGGGAACAAGGCAGAGACTGATGGAGGAGGACATCCTCCTCTGACCTCTGCACATACAAATGTGTACATGAACATCTATCTGTACACAACCAAGTACAAGCACCACCCATGTATGTCCTGAGAGGAAGGCCGGGGGAGGGGGGTGTTCTCATTTAGTTTATGTGACCAAGAAGGAATCTTTCCTACTCTTTTAGAAAAGGCTATGAGGTGAGTTGCAGATCCAGGAAGAAGGACAACAATGTTAACCACAGGAGAGTTTGAGAAGATGAAAAGGTCAGCACTATCATACATTGGATGAAATAGAGTCATCTACCTCGGCTCCTCTCCTGGAGTGTGTTTAGTAGCGTCCTCAGCAGGAAAAGAGGGGTAACATAATTATCACAGCTGGGGGCGAGGTGTTCTTATGAGACCAGGACTTAAACATTTCCCACTTGCAATACCCTTGCCTCTAGAATTTTTATATGGTCCCAGGTATACAGATATTTAAATAGGTATATAAACTAAGCATTTGGCACTAATAAATAATACCAACCTTCACTTTAAAATAATTCATTGTTGATATACATGTAATTTTAACATTTATTAGAGTTGAGAGCAAGCCTTCATGCTGATGAGACTGCCGTGCTTGTTCTCCTACATGGAGGATTAAATCCTGGCTGAGTCTTTGATACGGCAGAATGTGGTGCATCTTAGCTGCTTTGCTGAGTCCATCAATATTTTGATATCTATCATCAAGGTCAGGACTGAGAATTCTACTTCTAACAAACACAAAGGACAAAAACAGCATAAGTATTCAGAACCATTTCAGAAATTAAAATAAATTTGTCACAATGTCAAATCAACATCCCTTTAATGATTTTTTTTAAAAAAATAAAAATAAAAGAAGTCAGCAACACAAACATCGATTTCTAAAATAAAAAATTCTGACAGTATATAGTTTGTACACAAATTTACCAATTTGATATTGAAGAGCACTGGTGGGAAAATACTGAAAGTCTCTGTCTCCTCGAATCAGAGGAGGAAATGGACGCACAAGAATGGTTATGACCTAAGAGAAGGGGGAACAGAGGCTTTACCAATCTTAGATTGAAGAGCAGATACACTAAAATTGACAGCAAGGTTTCTGGGGCAGCAGGCTATGCCTGAGACTAGAAGACAGGTCAATTGTGGTTGATGGTGAGGCCTGAGATGAGGCTGTATGGTGGCTGGATGCAGAGGAGGTGAAGATTATGGGTTTGAGGAGGTGAGAAACAGAGTGAGAAGACACACGCAACAGCCATGGCATCATAGGCTCTCCAAGACATGTCTATGAGGGATTTTCTAGGTGAATATGAATTGAGATGGGTAGAGCTGCATTAAATGTGGGCAACATCAATCCACGAGCTACAGTGCTGAACTGAATAAAAAGGAGGAAGCTGGCTGAGAATACACGTTCATCTCTCTTTGCTTCCTTCCTATAGACACAATGTGGTCAGCTGCCTCACATTCTCCCCACAGAGGTTTCTTTACCATGATTGAGGCGAAAGAAATCTTTCTTTCCTTAAGTACCTTTGCAATGTAATTTGTCATAACAATAAGATAAATAACCAGTGATAGGATTCACCTCAATTCTCCCATCTCTCATGCCTATAATTGACTTTCAAATACAAGACCAAGCAAATGTGGCAGTCTGGGACACAGATATAATCTAAGCAACCCCAGGGACTGATTCAGGAAGGTTACAAGTTTGAGGCCAGGTTGAGCTACATAGTAAGCCTGTTTAAGTTTTCAAAAGAAAGAACAACAGAAAGAAGGAAGGGAGGTATGGAGCGGGGAAGAAAACAACAACAAAGCAAATATATCTCACAAAAGCTGTAGCAGTCTTGAATTTTGTTTTGTCTGGTATTTCTAATCCCTATCCCTTGTGAGTTTTAACTTGATAATATGGATTTTAGATCAGCCTTGGGTTTTTAATTATTGCTCTCAATGCACAGAGACTTATGACCCTATATCCAGAGGACTCTGCTCTGAAATGTCCCCAAGGCCATCTGCAGCAAGCCTCAAGTGACAGTGGATAAGCCTAGTTCTCCAAGGGCCTCCAACATCCTGGCAAAAAACAAACCAGCACTACTGTTTATATAAATAGATGCTGTTGTGAGATTCAGCTCAACTGTTAAGAAATACAGAGAAAAACCTGTGATGGTTGGAAAAAAATGGGGGCTCATGGACAGTAGTAGTACATCCAGACACACAAGTGGACATAACTGGTCTCCAAATAGTTCATTGTCTTTATGCTTCAAAACAAGTAGGTAAACTGAGAGGTGGCAAAGCAAATATGTAACTCAAGAGTGCCTGGTTTTATTGGGCGGCAAGTGCAACAGATGAAGAAAAAAGCCACAAGAGGCGTGAGCACTGAGCAGCCACCAGGAGTCCTGTGGTCCTCCCTCAGCTTTCCTCAGAAGAGTAAAGCCTGAGCTTTGGAGGGATCACTTTGTGTGTGATACCTTCGCTCTTTTGCCTCTTGTAGATTCATCAGATGCCTCTCAGTAAAGTCTCTCTCATCATTTTGGCGTTCAAAACCTTTACATTTTAAAGCTCTCTCTCCCAACAGGTGGCTTCATAGTCTCACAGGTCTCATCATAACTGGGAAGAGGTCGGATTTCACGTTTCAAGCCAGAAGAAGCAATTGTTACTGCTATTATTGTGGGGGAGTGGGAAAGGGAAAGAAGAGGCAAATTGAAGCAGGTCTGCTCAGTTCCAGGTCTTCTTAGGTTCCCCCCTGATCTGTGAGAATTTGCTTGATGCTTTACAATGCAGAAAGCTCACATATACATTTGGTCACAAAGAACATATTTTTCTCTTTCATATTATGAAGAACATTAAAAAATAATAGTCTGGTGATGCATTGGGGAGTTATGCTTTTCCTAGTGTGTGGTTCTTGGCCCAAGGTATATGATGGTTGGAAAAAAGTCAACTCAGGCTGCTCTGTATAATATTATGTCTCTGGCAGAAAATGGTTTGGAGGGTTTTATGGAGTACAGATTCTCAAGGTAAAACCTTTAGCAAGTCACAGCTCAGAGACAACAATCAAGCTGTGCTTTCAAACCTTGCATAAATAAACTAAAAATCTTTACAAAAAAAAAGCAAGCTGCCAAGTACTTCATATTAGATTTGAATACTGCATTTAAACACATTTCAAGCCTGATATTCTCACTCTCTGCTTAGTAACGACTAAGACAAGCATGCTTACTTGGTGGTAATGTATATGCTTCACTTACGTGATAGTGCCTGATAGGGCATTAATATATGTCTTATAGAAATCGTTAGTCCTTTTATTTCCTGTATCATTATTTTGAAGTATAGCCTTTATAGTGCTCTCCTAAAACACTTGGAATATCTCCTTTCACTCATCATATGTGGGTCCTATTTATTCATTTACTTTATTATATGAAATCAAACAAGTTCAATGAACTAACAGATTTCACTCTGCAATTTCTGGACATGCTAATACTGCCTTTAGTACTTGTCCACATTCCCTATTATCCTGCATACACCCATTCTTTTCAAATGCCCATCTTTTATTTTCACAGCATATTTATTTGTTTTTTTTTCTACGCATAAGATAAATAAGGAATATTTGTCTTTCTGTGTCTGGCTAACTTAGTGTAGGCTGATGATCCCCATTCTATTTGTAGCGATGTAATATCATTACGCATTCTTCTCTATGGCCGAATAAGAGTCCACTATATGTATATTTATCAATTCTGTTTTATTCATTCATCTGTTGATGGGTGTGTACCTTGGATATAAGGAACAAACACGGGTCTGTAGTTATTTTTCTGGCTTGCTGACCTCTTTTCCTCTGCAGGTGTATGTATGTATGTATGTATGTATGTATGTATGTATGTATGTATGTATCTGTAGCTCACCTATATGTCCAGATTTGTCAATTCATGTATATATCTTATGTACATTTGTCAATCTAACAACGTATTCATTGAGAAATGCTGTTGGATAATATAGTAGTACCTTTATTTAATTATGTGATTGGCTATACCATACCATATATAAATAATAATGAGCATCATTCTCCCTGTGTCTAGAGAAGAGCTTGGGTAGCAGACTGTCAAGTTGCCTAAGATATTGATGCACCTCCTAGTGAGTAGTACCCTGAGGTAATTCACCAGCAGTGCTTATGAGCATATGCATGGCTGCTAATATCATTATCAGTTAAAAACATTTTAATTTAATAAATTTGAACTTTACAAGATAGTGAAATTCAATTACCTCTGATTAGGCTTTTTATTAAGTATCTTATTGTAGATTTAATTGATATGCACATTGAGTCTTCCTAATAAATTTAGGTAGTCAAAAGTAACTAGTAAATAATCCAATAATTTTCCAGTTTTGAAGGGGAAGAAAACCAAGAGATTGTCCAATTATTCACAGTGGCAATTGCAATCATCAGACCCCGATAGTCCCCATGTGTTATACAGAGTCTATTTCTCTGTTCTAGAAGAAGCAAGAAAGAAACCCTAAAATTTTGCACTTCTTATTTCTAGAAATCAAGTTATTTTTAGTTAGAAAAAAATTGTTAATGAGAAAAATGGTTAAGTAGGAAAAATAAAGCAAAATGGCAAGCCTACTATTTACTTGACTCATATTGCAGTCAAAGAAACAGATGTAAGCATGTGTGCACATTTTTGCAAGGACTTTTTATATCCTAAACATTTTAATTGCATTATATTCATTGTACACAAAGGTGGGCTTTATATTTTCATTACAGGGCATCTGTACTTTGACCACATACAAGCACACATTTGACATAAACCCATGTCTCCAGGCGCGATGGTATTTTTTCTTTCATTCAGACAAGTTTCCTCATTCCTTATACTTTTAGGACTATCTTTCAATTTTGGCCTTTTTTCTTAAATATTAAAAACAATACAAAATTCTGTAGTATAAGGTAAATGACATATCCAAAGTGCTACTGTCCTATCAAATGTAATGTTAAGCATAGATGTGATCTTAAACTTTCTAATAGGTACACTTTAAAATGTGAAAAAACAAAAGAGGCAAAAGGAATATGTTTATTTTACCAAGACAATAAATCATCTCAGCATATAATTAGTGTAAATACTGAGAAGTGGTATTTTGATTAGTTTTGAATGTAAATCTTCAAATATTCAGTATGAGTCTCAGAGATAGTTCAGTGGAGAAGATTGCTGGCCACCAAGCCAGACCACCTGTAGAAAGAGTTTCCTACAAGGAGTCCTTTGACCTACAACCTCCCCCCCCACACACACACAACATATGAGCTGCAGTATACACAAACACAAAAATAAATGAATACATTAATAAAATTCAGCATGTAGTCTAATCTTTCAGGTCATTTCAAGCTGTGGTAGCCACATAGCAGGTGCTTAGTAGCCAAGTGGCTTCTGCTCACCTCCTTGAAGACACTGATACCTTAAAGACATCTGCAGCTCCTTGCAATGTTCCCTATTTTAAAATTCAATTCTGTGCTTCAATTCTTTCCTCACATCCTAATGTATTTTTATTCTGAGGTACAACTCTGGTATCTTTGACAATTAGAACAGAACTAAGGTGATCAAGTGGATTGTCCTGTGATGGCTGCAGAACAGACGATCTTACTTTTCATCAACCAATTACCCCCAGGACCAATACCGACCCATCATTTACTGTAACAGTTCAAATTAGGATAATGACCCTAATTTTTGTTTCCTTCAGCAGAATCTCATTCCAAACTGCACAAGTATTTTCAGTAAAGCTAGAAAGGATAATTATTTTGGTGTAACTCAACTCAGGGTGGTTAGACTACTGGCTGAAAAAGCCATAATTCAACAGTAGTAGACACAGATCTAGAATTTAGTGGTATGGACTCTTTGATCATTATTCATTGTGGTTTTTAGTCAACATGAACAGTAATGATCTGAGACCAGACCTAGACCAAGTGGTTCCCTTACCTCTGCCCTGTCTATCAAGGACCTACCTATAGCTTGACTCCCTCTCAATACAAGGGTCAGTGAATGCACATGTTATCTAGGTTAAGCAGAGAGACTGTGGTTAACACATTGCTAAACAAAATAACTATGTCAAAAGCAAGGTTTATTTAGTATAGCTGTTATGAATATAACCAATAGTTAGAGTTAACCAAAATAATGCACTGTCCATTTCCTTGGGATAAAGATTTTCTGTCATGTGCTCTCCTAGATTCTCCTACACCTGTTTTGTGGAGTGTGAAGAGTGTGTGTACACAAATAGTGGAATTCATTCTGGTGATATCTATCTGCTCCTCAACTCCTAGGCCCTAAGCCCTTATCAGAGAGTATCTGGATACACACACTCATCGTTTTTTAAGCTGCTGTTCTTTTTTTTTTTTTTTTGAAAGCTGCAGACTACTCATTTGTTCCACACTCTGGTAAGGTGTGAAAATGCTGTCATGACTAGCAATAGATTCCCAGGAACTTCTACAAACAGACAAAAAAACAAACAAACACACCTGAGCCAACAGTTTAATAGTGGCTAACCAGAAGGTAGCTTCCATGCAAACTTCTTTATGTTAAATAGAAAAGTAAAAATGACCACATATGAGCTGTGCTGTACTTTAGAATAGACATGGACACAGTTTCTTGAAAATAGCTGTGTTACTGCAAATCTGTGCCTGGCACTGAAACTCACCAAGTGGGTGGGATGAGCACCCTTAATTCAAGCATAAGCTGCAGTCCCTCCCACCCCTAAATGTCAAATATAACAATGCAGTCTGAAAAGTACATGATATCTTTGTAAAAGGTCTCTCAGGGAATTATTAGGAAGGTTTCTGTAGCATCCTCTTCCCGTAGTGTGTGGCAGTGAGGCAATTTGGGAACAGAAGGAGGCCCGACACACTGATCCATGAATGTCATTAGCACACACTCTAGCTGTGGTATGTCTCCAAGACTGCATGAAGATTTCTCTCAGGAAAGATCATGTGATGTTGACTCTTTGGTCCCTTGAGTAAACGGAGTCATGTTTCCTTGCAGGCAGGGTTTTCTTATGGATTGGCACACTTAAAACTCAGAATTGTCGAATCCTTCAACTGCAGATGACAAGCTTAGGTATGGATATTTTGTGACTCAGAAAGGGTCAATGTGTGATCAAATTGTAGCAGGGATGAACTGAAACTTAAATTCATTAATAGTTACCCAAAACCAAAGTTTTACTGATGACTGTTTAGAGAGGAAGAGAGAGAGAGAGAGAGAGAGAGAGAGAGAGAGAGAGAGAGAGATTGAGAGAGAGAGAGGGAGAGAGAGAGAGAGAGAGAGAGAGAGAGAGAGAGAGAGAGAGAGAGAGAGAGAATTTTATGATGAAAATGTGAAGATACTAGAGTCTTCACTTCGAAAATCCATCTATACATCAAGTACATTTTGTATCTTTCACTGAATAATTCATGATAACCACTTAAATGTTATCTTATCAGTATTATCAGTATTGGCTTTAAGCCTGTCCACCTTAGGACATCTGTAACCTATTAGAATCAATGATGAGAAATCAGGCAGGTTTGTTCCACTCCCATCAACCGTAGTTGAGGTTAGTGTTGATAACACAGCATCACAGTATCTCTCAGGTCTCACCAGCCCAGAAAAGACTTGTTGACTCTGTTGTCTTCAATTTCTCCTAGGAACCCCCAGAGTTAACAGGTCTTCTCTTCAGACATATTGCTTTCAATTTCTCCATGAGCACCCGAGTGCTGGTCTCCTGGTAACATAGTGCATAGCTTGCTTTTGAGACATGTCTTTCCCACACATCTACTGTGGTCATGTTTAACCCTTCTCACACCTGCATTTTCCCTGATGCAATGCATCTTTTGGAACTACTGAGCAGCTCCAATAGGGGCTGGTCAGAGACTGTTCTGCCTGTTGTGGCCTGTCCTGATTTCCATGATGTGTTAGGTGTCCTAAGTCCCAGCTCAACATGCTTCTGAAGTCAAGAACAATTTTCTACCAAAAGTCATGGTGCATTGTTTCATGGGCAGTAATGTACATGTATTTGATATGGTATAGTGATCTCAGTGAGAGTGCCAACTTGTTCTTTTCAGGGCCATCTCCTCTAGATTTTTATTACATATGCTTCTGGAACGTATTATGGAACATATCTGAGGTAGGAAAGCTAGAGGACGACATACAACCTTCTTTACCCATGCAAGCCTCTACTTCTCACATTGCCACCATGTAAAATGTGTGTGTGTTGGGGGGGGGGCGCGGGGAGCATGTGTGTGCTCATGTGCACGCACGTGGCTACATGGTGCTTAGAACACAAGAGATCAAACCCCAAAGTTGAATATATTTATTTCTATAATAATGAAGAAATGAATTTAACTTAAAGGTATTTCTAGTCTCTACCATACTTCAAAACATGAAGTTTTAGTAGTGCAATTATTTTCTCTGTATTTGCAGTTATTACTAAAACTTGTGGTCAATATGTATACTGTGATGTCTAGTAAAATGTAGCTACTGTGTCCTTTATAGTACAAAATATAACATTTATTTCCGTCATATTGTAAATATGGAAATGAATGCTAACATTGAGTCATGAAGTAACAGCAGTCAAGGTGGAATGGGGAGGAGTTGACCAATACAATACAATTATGGAGGATTTCTACCGAAGAGGTAGAATTGTTGTACATAGCTTCGAGGGTATAAGTAATAAAAACTACAGTAAAATGTCAGAAAGGGATAAAATTGCAGTATTTGTTATGTGTCTTTTATGTATAGATTACTTAACTGTAAATTTCCATTATTTAAATTTGAATAAAAGGTTAAATAAGTACTCAAAATTTTTTGAAAATTTAACAATCAACTCTTGTAGGCCAGCATACTGTCCTTCCTAGTTCCAGCAACCCTCTGGGTGTATTCTAATGAGGCAGGGCTGGTCCTTGTTCTCTGAACAATCCGTGCTGTCATTACATGTTGTTATGAAGGCATATGTGAAATAGTAATGTTTAGTATAACACCTAGTACCATGGTGCTATATGTAGAGTAAATGCAAGAGGCAGATGTATTTGGTAAAATGTTTACAAATTTGGTATTCTAAGCAACTAATTTTTCACTCTAATAATTCTGAGATTGTGTGCACAGATTTTATACTGTTCAGGGTAGACCTGATCCTACCCTTAGAAAGGGAAAAGGGGGAGAGGGCACAAATGACATCATTTCTCTTATGCCCCTCACGTGGTCCTCATTAAGTTGACTGCACAGACTATAAAGAGGGATTTTAAAAGCCTGGAAAAGTTGAAGGCAGACAATCTCTTGTTCAGAGGATGAAATGGGGGTAAACCGTAACATATGTGCCAAATAATATAGTCTTTGTTTATGTAATAATTTATTCTCCTCCCTGATTTTCCTTTCCTCAGAACAGACATAACTTAAGGTCACCACTCAGCATCACTGGAAGCTGGAGAGTAAACAGGACCCATGTGATGATTTATTTGGCAGGGGAATGGCTGAGCTCCCTGCACAGTGGCAGCCTCCTAAGTTAGATTATGGTGACTGCTTTGGTCAGACAGGTCTCATGCTTTATGAGGCTGATAGTGTTCTGAATTTAAACCATCCAGTTTGCATCTGGGAAAGCCTGGGTCAGGAAAGGTAAAAAGGTCACTTTTTGTCATACTGGTTCTCAGAGCCAAAAGTGGTATCTTTCCTGAGGGGCTGGCTGGAAAACATTCAGCTTTTTGTTGTAACAGAGGTCTTGCCTAATTGAAAATCTGGGAGATAAAAAGATCTTTCAACAAGATACTTAAACTCATTGACAGATATTTTCCTAGTAATTATCAGGACTAGTGGCTAAATATAATGTGCTGCTGTGAGTAGAATGAATCTTTACTTTAAAACTCATGGGATCTTTCTCCCTAAAGTCTCTGTGATATTTTCAAACTAAGTAAGGAATTGCCAACCTCCAATGAACTTCATGAAATATAGAAGTGGAGAAGTCAATTTTGCAAACTTATTTTTACGGAACTCCAGAATTAACTGAACATTTAAAATTTTAATGATAACTAACTTAAAGGTAATGAGTTTATTGCCATATTAGTAATGTTTCTATAACTGTGATAAAATGCCATGTAGAAGGCATAGAAGGAAGGAATTTATTTTGGGGGGAAGGGGGCTGGGCTAGTGGTTCCATAGAAGGGTCTATAATTATCACTACAGGAAGATATGGGAGCAAGCAACAAGCTCGAATCTCACGTTTTTAAAAATTTACTTATTTATTCCCTTTACAACCCAGTATCAGCCCTTCCTCTCCCCCTAGTTGCCCCTCATGGAAGCCCTCTCCCCATTCCCCTTCCCATTCTCTTTTCAAAAGGGGAAGCTCCACCTCTGGGTGTCAACACCCCTTACACACACACATACACACACACACACACACACACACATACACACACACACACAGATCAAGTCTCTGCAGGATAAGCACATCCTCTCCCACTGAGGCCAGATAAGGTTGTCCATTTAAAGACACAGGATCCATAGGCAGGCTGGCAAGCAGGCAGGCAGGAAGGCAGGAAGGCAGGCTGGCAGGCAGGCAGACAGGCAGACAGGTAACAAGTTCACAGACAGCCCTTGCTTCAGTTATTTGGGGGAATTGCATGAAGACCAAGTTGCTCATCTGCTATGCAGGAGATCTATGTCCAGTCTGTGCTAGTTCTTTGGTTGGTAATTCAGTCTCTGGGAACCCCAAAGGTCCGGGTTAGTCTGTTGGCCTTCTGGTGGAGTCCCTGTCCTTTTTGGGCCCCTCAATCTTTCTCCCAACTCTTCTGTAAGTGTTGGGAGAAACACTTCCCAAGCTCCAATTAATGTTTGGGTGTGAGTCTCTGCATCTCTTTTGATTGGCTCCTGAGTGGAGTCTCTCAGAGGACAATTGTGCAAAGTTCTGACCTGCAATACAAGGGAGGGTATTTGAATCTTTCTCAGAAGGGGAAATAAAATAGATATCAGAGACTGATGGAAGGAGGGAAGTGGTGGAAAAGTAGATGGAGAGGGGAGATCAAATAGGGAGAACAGGGGAAAGAAAAAGGAGATCTACTGGGGGGAAGGCAATCTCTAGGACACATCAGAGACCTGGGATGATGAGAGGTCAATGTTCATTGCAGCACTATTCACAATGGTGAATTATGGAACCCACCTGAGCATCCACCAATACAGAGATGGATAAAGAAATGTGACTTTTATATACAACAGAGTTTGTTTCAAACATAAAGAATGACATTATTCCATTAGTGGGAAAATAAATGCAAAATTGGGAATAACCATATTTAGGAATTTAAGTCAATCCAGAAAGACAAATATCATATTTTAATAATTTGTTGGTCTTAAAATTTATAGATATATAAAACAATATGTGCATACAGATGTCTTAAATGTAAAAGCAGATTTATCTATAAGAAGAAAGGGCCCTTGTGGGAGCAATGTAGGCAGGGGAATAGAGTATATGGAAGAATATGTTAAAAATTTATTATATACCTATACAAAATGGCCTCATGTAACTGTAGAATAATTGTTTTAGATATAAAAATAAAATAAAAATAAATTGCTAGGCTCTGGGTTAAAATGTGGTATGTATGTAAAACTACTTGGCAATAAAAATGAATACATTATTGACATATTCAATAACTCCAAAAAAACATCTAGGGAATTATTCTGGGAAACATCATTTTCCCCAAAGCTTGCATAACATAGATTTCATCTGTGGCTCATTCTAAACATGGCAGGGTTACAGAACTGGAGAAAATATTAGTAGTTGACAAGGTCTGGAAACTGGATTAAGAGGTAATGTGAGGTAATGTAAGATTGTCGATAAACAGATAAGGCAGGGACTCCTGTGTGGTGGAACATTCTGAAGTATGGTCATTTCTATAACAGTCTCCTGGCATTAGATAATAGATCTGTAAGGTCATCAGCACTAACTGGACAAACCATAAACTAGGTTTCCCTGTACAATTTTATTGCATATGAATATGCTAAACACACACACACACACACATACACACACACACACACGCTCATTGATCTCCTAGCCTGTACATTGTAAAGTAATGCTTAAATACTAAACTACATCCACCATCTTAATATTATAATTAAAGGGATAAAAATCCTTAAAGTTTATGAGGAAGTTGAGCTGTGCAACTTTGAAAATGGTGTAAGTAGCCTTAAGGAACAACCCAACAAGGATCTTATGAAACTAGTAGCAGTTTTATACATTGTACATGGTTGAGTATGACTTCTTTGTTAGCTATGGTACCTAGCTTGAAAAAGGCCTGCAGCTTGCTTGTGGAATTGAGCATTGTCAGAGTGGCAGCTTTGGGAGTGACTGCTTAGTAGAAGGATTGTCTGAAATGGTTTGAAAAGTTTAAAAACTGGATATGAATTCTGTGGCTATTAACACAGATAGTTGATAGTATCTGGGGGCAGTTTGACAACAGAGATATTCCCTGTATTTCTTATGTGTAGGCTCAGTCATCTCATTGTTGGGATATATAGTTTTGTATGTCTATAATTCTTTCTCATAAAAAAATCACAAACATAAAATGCACATATTCTCAAATTCTTTCCAACTACATAAATAGCCTTAAAACTAAATTTGCTTCTCCCAAGACAGGCAGTAAAGCAGAATTGACTGCTTGTTCATTATCCACAAATGGCAGAATCCTGAGACAGTTATTGGACAGGGAGAAATTCCCCTTACTAAGAGGTAACTGGTCACTAAATGTTTCAGAGATTTTCAGCTGTGGTGATCCTACACAACTATCTATGCCAAAAAAATATGGTAAGACTTGGACAATATTTGTTCATCTTTTTCCCCAGGAGAAAAATATGCTAAAATTTAAAATAAGCAAGTTTCTAGACTTTGAAAGAGAATATTATGGTGACATAATATATAGATTAAAAGAAAATAAACATAGAATTTACTGCAATTTTAAGAAAGGGAGTACAAAAAATTAAAGGGTAACTCTGTCAGATAAAAGAGAAAAAAAGAAAGAGTACAAAATGTCTGAATTTATGTTGTTCTAGTTTGTTGGTTATCTTACCTACATTTAATTTATACATATGCCCTGTGTGCATTAGCATGTATTTATATGTATGAGTGTAGATATATATGTGCCATGGAGGGCAGAGGACAACCTCCAGTTTCAGTCCTTACCTTCCAATCTTTGCAGACACGTCTTATATCATTGACTGGTGCATATACATAGTTGGTCCATGAACCTCCACACAGTTTCCTGTCTCCTTTCATTTTCTCAAAAAGGCCACAGGAATCATTGATGTATGTACAACTGCATCTGGGTTTTTTTAATGGATTCTAGGGATCTGAACCTGTTTGCATGAAAAATGCTTTAACTATTCAGCTGTTTTCATAGCCCGGCTTTCTTGAATGTTAATTTAACAAACAACGAAGGGATAAATTACTTTTTGGTGGAAAATAAAAATTGCACATACCATTAGTGCCTTTTCTATGAAATGAAAATGAATTGTGTGTAGTTTGCTGTTGAATGTATATTATTCCTATTCTGTGTAAATGGAAACATAAACACATGATTAGAGGCACCATTGATGTCACAATATATTTGTTCTGTGATGAACTCATTCATTAAGATAAAAATGTTGTGGTAATAAAATTAAGGCCCTATGCTTAATTCCCACGGTTAAGTTCTTGGTTCATGTAGATAGTGTTTCTAAGCAGACTTCATCTTACAAAACACACTTGTCACCAAAAACACTTATAAAAATTCTATATTATTTTGAGTCTGTTGTCACTTGAAAGCTCTACTGATTATTGATCAATAGTCCAACGAAATTTAACTGAAATAGCCAGCTGTCAGGCTGCTTAGCAGATCTTGCTCCAATCTAATAGACTTGAACAAAAGTCTTTGAGCTCAGACACTGAATTACTGCATGATCCACAAATCACAGGGGTAAGAAGCATCAGAGATTTTTCTTTTTCCCTACTGCAATTTATTAACATGCAGAGAATGAGGGTGAGGTGTCATTTCGGTGGAAAACTTGAGCATGATGTTTCATGCCTTAGAAAAGGTACAGTGTTCCCTATAAGAAAGAGGATGCCAGCATCAGTAGGTAACAGAGAGGGTGATCCAAACTCCAGGAGAAAAATGGCACCATGGGCTATACTTACATTCTCCTGAAAAGCCCAAGTTCAAATAACGAAGCAAAAATATATTCCATTTCCAATACAAGAAGGAAACGACCACAACCTCAAACCACAAATTATAGAGCCAACCTTCCAAAAACTGAAAAATCAGTACCATTGCGAGTAAAAGAAAGCCAAACACTCACATTAGCCTCATCAGATCCTGAGCATAATAAAATTTCCTTAAAATCTAGCATTACAGTCTTGAAAGACCCCCTAAATAATGCTTTAACTAAAGAGGCGTGTCCTTTAGATTATACAAACCAATAAATAAGAGTTGTAATGAAAGCAGAAAAATCAAGGTGGTCAGAACTTATAACCTGGCCTTCTGACCTAGGTAAGGTCAGAAATGATTGGGCCTACAGTAGCCTTTACAATGAGACACCTGAATGAAGGCCAAGCTCAGACTGAAGCATACATTAATTAAATAAGAGGGAGAGATAGATAGTAAGCTACTCAAGATAACTAATACAACTGTAGTGTGCTCTGCTCTATTCAAAAAATAAAACAACCTGCTTCTTACTAGGATCAGAGTTCTTGAATGATTGTTTAGTAGTAAAGCGGCAAAAGGGCTCCATTTTCATATAGCTTGTTTTTGGGGTGCAGATGCATTTGTGTAAATATATGAATACTCTTATTTACATTATAAGCACGCATCAGGAAAAAGCATGGGTTATATTTGTGAAAATCAAATCAAAGCAGAAAGTGAACTTAAGAGAATCAAGAATGTAATTTGGACTTTTATAAAAAATTACAAATTTCATATTAATAAATTAAGACTATATGACTTCTGGAGGAATAAAAACCTTTTGTGACACTTGCATAACCCAAAGATTGTCAGCCCCAGAACATAGAATATGAATTTTTAGAAATCATATGTGTGTGTGTGGTCATGCATCCGTGTGGTCATGCATGCCACAGTGTCCATTTGGAAGTCAGAGGATGACTTCTAAGAGTCAGTTCTGGCTTAACCTGATGAATTTTTACATCCACATGCACTGTAAATCTACACCTTAAAGCCCATGTAAGTAGGAATATATACTAAGAATAATAGAAGATAGAAAAACATGTGCTTTTCTGAAAAGAAAGATAATTTCCTTGCTTTATAATGGAGACATAAGTAATTCTCAAGAGTCTGTAATTTCAGGCTCACCTTCATATGAATTCAGACCTGTGAGCTTGGATTACCTATGCAGTTCAAGAACCCGTGGCAAAATAGTAGATTAAATTAAATTAAAGTAGTCTTAAATTGCTAATTCTCCACAGTCCATGAAAGAAACAAATGTAAAATTACTCTGGGGAAATATCTCTTCAGTTGAAGATCATCATGATAGCCACAGATTCAGACCTAAATAGGAGCACCCAGCCAAAATTATAGAATAACAAGTAAGCAAGCGTGGGAGATCAGTAAAAACAATAAGCTGAAGAATTGAGTTTCTAAGACATCTATACTTTAAACATCATGCAAGACCCATAAATTGATTACCTTAAAATTTATGAAATAAAATTAATATGAAACTCAAGAGAAACAGAGAGAATTGGAGGGTGAATATTAAAATCCATTTGGTACATATATTAAATTTTCAAGGAATTGATAAAAATATGTTGACAAAATGATAATAAAACTTTAAGAATGGAACTGAGAGGTCAGAAAAAGAACTTGTGGAGATGAACAAAATTCATAGATGAACTTGCAAATTAATTTAATGGAACAAAAAATTATATAAATTTGTAGACAGTTCTGAGAAACTTTGCATGCTATATATCTAAAGAAGAAAAGTGAGAGAAACCATTAGCTTAAAATGGGAGACTATGAGGAAGGATAAATATGTCAAACTGGAGTTTCAAAAAGAGAAGAAGCAGCAGCAGGTCCTGGTTTAGAGATAAGCCATTAACATGGTTTTCAGTCATTGTACAGATCCTAAGAGTAAAGGCAGTCAACCAGTCCGTACAATGAAGGAACCTTTGATAGTATTTTTATTTATTCTTTGATGTCTTCATATATTTATGCAATACATCCTTGACCAATACCTCATGGGAAAGAATTCCATGTCTAATCATGAGATTTCCATTTACTAACCCATTCCTTTGTGAGCACTACTGTTCACGTAGGCAGACAACTTCTCTTCAAGTTAACTGCACTAATATATTATGCTTTTAACTAGCTTACAGGTTAGTAGATTTCTATGAGTCAAAAGAAATACATTTTTAAATAGGTTCCTAGGGCCCTTTGTACTGGCTAGTTTTATGTCAACTTGACACAAGCTGGAGTTATCACAGAGAAAGGAGCTTCAGTTGGGGAAGTGCCCCCACGAGATCCAGCTGTAAGGCATTTTCTCAATTAGTGATAAAGGGGGAAGGCCCCTTGTGGGTGGGACCATCTCTGGGCTGGTAGACTCGGGTTCTATAAGAGAGCAAGCTGAGCAAGCCATGGGAAGCAAGCCAGCAAAGAACATCCCTCCATGGCCTCTGCATCAGCTCCTGCTTCCTGACCTGCTTGAGTTCCAGTCCTGACTTCCTTGGTGATGAACAGCAGTATGGAAGTGTAAGCCAAATAAACCCTTTCCTCCCCAACTTGCTTCTTGGTCATGATGTTTGTGCAGGAATAGAAATGCTGACTAAGACATCCTTGATTTAAAATTCACAGCACTTAAGACTAATGAAGACATTTCAATATTCAGAGAATGAGCTAAGGACGAGCTATAATGGACAGATGGTTATCTTCAACCACAGGGGAAGTGAAAACAGTGAACTAAAATCTTTACACTGATAGAGAAATTTATTTCCAACTTTGAATTTTTTCCTAAGAACAAATAAGATATTTATAGACAAATAAAACTGAAAATAAACTAATATTAAACAATAGGTACAGGAATGACTCATATTATTAAAAAAAAAAAGACAAGGAAGAAATTGAGCCCCAGTGGGAACCAAATTCACCAAGCAAACATGGGAAAAAGTTTCTCAACATATTGCTAATGTTAAGATGTGACACACATAAACAATAAAAATATAACAGAGTCCACAAATAAAGACTCAAGCCAAACAACCGAGAATGTGAATGACCATAGACACTCAAGAAATCATAAAGTGTATGTTACAGTGTGATGTAAAGAATTGATTATATATAGTACATAAAGAACGTGAAAGTAAATATCTTTGACTCAGTTAAAAATAAGTGTAAAAGTGTTAAGGCATATCAAATACTGCATATGAAAACAACAATTGCAATATTGTAAAACATCACAGAAAAGTGGGGGGGGGAGTCATTTGCAAAAGAGGACAAATTGAGAGTACAAAACTTTAATAATATAAATAAAAATAGATAAGTAATAAGCTTAAACAGATCAAATGTTTTGGCTACAAGTTTATATGTCATATTTAAAACAACAATGATAAAAGTCCATGCCACTTCACAGGTAATACCAAAAGCTTCAAGTAATAAATGCATTAAGATACATATCAAATTTGGGGGTCTTCAAATAGCCTAAGAACATTTTAAGGTTATAATGAATAAAATCTATATCAATAGTTTAATCTTGGAAACAAGGACTTTTCAACTCATTGAAAGAAGCTAAATGGCACTGAAGGCTTCTATCTTTACCATACTATATAAGCCTATACTATATCTATACTATCTATACTATCATCTATACTATCAATACTATCTATACTGTCTATACTATCTATACTATATTCTATATTCTATATTCTATGTGCTGTATGCTGTACGCTGTATACTGTATACTGTATACTGTATACTATATACTATATAGTGTATGGATTCAGAAGGCCAGTGTGGTGATTTGAATACGCTTGGCCTGTGGCTAGTGGCACTATTAGGAGGTGCAGCCTTGTTGGAATAGGTGTGACCTTGTTGGAGGAAGTGTGTCTCTGCAAGGGTGGATTTTGAGATACCTCCTAGCTGCCTTCAGATGTAGATGTAGAACTCTCAGCTCCTTCTATATCACCATGTCTGCTTACACACTGCCATGCTTCTTACTATAATAATAGACCTAACCTCTGAACTGTAAGCCAGCCACAAATAAATGTTGTCCTTTATAAGAGTTGCCTTGGTCATAGTGTCTCTTCATGGAAACCTAAACTAAGACAGCCAGTTATGGGCAATAGGTCTGGGATATGGGTATCCATCATTTTAGCAAAGCCCCAAAATGCTATGACTTGATTTCAGATGGAGCTCCAAAGACCTGAATGGATGCAAACAAAAGACAGCATTTAATTGGGGCTGGCTTACAGTTTCAGAGGTTTGGTCCATTATCATCATCATGGGAAGCATGACAACATGCAGGCAGATATGATCTTGGAGGAACTGAGAGTTCCACATCTTGATCCCAAGCCAGGAGAAGATTGTTGTCCATAGGCAGGCAGGAGGAGGTTCTCTTCAGCATGGTGGAGGTTGTGCATAGAACCTCAAAGCTGGCCCCCACAGTGAAGCACATTCTTTAACAAGGCCACACTTACTCCAATAAGGCCACACTTCCTAGTAGTGCCACTACCCTTGGCTAAGCATATTCAAACCACCACACAGCTCAAATACACCTGAGAATGCTGAATGCAATACTATAGCTGTGTGCAACTCAGATCCTTTGTAGGGTGTTGGCCAGGAGATAGTGAAAACTGCTGCTGAACTGCTGTGTCCCTCAGGAGTGAGTATGGGGCCTGTCTTGTGCTTAAGTCTCATATCAGATGTCTACATTATGATTCAAAACAGTAGCAAAATTATAGTTATGAAGTAACAACAAAATAAGTTGATGTTGCGGGTCACCACAACATGAGGAACTGTATTAAAAGATCACAGGATTAGAAAGATTGAGAACCTCTAGTCTATAGAAATGCTCATTTCAGTTGTCCTCTGCAAGCTTCCATTTGGGAAGAAGTTCATGGAAGAGAAAGTCAAGCAGAAGATGGCCTGCGATGAACATCGTTTGTGTTCCTTTGAGGAAAGCAATATGCTAAACATAAACAAAAATAGTTTTAGTAACTCTGATTAAAATATAGTCAGCAGACTGTTGTTCCCAGGAACCTAGAACAGAAGACCTTCCTGCTCCTATTATAAAGAATAGCTAAAATTAGTGGAGAAAACAGTGTATTTGTGTGTATGTGTTCACATATACACCTGTATAACCAATATTTTATATATAGCTGCATATATGTCAATATCTACCATGTATGTACAATGTATAAAATACATACTATAAAATAACATTTATGTCATGTATGTATTAACATACAATATTCTGGGACTTACATATTTTCATGTATATAAAAGCACAAGAAGCCTGAAAGCTAGAGAAAAGAAATCAGACCATTAAGCTCCCAGGAGCCCTGCTTTTCTGTGTTCATTTTCTCTGGTGGGGTGCCCTTTCTGTTGTCCCAAATGTGGCTCTCCACCCAAAGTTTTCTTTCTCCTATTTATGTCCTAAGCTGTAACTATTTGTTGATCTCAGATTTTATTATCTTTCTTTGATCTCTTATATAATTTACTTAGCATTTTCCTTTTCAAAGACCACACATGTTCCAACTTCTGAAGAGAATATAAAAATTACACAATGTGTGTATGGCTTTTTTCTGTCATAAAAAAGCTTTTGTCTCTCTTTTAGAAGGGAGTGTGTGTGTGTGCAGAAGCATGAGCCTGTGCATGCACACATGCAGGCATGTATATAGAGTCTGCAAGTAAGTGCTATGAATGTTTGATCTCTCTCGCTTTGCCATTTCAGATTTAGCTTCCTCCTGTGAACAGTATGAGGAGGGTTAACCTGGAATTCATATTACTCATGTTGTAATTCACTTTTGTTGCCTTAAAATTCTTCTTAAAAATCTGTTGCATTCAGTCATGGACTTTATGGCAATCATCAACAAACAAAAATGTATTGAATTTGACTACATATCTACCTAAGTTAATACATTAAAAATAACTGACTGTATCAAGAGCAGAGAAACCACTGGCGGGAAATCTAAACTACATTCCACTGGTGGGAAATCTAAATTGGTATAAACGTTTAAAGTAACCAAAGTTAAATTAATATTTTATTTCATTCAAATCATGGTTTGGTGACCAATAATACAGAGACTAATGCTAGTGATGTCTTGAGTAGTAGTTTCATGGAGAGGATGGGTGCAGAGTATATCTTTTGATGCTTTCATATTATTATTCAATATCATGTGTATTATAAAAATATAACATTTAAAAACTAAATATCTACTCTGCTCAAATACTATGCTCTATGGAAATTTTATTTATCTTTTCTTCTTTCTTAACATATCACGGTGAAGGTGATGACAGCATAGAGCAGTAAATAAGTGGTTCAGTTGTACATTGATTCAGCAGAGCTATTTGCCAAAACCATTAGTATTTATCTAAGTGATACAGCTATGGAGTTCTGGGAAACTGTTGGGCAGAGTCCGCTACCAGTCCCTAATTTGTGTTCTTTGAATTGCCAATTAAATCTGATTGGCTATACCTCTTCCAGAATTTTTCCTTTTAAAATTTTGGAGGTTTGCTGTGAATAAAGTCAGCAGACAGAGCTCTGGAGAGATGGCATTATTCTTTGGCCATAACAGCACTTGGGTATGACAGTGGTAGGCCAGAATAGATCAAGGCAATGAGTAACATGACTGTCCTGAAGAGTGAAGCAGTCAGTTGTTAGTGCAGCATAAATTCCTTACAACAAATGTTCTAAATGAGTATGTCTACATTTAACAAATGATCCACAAGAAATGGCCTCCTGGGCAACCATCTTACACTTGATCTTTACTCTGTTATCTACAAGCCCAGATTCCATAGCAGGGCTGGTGTGAGAGTGAATACTCCGTGAAGTATTCAGGAACTAGTATAGATATGATCTACAAGCATAGGTGCAGTGAGGCCACAGGAGAAAAAGGTTGGATCTTGTCTGAAGGGTCTTTGAAAGGTTTCAAGGGAGATTGTCTTAAGTTGAATAAAGAGAATTGGTATTGGTTTTATAGGCATCATTAAATTCAACTCAGAAATTTATAAGCATCGCAAAAATAAAAAAAAAAAGCCTCTAGTATTTTTGACTCTTGAAGTAGATTAATAAAATGATGAGCACTATAAAATAAAGCTAGAGAAGCAAAACAGACATAGGCAATTTAGTGAGTTAATCTTCAGTTTTGAACGTGTCTTGTCTGTGTCCTTCCAGTTCTGAGTATACACTGAAACCTGGTAGTGTTATAGGACCAAGCTTACCCTGCCTCTTCCACAGCTCTTCCTTTCAAATACATAAGAAGTCCCAGTGTGCACACCTATGTGATCAAATTTCCAGGATAAATATCTTATATAAAATCTTCTGAAAGCAATAGGATGCACCCACTTATAAGTTTAGAAATGGAAGCCAATTTTTAATTTGTTCCTCCTGTTTGCTGAAAATATAGTATTTCTCTTTTAAAGACTTTACTAGAAATCTGGTTTTCTTTCAGGAACACAGAGAAACAATTCTCAGTGATGCATTAGCATTGATGGTTGGAGTCAAGAGGTTGCACAGTTATTAGGGATTTCTGTTTTGGTTTTTAAAAAGATTTTAAAGTTACACAAAGATTTTAGATTTTAAAGAAGTTAATTCCAAAAAGAGAAGAAAAAAAATACCTAATAATAAAAACCATGACAGCAAAGATGCGGGTGGTCCCTATGGTACCTGGTGATATGCTGTGCCCACACATGGCTGTTTGATGGCAGCTTGCTCCATAAGGATGAGTGTAAGTAGATCCCCTGACATTATTAGAGTTATGGCAGGAAGTCTATTGTCAAGGTTTTAATTACAGCAAAAAAGAAAACTTGCATTTAATTTATTTTTTTAACCATAAAAAGCAAAGCAAATAAATATCGTCCTGATGCCCAAGGAGAAGGGTGCACTTTCAAAAGAAATAGAAAGCTCATCTGCAGAGCTGAGCAGACACAGATTTCAAGAAGAGACTGGGAACAATGGACTCAGTGGGGCAAGAAGGAAAGGGTCATCTCAAAATTGAGTGGGAAAGGAGGAGAAGGTCGAGATGGTGGAAGGAAAAGACTTGAGGGGAGTGTGAAGTATACTGTATAAAATTCTCAAACAATTAATAAAAATATATAGAAAGCTAAAATCAAGAGAGAAATGAAAATGAATACAGATAGAGAGAAATAAGCAAAATACATGCAGGATGTGTCTAAGAGAGCTTTAAAGGAATCTACTTAGCGCTCAGAATAAGTTCAACCTCAAGGCACACGAAAAACTTTCAAAGGAGGTAGCAGCAAAGAATCTTGGGAAGAGTTCTGAAACAAGTTTGGACACATGAGCAGGTAGCTGTGGGGCTTTGCAAAGCAACAGCATGGATTCCACAAACTGAGGTTGTTAGGAAAATTGTAGTCTTCTCTTGATATTAAGTCACAGTTTCCTTTTTTTTAACCACATTAACATTTTGACAAATTGGGAAACAACTAATAACCAATGACAACCAGTTCTTTCTAGCCACAGGAGCTGATATAAGTTGTTACTACCTCCAGATACATAAGAGATGATTAGTAACCACTAAGTGCTTTCAGTACTGGAACTTAGATTTGATCCAGATTTAAATTGTGTGTGTGTGTGTGTGTGTGTGTGTGTGTGTGTGTGTGTGTGTGCTTGCCCAGGTGCCTGATGATCACACTGACAGAGGCCAGAGGAATAGAATGTCAGGTTCTAGACTCAAGTCTTATTTCTTTGATACAGTATCTTATTAAACATGGAGCTAGCTGGCAGCAGGCAAACCCCAGTGATGTATTATCTCTTCTGCTCCATGTATTTGGCTTATGGTATGTGCCACCATGTGAGGGTTTTATATGAATGACTGGGATTGGAACAGTCCCTCAGACTTGGTCAGCAAGTACTCTTACTACTACACCATCTCTCCAGTCTCCTTTTTTTGCCACATAAAGTAGCACACACTCACAAAAGGATCAATACACTATAACCTAATGGGAATAAAGCTCTGTGAAGGTAAAGCATGTATAAATAAAAGCTTGCAGTTGTGAGTGATGGGTAGATCTAGGCATTCTTTCTGGGATAGACTATAAAACCTTGAATGTTCAAGTCTGGGATGTGACTCCTCCATTAGTCTCTGTCCAAAGGTTCTGTATGTACTTTGAATCATATTAACAGCTAATCCTGAAAGTTAAAATGGAAAGTGATTATGAACACTGATTTTGAAATGAAGAATGCCATATGCTACATGCTATCTATAGCTTGGCTCTAGATAAATATCACAGGACTAATTATAGTAACCATGTTTACAGCAGACTCCCTCAGAACTTGCCTGGAGTTTAAAGCTTGTACCTCGAAACCAACATCTCCCTGTCCAACTCTGTTATCTATCACCCCACCATTTATTTCTGTGAGTTTAATATTTCTACATGATATCATACAGTTATGAGTTTTCTATGCCCAGATTTCTCATCTAATTTTCTGCCTCCCAGCTTTATCCCTGTAATGGAAGGGTAAGGCAACAACATAGTTGAATATTTTACTGTGTATGCATACCACATTTTCTTTTAATGCTCATCTATTGGTAGACCTTTAGGTTGTTTCTATGTTTTGGGTACAGTAAGCAATTTCAAAGGGAATGTAGGGGTGGAAACAGATTCCACTTTTATTATATATTTCCCGCTAGCAGAACTGCTGGATCATGTGTTGCTCCTGCTTTGCATAGTGGTTGTGCCAGTCTGCTTCCATCCCAACACTGTCCAGGTGAATTGATACACAGCACAATGACATGAAAGAGGGCATTATTTTTAAAAAATTTGATAAAATGGCAGATTTTAATTGTTTCACACCTCTTGCTATATACATATGTGTATAAACACACATAAAACATGGACACTGATGGATGAGCTGATTAATTTCCATATAGGATATATATATATATTTATCTGGCTGTATATCTTGAACACATATAATTTTTTCTTATAATTTAAGTATTTTAAAAATAGTCTAATTACTTTAAACAATAGACAAATTGGACTTAATCAAAATTAAAAACATACTATAAAGGACATTACCAAAAACAGCAAGACTACTCTGGGGTAAAGTATGTATTAATAATCACTTTGTCAAAGGAATTCTATTTAGAATATAAAAGGACTTTTAAATGGTTATTATCTAAAGACAACCACTAATGTTTAATTGCACAAAGACTCTGAGTAGATATTTCTTCAAGTAAGATATAACAGTTAATTAGCACATGAAGAGATGCTCAACACCACCAGGTATTAGGAAATCACATGACAGCATTTCACACTCAGTAAAGTGTCTGAAAGAAGAATCAGCCAAGAATATGTGTTGTTAAGGACGTTGAGAAAAGAAATTGACATCCACTGCTATGGAAAAGTTGGGCAATGACTTAAAATGCTGTATGGAGAGTATCCCAGAAATTCCAGTCTGAAACATCTTACCAAGAGAAATGAAGATATGTTATTCTAGTTTAAATGTAAATTGTCCCCCTTGGGTCATGCTGTGAGTACTAGTTCTTTGCAAGTGGCAGTGTTTGGGAGGCATAGAGCCTGTAAGAGTTAGGTGCTGGGTGATAGTGTGGGTCACTCACGGTAGGCTTTGAGGGGTTTTATCAGTCTTTTGGTAGTGCCTTTTCTGTGCTTCTAGGTGGACAGAACATAGGTCAGCCACTATGGTCATGAACTCTGTCATTTCTTACCACCTGTCATGTGCTTCATCTGATTCAGTAAGCCAAAATAAACATTTCTTCCATTGCATGTTCTATCACATGCTTTGTTTCAGCAGGATGAAAACAATACACACATCTACATGACAACCTGTATTTTACATATTTATAGCAGCATTATTGATAATAGTTAAAAAGTGGAACCAACCTAAAAGTCCATTTGAAAAGCGAAAAAAAAATAATTAAAGTCTTTGGACAATAAAATAGTTTATTAATTAAAATGAAATACAAGGTTGAGGATATAATGCAGTGGTAGAATTTTTGTCAAACATAAGTTAGGCTCCAGGTTTAATCCTTAGTAACATCAATCAAATAAAGTATGGATATATGCTATCAAATATAAAAATTTCAGAATAGTGTATATTATGTAAGAAATCAGTCACATCTTGAACATGGGCTGCACAACATTCTTTCAGATACACATAACAAAGCTAAATGATGTAGAGTGTTTAATGAGATGAAAGGAAGGGGAGTGTACTTGTGTTGGGGGCAGGGTGGCATCTGCCAGAGCATCCCAGATTTCCTTTCCTTTCAGGTGACACAAACATTCTCAAGTCAGATCATGATAGTTGTTTCTCAATATACTAGAAGCCCTTAATTATATACCTTAGGAAGATGCATTGAATGTCAACAGTGAACAGTAAAACAGGGGTCCAGGACCGCATGTCAATGGTAAGGTCTAACAAATTAACTCTTTATTTGCCGGTGAGACTACGTACCTCCCATAGCTGGAAATATTATAAGGCTGCTGAACATGGATTTTATAGAGCTTATTATAGAGTATCTCATAACTGGTAGGCTGGTAGGACTGCTTTATGAAACACAAGGTAAAATCCTGGTGAGTTTGGCAGTTTCATAACTGGACAAATATGCTAAGCTGGTCAGTAAATACTGTGGATATTGGAATTCTTCACTGTGAGATAAAACATTAGATATTAACTCTTGTAGGAACTGGCATTTCTCAGTGATTTGAAACACAATAGATCTTGGAAACAAATCACTTATAGACTAGCAGAAACAAAGTGTTAAGAATTGCCGACAAAAGCTCCCAGTGTATTTATTCATTACTATTCATCTGGATACATGCAGTAAAAGTATCGAAATGGAATAAAAGCCACAACATTTTTCTTGGGATCAAAAGTTTGCAGCTCATCAGGCATTCTTATGTTTCAAATAACTTTAAAAACAACTAAAATTTAGATTGAAATTGACTCTTGAATATCTAGTTCTGCTATTTCTCTAGATTTTTCCCAAATTGTAGCTTAGCAGTCTGTAACTGAAGCCACTGGAAGACACAGATGTAGAGAGGAACTTGTTAGTCTTGGCCTAGTGTGGGCCCTGTGGTCTAGAGCTGATTATTGTATAGAACTAAATGGGATTTTGTTTCCAGGCAGAATTTATTCCTCAGCAAAGGAAGGTTAAGAGCCTGGGGAAATGTCTCCATCCTAAAAGAACCCAGCCAATCAGCCTGCTTTCCTTCCAACCCTTTTAAAGCAGGGTTCGTATTTCCAAGCATCCTGTGCTCCTCTGTATTATACCAAGGAAAGTATGCCTTTGCAACTTACAACCTGGAGCTCTTTTAAAATTTTTATTAATTATTTAATTTATTTACATTTTAAGTGTTGTCCCATTACCGGTCTCCCCTCCACGAACCCCCGACCCCATTTCCCCTCTTCTTTGCCTCTAAGAGGGTGTTGTTCCTCTGCTCACTCACTCCTGCCTCACAACCATGAGTTCTAATACATAGTCTGAATGAGCCATTATTATATTCTAAATCTTAGAGGCTTCTTCAAGCCCTGCTGTGCTCATTCATTCAGTGTGGAAAAAATGTTTCCTATTTTCAATTTTTCCCATTTCTTTATTTGTTGTTGTTGTGTTGTTAGGATATAACCTCCCCCAGGGGGTCTTTGAATGCAGTTGGAAGCTACTGTCTTGCCAAGACACAGGTTGCAAAACACTTCGGAGTGACCTCAGACACTATACAAACATGAATCACTGCAGCCCATGCTTTCAACACTTTGGCAAAGGTCTTTCGTGCCGTGTTGGCCCACTCGCCCATGAAATAAATACTCAACACATTTCTGCAGACCTTGTTCAGCCTCTTACTTTCACAAGCCATGCAAAGCTAAAAAGTGATGGCAGTTGCAGGATGAGTGTTGAAGGTTATGTATCCCATCTAAAGAAGATATACTTTATACGGGGCTTTAATCAATTAAGTATTTTAGAATATTGTAGTTTTCACCCAGAATTTTCTGATAGCATTTCTGGCTTTAATCATAAAAAATGGAATGTTGTCCAAAAACCACATGATTGCCTCACTTTGGGCATGGGACTGCTTTGCCTTGAGTCTAGAGATTTCAATGACTCTAGCAATAATAACATATAGTCTGTACTGAGAGATGTGCCAAGCATTTGTGCCAAGCACACAGTGTGCGGTATTCTTATACTCTGTAACATTCCTCTAAGATATGTACTACCAATACTGTTTTCTGTACCAAAACAGGAACTGGCCAAACTCTGCCCCACACTTGTCTGACTCAACTTGGCCCTCCTCTGCATTGTTAAATGAAGCTCCTTGTTGTCCTTTCAGGTTTGCAAAGCTCTGCTGTCACTTAAGGGGAATATGTTGGCATCCTTAACTTACTATGCAGCATATTAACAAGGGTAGCAAACAGGAGGTGAGGAAAACTATTTTAACTGTGTGACTACATGCCAGTTAAAACTGATGTTAATACTCTCAAACTGTATAACCCATGGAACAATTAATTGATTCAATAATCCCTTGTCTTCCCAACCTCCACCCTCAACCCTCCTTTCCCTTCTGGCTTAGCTGTGCTACCCCTCCTGACTGTGTAGTGTTTTCTTTTTATACTTCCACTGCACTCAAAATTTCCACCACACTCAGAATTTTCACCAAAAATGACACGATCACTCCAGTGACTCCTCCTTTTAAAAAAACAAATGGGGGGAGCTGTGGGATGGTGAGCTGTGGAAGGTATTCTGGTCCTTGGTCAAGCACAGGCTTGAAACCCCAGTTACCCTGAAAGGATGGTAGGCATTTTACCATGCTCCTGGGCCCCTGGGTCCTGTCACATTGCTACAGCCCCCCACAGGTCCCCATAGAGAGGTCTGTGGCCATCAGTCACACAAGGGCAACAACCCAAGCCCCTCCATAGGTAGAGGATATGCTTCAAGACATATCTCCATTTTAATGAGGTTCCTAAAGGCCTGGAGGCTTAGCCAATAAACCCCCCCCCCCCTTCCCAGAAACTCCTCTCTGCAAAAGTATTTAACCTCAGGCTCACCCCTGAGAAGTGGGGTACAGTTTTACCCATCCCCACTCTCCGCCATGACAATAAACACCTTAAAACCATGGACTGTCTTTTTTCATTGGGATCCACTGTGAGGGAGCAATGGAACAGGCCTTCACGTAAAGAGCCGACCACCTAATCTCCTGTAGAAGGTCTCTCAACACTCCCAGTCACAGCTTCCACCAAGACAAGCCAAGGACTCTCTCTCTCTCTCTCCTCCTCGAAGGACCCAGCCAGAGATCTCCTTGGCTCTGGTCTAGATTCAGCCCATGGGCCCCCATACCATTCTCAGCTCTTCCATGACATCCAGCAGTACCTGGGTGCCCAAAATCTTGAGAACCAGGTGGTACTGGCCTCCTCGAAGGCTCAGGGACCCCCAAGCCAGCTCCATCAGTCCACAGGACATCAGACTGTGCTCCCCCATCCCCGGAATGGTGTCCAGTGGCTTCCCATAACCTGACACCTGCCTAGCACCAGCGTGGGGTAAACACACTCAAAACTTCCTGCATCCCACCTCCCCAAGTGACCTGAGTCCTGTGGTCGTCTGGATTGTGGGACACTCCCATCAAACCCTACAAACTTTTATGCCCTTATTTTATAAGAAGCTATACTTATATAGGTTCATCCATAGCAAAGATTATTTTCTTAGTTTGAAATCTACACAGTTGCTCTACTTATATTTCTTAGGCTCTATGTTCTGGTTTTAAAATTTGATTCATTAAAATATCTTCCTGTGTATTATGGACACTAGACTTCTTTTCTCTCCGTTACCCACCCATTTATCTGTTTTCACATTTACTCACATACTGAAGAGTCTTGGTGACTGAACACCTACTCACACTTTTACTCAAGGAAACATGAAGCTGGCACCAAGTTAAACATTAAAAAATTCCCATGCATTTTTCTCTCTACTCTGTTTATTAAGGGGAAAAAACAAACCACAGGTATTGCTTTTGACTTATTCATTAGTAATTTTGAGATGTGATTGATTATGTAGCCTGACTTACACTCATGAGCCCAATTGATCCCCATGCTTAGACTCCCTATAAGGCTGAAACCAGTGGCTGTTTGTGCTTTCTTACAGCTTTTAAGTAAATACTAAACACACACACACACACACACACACACACACATTCACCTGAGAGAGGTAAAGTCAGAGAGACAGACAGACACGGAGAGGGAGAGGGGGAAGGGGGAGGGAAAGGGAGGGAGGAGGGGGAGGGAGAGGAAGGAGGAGAAGGGGAGAGAGGGAGGAGGAGAAGGGGAGAGAGGGAGAGAGAGAGGAGGAGGTGGAGAAGGAGAGAGGGGAGAAGAAGGAGAGGGGGGAGAGGAGGAGGAGGAGAAGGAGAAGGAGAAGGGGGTAGGGGAGAGAGAGATTGTTAAAATTCCAGTAGCACATTCTGAGGGTAGAAAGCATATCTAAAAGGCTCTTGTGTGTTTTATGTGTGAGATTTGAACCAGTATGAAAGGATAGAAGTGGGTAGGTGATGCAGGAGCCTTTATGCAGATAATACCTATTGAACTTGACAGCTGACTGAATAGAAGTATGGGGAAGATGAAACTCTCTCAAACTGATACTTCAAAATAAGAAAACTGATTTGGAGGGCAAGGAGACATTTATACATTCATTTTCATTTACAGACTTCCTCCCCTTCCCACTTCTCTCTTGTTTCTTCCTTCCCTGCCCTTCCTTCTCCTCCCTATCCTACACTTCTGAAGATGGAATCCAGGGTCTCACATAAATGAAACACTCACTGTCCTACAGCTCATGAATCCTCACAGAGTTTCTTGTTGGCTTGTTTACTTCTTTATTATTTAATGAGTATGGTATAATTGCTGACTTTGGGCAATCAACATGAGTAAATTCAATTTTAGTGAATGACTAAAATTGATATAGTGTTTGAGGTGCTAATGGATCACTTAAACATGTAAAGGAGACTGAAATAAATTATCAGGATATATTGAAATAGATTCTGTTTGTTCAATTTGTGTTAATTATAGTTTTATTCTAGTTTGCTATATAAAGATGCACAATATCCCAGAATCTTTGTGCTCTCATCATGGTTCTCTGGCTCCCATCTTTTCCTTATTTCTTTTCAAATCTGGCTGAATTAAAGAGCTAAGTTTATGATTATGAATAAAAACTGAATACAAGGAAAGGACCTAATGCTATCCATATGGCTCTCCATTTTAAAGAGTAACTTACCAAAAATAAGAAACTGAGGAGATTTTTTTATTTATATGTAAAACCAAAATTAAACTATTACATTTATTTTCACCTGTGTTTATATCTTTGAAAGGTTTATAAATGCTAACCCTGAGTATGTATTGTACCCAGTGTTCCAGGACACGGAAGCCTATATTATCCTCACTTAAGATGAGGAAGCCAAAGCGGAAGCTTAGAGAGGTGAAGAAACATTTCTAGAAACTTAAGCTATGAAGTGGCCAAGTTAGGATTTAGAGAGACTTTAAACTTTTCATCCCCCTACATCACTAGCATGAAAAAAGGGAAGAATAATCAAATGTTGGATTTGGCAATGCCCTAAGGTTTTTTTTTTCATTTTGTTTTTTGAGGATTTTACTTTAATCACTTGCAAGTGTCCAATACTTGTATTTGACTTTTAATTCAATAAACTGAAAATAAATAACTAGGGATTAGGCATTTGGGCATGTATTGCTAGTTCTCCCATGTACATTTTTATATGAGCCGCTTCAAGTACATTCATTTTTATTTCCTTCCCATCTTACATTAAAGCTATAGGATAAGCACATTAGTATTTCCACTTATTTCTTTAATGTATAAGAATTATACACTCATTGACTCACATGAATCCACAGTTCATTCCCTAACAAGAACTGCTTGGCTGTGTACATAGTATATGCATGTCAAGACTCTTCATGCACAGCACTGATACTCAGTGCTGCATTCCAACCTGCTGTGAGAGGAAGTATCATTATGGTGCAGGGTATTCCTGGGCTGGTCCTCATGTTGTAGAAACTCCATCTTCAAACTTAAATATTTCATCTGCCTAGTAGACTATAATGGGGAAACTAAGTGAGTTAGATCATGAAGTTGTTTTCTGTTTGTTTGTTGCAGAGATTTCTTAAATTTGTTCTTGTTATTCTCTCTTTTGTTCTTGTGGATCTCTTTTTATGAGCTAGGACCTCCTTCTGATTATTCCAGTCTTCCCTAGAATCTGTGATCTTCCTGATCCAACAACTTCCAAGAGCTGGGATTATAGATGTTTGTCATCATGCATAAATATTATTCTTGGTCCGTGCCCCCATCCCTCTCCCCTTCACCTCTCACAAGGAGGAAGTCCCTCCCAGGGATCCAACCCACTTTGGCACCTCAAGTCACTGCAAGACTAGGTACATCTTTGCCCACTGAAGCCAGACAAGACAGCCCAGGTAGGGAGCAGAATCCAGCTCAGAGTAAACAGGCAACAGAGTCAGGGTAAGCCCCTACTCGAGTTGCTGGAGAACCCCATGAAGACCAAGCTGCACATTTGCTACATATGTACTGAGTGCCAGCCACTGTATGCTCTTTGGTTGGTGGTTCTGTCTCTTGGAGCCCCAATGGTTCAGGTTAGTTGACTCTATTGGTCCTTGTGTGTAGTCCCCACTTCCCTTTGTGTCCCTCAATTCTTCCCCCAACTCTTCCAGGAGATTTCCTGATATCAGTCTAATGTTTAGCTATGGGTCTAACATTTGTTTTAGTCAGCTGCTGGGTGGAGCCTCTTGGAGGATAGTTATGCTATTATTCTTAAACATAGTAAAATGTACATGGTGGAAAATGCAGAAGTCTTAAGCAAAGTTTCCTAACTTTTGACCCCATGGTGCCACTTTAGCAGTCTAGTGACACCTTGAGATGCCATCATAGAAGATTGGTTTCAGTGTATAAAATAAAATGCATATTATGAAGAAGAAACAGCAATGTACATTCTCCATTATTACTTCGTTAAATTAATAGGTAGTATACTTAAAATGTTTTAAACTTCATTTAAACATATTTAATAATAAAGTTAGATTTTTTCCATTTTTTAAATTTATTTACTTATATGCACATGTGTGCATGCATGTGCCTGGATTCACTCATGTCACACCACAGATGTGGTCAGAATATAAATGTTGGCATTTGCTCTTCTCCTTCCAGAATGTGTTTTCCACAGAATAATCTCTGGTCATCAGGTCTGTCAGCAAGAGCCTTTACCTGCTGAGCCATCTCTCCAGCCAGAGTTACTTTTAAAGATACAGGGTGAAAGCTGGATTGAGAATATTTGGGAGGAAATCATTTTTAACTCACTACTTTGGAAGAACTGACCACAACAATTAAAGACTATGTACCGCTGGGATGAAGCTTAGGCTTCTGGGACCACGTGAAGTAACCTTAACTTCAAGAGGCTAATGAATCTAGAATGCTGAGAGTTCTTATGTGAGAGAACTTTCAATTACACCATTTAGCAATCAAGTTAAAAAGATTATTTATATAAATGTTAGTTATATGTAAATGTTATATGTATGAATATGTAATAAAAGATATGATGTTGGAAATTACTTTTTGTAATTGTGATACTATGCATTATCTATAATTTCCTTTGGATGCTAAGCTCACATATACTAACATTTTTGCATATGTTCACGACTGAGGTAAGGCTTCCTTTGAAAGTATAAAAATAAAATTATTTAACAATTTTTCATGGATCACCTAATTTAGAATCATAACTCTACTCATAAATAAGGCTTTACCCTTATTATGGTCTAATGTTGTCATTTAAATTTTCTAAATAAACTTTAAATTTTTTATTTTGTAAAATAATAAAGCAGGAATATGTATTTTATGATTTTGATGTCATCAAATAAGGGTATTATGCAAGGCTTTAGGGGGTTTAAATGTTGACTAATTTTATTCCTTCATTTGTTAAAGAAATAAAAGCATATTGGGATTACATTCATTCACTGACAAATTCATCTGAGTTTTCATTTTTCTTGATTTGTTTTCTTTGAGACATGAAGAGAAGATAGTGGAAGACAGACAATGAAGAAATGGGGAAATGCCAAAGATCACAAGAGAAGATCTAAAGAAGAGCAACCAATGAAAGCTAACTCCTTTGTTTTTTTTCATTGTCTAATTGAGATAAAATATTAATATGAAATGCACATATTCAGTTTCATTACCATGGTGTGGACGGATGGTTTTCTTGTGTTTGTAGAGCTGGGTACATACCACCCTGTCCAACCCGTAGTTTCTATGATGTTCTTTTCCACATGTGACTCTTATAACCTCCATCAGCAACTACTATTCTGACCTCAATATCATGGACAGTATTTGCGCATTGTTGACGTTTATGCAATAAGTAATGGTGTGTATTTGTTGGTGTTTAATGCTGGTTTTTGTTAACTGGAGAATCCCTATGCTACTTTTCCATATTCCTGACTGCTCTCAGCGGTCCACTGCTTCTGGTTGTGTATAGAAAGCCTCATTTACTTCTCTCTTTCATTCCATGTTGCTCAGAATCGTATTAATCCAACTAATCATTTGTACTGTGAAAGATGCTACAAATGTTATGATAATTGCCCTCTTAAATAAAGTTCATAGTTTTCAAAATGCTAAACACTTTGTATTTCCAATGCAAGAATAGTATGCTTGCATTTCTCTGTGTATCCTTTCTTTTTCCAGATCTGAGATACAGGAAAATGTAAATACATTATGTGAAATTATATAATATGAAAGTGGGTTTGGTTTAAATTTTTTTCATTTCTGCCACCACCACTGAGCAATCGCCCAACAGGCCAAATAAGTAATGATCATTGTTAGTTAAAGGAAAAGCAATCCAGATCTTACCTTGACAGTCAAACAGCAGAAAGTCATTTGAGAATATCACATGCACCTCTTTGGGAACTCATGAGTGGAACCCTGGTTCCACTGTGTTATAGATTGTTCTGCTTGTAGAAGCGCCGAGAGGCTGGGATCTGTTTGCAATTACCAAATCAAAATGCAATTAACTAGTCACTGGGAACAAACAATGATGTCTCTAAATGCCCTTTGGAAATGTCAAGCTGGCACTAGGGATCCGGTTCCCATGGTTCGGATGTTTTCACTTACGAGCCTCCCTGAGAAATATTATTCTGAGGACCATGAGCTGGTTTGTCTGGGGAGGGAAGAGGAAGAGAGGGAGATATGTGTCATTGATCTGGGTACTGAGACTTTTTTTTAATCTTTCTTAGAACACTTCAAAGGAAACGTTCCCTGTTTTCTTCATTCTTTTGTTCTGATATCACCTATAACATATTAAATGCATTTCAAACTAGGTATTGAATTTTGCTTCCACATGATCTTTTTTCCTTAAAGCATTCTTAAAAGAAGTGTTTCTGATATGGCTGAGATGTGCAATTCTGGATTTTGTTAAGAAATAAAGAAAGTAACAAACATACTTCTTTATGCTGTCTTTCCTTTCACTTTGCCAAAAGATTTCTCTAGCATATGATTTTCTAAATATTAATCTAACTTTGATTAGATACTTGCTATATCTCCCAAATCAATCTTTAATCAAGTTTTGTTAAAAGCTTTTAGAAGAAAATAAAAAGTAGTGAGTATTTCTGTAACAGAAATATATTCCATTTTATTGTCTTCATACTTGCCTGTTACAAAGGGGTTTGAATATGTTGGGATTCTCTTTGTATGCTTTTATATTTTTTACAAACTTTGTACTTCTTTACCTACTGCTGTGCTGGATGTCAAAGTAGCAATGGAATTACCAAAACTAGGGCAGAAACAAAATGCAATTGAATTTAGGATAATCCATGTGCTTTCTCAGGTCAATATTCAACTTACTAACAGGAGTCTATGCAAGAGATCAGAGACGTGCCTATAAACTAAAGAATCCCTCTTCACTTGGTCAACATCTCAGGCCTGTGCTCACTTCGGAGCAGTCAGTTCCGGTGCTTGGCATTAAATACTTTATGGAAACTGAAGTTAGAAATAACAATTGCCCAAAATTCCTTCTCCAGCAGCATGAGCTTACTACAGGCTCTCTCTTCGTGACTGGAGACAAGGATCCAAGTGAAAACGGTGCACATGTTATAAATGAAGACAAGATGCCATTAGATAAAATGCAGAGCCTCCTACCTTTATAAATATTTCTAGATAATAAGCTGGAAGGAGAGGCTTGATAGAGAACTCAGTGACTTCAGTGTTCCCTGCTACAGTGTAACTGCACTGGGGGAGGTGGTCCAGTCTGAAGCCTATATTGTATTTCTCTTTCTACTCCCAGCTCTGTGTCAAGTCTCAAGGATACCTAGGAATTTCCACATGAATACCCTGACCCATTGGCCTGTGCTGTATTTATAACCCCTGAAAACAGTGATCCTTGTGAAATGGGTGCAAACAATGACTGCTCTGGGGAAACCTCAAATTGGACTTTCAGAAAGGTCAGCTCAAGTTCTATAAGAACGCTCATGGATATTTTAGTAGTGCTTTCCAGGGTAACATGGCTGAAAGGCAGAAAGCATTCTTTCTGATCCAGAGTAGCATCACCCCAGTGTGGGGCATGCATGCGGATGGGCCCTTCTTGTTGGGTTTAAGCTAATACAGAATAGCTGTTCACCATCATTCAGGAGGGGTGTTAGACATGTCTAAATGTCTGTCCTTTAATTGTAGCAGATGCTGTACCAAATATTACAGACTCAAACATGAGTAGGCTACCTCCCTTGAGTAAATTACACCCTTCTCAAAAGGCTACTTGAGAACGCAGCTATTAACACAGACAGTAGGGAGTTCCTTCCTCTCCCAGGACTGCTGGAATGTGAACTTTATCTTGAGATGAACTAATTGTTCCCATTTAAGGACAGTCTGAAAGCCAGACTCTGGTCATCACTGCCACTGATTCATGTTCTTTGAGGGATGGACTTGATCCAGTAAACAGCTCTCCACCTAAGTCCTGCTTTAATTTTGGCCCACTGCCTGCTCCCCGCCCCCCTTTCCCTTGAATCCAGTTTCCTAATCACAAACTCCTGTGAGGGGTACCTCCCTCACCAACCATGGCCCAGATTAACCTGTCTGCAGTTGAGACTCCCCCACATCTTCACTTGCTGCAGTCTAACTGCTTAGTAGTTAGAGGAGAGCTACTCTCTAGCTGAGAGCAGGATGGGTGGGAAAGGTCATCAGGGTCTGGGGTCTCTCTATGTACATCCGCATAAGATTTCCTGAATAACCAGACGTATTTGCAACCAGAACACTCTGAAGAACTACTACCCATATCCTTTCAGCAAATTTAGCTCTTAATTTAAAAGCTCTGGAGCCCAATAATCAAATGTAATGAACTTTATTGAGGTCCTACTTTAGATATAAATATTTTAGGGTCAACTAGGTACAATTAAATGTAGTCTCACTGTTAACTGAAATGGAAAATTCATGAAATGGAAAGACCGAGATTATTACTGAAAAGAAAATACAAATATAGACACCTGGAAAAAGATGGTCAGTAATTTATAATATGATCATACGGTAAAAGCATGAAGTTTAAGTTTTATAGTATTATTTTCATAGAAATTGTCTTTTAAAAATAATTGGAAATGATAGTGTTATATCTCTGTTTGTCTCCAAGATTACTTGTGCTTCTGAGGTCATATATCCAGTGGGTTCAAGCTCAGGTTTTCTCAGGCAGAATTATGTTAATCTTCTACCTACATGGGTTTGCTGAGTTAATGTTTAATGTGATTCCTTCAGTTTTCACAGAAGGATGACAAAGACGCATGCACATAGAGAATCATTTACAAGACTATAAAGAAAGTAATTTTCTATAAATTCTTGTAATTCATGTGATGTCTCTTTAGTAATTCATTCTTTCTAGAGTTCATTGACTGAAAAAAGATTACTTTTGCTTATATATATATATGTTTATGTGTATGTGTGTTTACATATACATCCCTCTCTATATATACATATATATGTAGAGAGATAGATTTGAGCTGTGTATCTATCAAGTTTCTTCACTATTTTGGCTATAGGAAAACTCAGGTATAATGTAAGCACATCATTTCCTTAATGGATTTATTACCTATGTAAACTAAGTGCATCATCTTGTTTTTTTTTTTCTTTTCTCTCTCTTTTTTATTTTATTTTTATTATTATTATTTTTTTGGTCCTAATTCTTTTTTTTTCTTTTTTTTTGATTTTTAATATTTTTATTACATATTTTCCTCAATTACATTTCCAATGCTATCCCAAAAGTCCCCCATAGCGCCCCCCACTTCCCTACCCACCCATTCCCATTCTTTTGGCCCTGGCATTCCCCTATATTGGGGCATATAAAGTTTGCAAGTCCAATGGGCCTCTCTTTCCATTGATGGCCGACTAGGCCATCTTTCGAACATATGCAGCTAGAGACAAGAGCTCCGGGGTTCTGGTTATTACATCATGTTGTTCCAACAATAGGGTTGCAGATCCCTTTAGCTCCTTGGGTACTTTCTCTAGCTTCTCCATTGGGAGCCCTGTGATACATCCAATAGCTGACTGTGAACATCCACTCCAGTGTTTGCTAGGCCCCGGCATCGTCTCACAAGAGACAGCTATATTTCGGTCCTTTCAGCAAAATCTTGCTAGTGTATGCAATGGTGTCAGCGTTTAGAAGCTGATTATGGGATGGATCCCTGGATACGGCAGTCTCTAAATGGTCCATCCTTTCATCACAGCTATGAACTTTGTCTCTGTAACTCCTTCCCTGGGTGTTTTGTTCCCAATTCTAAGAAGATGCACAGTGTCCACACTTTGGTCTTCATTCTTCTTGAGTTTCATGCGTTTAGCAAATTGTATCTTATATCTTGGGTATCCTAAGTTTTGGGCTAATATCCACTTATCAGTGAATACATATTGTGTGAGTTCTTTTGTGATTGTGTTACTTCATTCAAGATGATGCCCTCCAGGTCCATCCATTTGGCTAGGAATTTCATAAATTCATTCTTTTTAATAGCTGAGTAGTACTCCATTGTGTAAATGTACCATAATTTCTGTATCCATTCCTCTGTTGAGGGACATCTGGGTTCTTTCCAGCTTCTGGCTATTATAAATAGGGCTGCTATGAACATAGTGGAGCATGTGTCCTTTTTACCGGTTGGGTCATCTTCTGGATATATGCCCAGGAGAGGTATTGCTGGATCCTCCGGTAGTACTATGTCCAATTTTCTGAGGAACCGCCAGACTGATTTCCAGAGTGGTTGTACAAGCTTGCAATCCCACCAACAATGGAGAAGTGTTCCTCTTTCTCCACATCCTCGCCAGCATCTGCTGTCACCTGAATTTTTGATCTTAGCCATTCTGACTGGTGTGAGGTGGAATCTCAGGGTTGTTTTGATTTGCATTTCCCTGATGATTAAGGATGTTGAACATTTTTTCAGGTGTTTCTCTGCCATTCGGTATTCCTCAGGTGAGAATTCTTTGTTCAGTTCTGAGCCCCATTTTTTAATGGGGTTATTTGACTTTCTGGAGTCCACCTTCTTGAGTTCTTTATATATATTGGATATTAGTCCCTTATCTGATTTAGGATAGGTGAACATCCTTTCCCAATCTGTTGGTGGTTTTTTTGTCTTATTGATGGTGTCTTTAGCCTTGCAGAAGCTTTGTAGTTTCATGAGGTCCCACTTGTCAATTCTCGATCTTACAGCACAAGCCATTACTGTTCTATTCAGGAATTTTCCCCTGTGCCCATATCTTCAAGGCTTTTCCCCACTTTCTCCTCTATAAGTTTCAGTGTCTCTGGTTTTATGTGAAGTTCCTTGATCCACTTAGACTTGACCTTAGTACAAGGAGATAGGAATGGATCGATTCGCATTCTTCTACATGTTAACAACCAGTTATGCCAGCACCATTTGTTGAAAATGCTGTCTTTCTTCCACTGGATGTTTTTAGCTCCCTTGTCGAAGATCAAGTGACCGTAGGTGTGTGGGTTCATTTCTGGGTCTTCAATTCTATTCCATTGGTCTACTTGTCTGTCACTATACCAGTACCATGCAGTTTTTAATCACAATTGCTCTGTAGTAGAGCTTTAGGTCCGGCATGGTGATTCCACCAGAGGTTCTTTTATCCTTGAGAAGAGTTTTTGCTATCCTAGGTTTTTTGTTATTCCAGATGAATTTGCAGATTGCACTTTCTAATTCGTTGAAGAATTGATTTGGAATTTTGATGGGGACTGCATTGAATCTGTAGATTGTTTTTGGCAAGATAGCCATTTTTACAATGTTGATCCTGCCAATCCATGAGCATGGGAGATCTTTCCATCTTCTGAGATCTTCTATAATTTCTTTCTTCAGAGACTTGAAGTTTTTATCATACAGATCTTTTACTTCCTTAGTTAGAGTCACGCCAACATATTTTATATTATTTGTGACTATTGAGAAGGGTGTTGTTTCCCTAATTTCTTTCTCAGCCTGTTTATTCTTTGTGTAGAGAAAGGCCATTGATTTGTTTGAGTTAATTTTATATCCAGCTACTTCACCAAAGCTGTTTATCAGGCTTAGGAGTTCTCTGGTGGAATTTTTAGGGTCACTTATATATACTATCATATCATCTGCAAAAAGTGATATTTTGACTTCATCTTTTCCAATTTGTATCCCTTTGATCTCCTTTTGTTGACGAATTGCTCTGGCTAGGACTTCAAGTACAATGTTGAATAGGTATGGAGAAAGTGGACAGCCTTGTCTAGTCGCTGATTTTAGAGGGATTGCTTCAAGCTTCTCAGCATTTACTTTGATGTTGGCTACTGGTTTGCTGTAGATTGCTTTTATCATGTTTAGGTATGGGCCTTGAATTCCTGATCTTTCAAAGACTTTTATCATGAATGGGTGTTGGATCTTGTCAAATGCTTTTTCCGCATCTAACGAGATGACCATGTGGTTTTTGTCTTTGAGTTTGTTTATATACTGGATTACGTTGATGGATTTCCGTATATTGAACCATCCCTGCATCCCTGGGATGAAACATACTTGGTCAGGATGGATGATTGTTTTGATGTGCTCTTGGATTCGGTTAGCAAGAACTTTATTGAGGATTTTTGCATCAATATTCATAAGGGATATTGGTCTGAAGTTTTCTATCTTTGTTGGGTCTTTTTGTGGTTTAGGTATCAGAGTAATTGTGGCTTCATAGAATGAGTTGGGTAGAGTACCTTCTGTTTCTATTTTGTGGAATAGTTTGTGAAGAACTGGGATTAGATCTTCTTTGAAGGTCTGATAGAACTCTGCACTAAACCCATCTGGTCCTGGGCTTTTTTTAGTTGGGAGACTATTAATGACTGCTTCTATTTCTTTGGGGGATATAGGGCTGTTTAGATCATTAACCTGATCTTGATTCAACTTTGGTACCTGGTATCTGTCTAGGAACTTCTCCATTTCATCCAGGTTCTCCAGTTTTGTTGAGTATAGCCTTTGGTAGAAGGATCTGATGGTGTTTTGGATGTCTTCAGGATCTGTTGTTATGTCTCCTTTTTCATTTTTGATTTTGTTAATTAGGATGCTTTCCCTGTGCCCTCTAGTGAGTCTGGCTAAAGGTTTATCTATCTTGTTGATTTTCTCAAAGAACCAGCTCCTTGATTGGTTGATTCTTTGAATAGTTTTTCTTGTTTCTACTTGGTTGATTTCGCCCCTGAGTTTGATTATTTCCTGCCATCTACTCCTCTTGGGTGAATTTGCTTCCTTTTGTTCTAGTGCTTTTAGGTGTGTTGTCAAGCTGCTAATGTGTGCTCTCTCTAGTTTCCTTTTGGAGGCATTCAGAGCTATGAGTTTTCCTCTTAGAAATGCTTTCATTGCGTCCCATAAGTTTGGGTATGTTGTGGCTTCATTTTCATTGAACTCTAAAAAGTCCTTAATTTCTTTCTTTATTCCTTCCTTGACCAAGGTATCATTGAGAAGAGTGTTGTTCAGTTTCCACGTGAAGGTTGGCTTTCTATTATTTATTTTGTTATTGAAGATCAGCTTTAGTCCATGGTGATTTGATAGGATGCATGGGACAATTTCAATATTTTTGTATCTGTTGAGGCCTGTTTTGTGACCAATTATGTGGTCAATTTTGGAGAAGGTGCCATGAGGTGCTGAGAAGAAGGTATATCCTTTTGTTTTAGGATAGAATGTTCTGTAGTTATCTGCCAGATCCATTTGATTCATAATTTCTCTTAGTTTTTCTGTGTCCCTGTTTAATTTCTGTTTCCATGATCTGTCCATTGGTGAAAGTGGTGTGTTGAAGTCTCCCACTATTATTGTATGATGTGCAATGTGTGCTTTGAGATTTACTAAAGTTTCTTTAATGAATGAGGCTGCCTTTGTATTTGGAGCATAGATATTCAGGATTGATAGTTCCTCTTGGAGGATTTTACCTTTGATGAGTATGAAGTGTCCCTCCCTGTCTTTTTTAATGACTTTGGGTTGGAAGTCAATCTTATCAGATATTAGAATGGCTACTCCAGCTTGTTTCTTCATACCATTTGCTTGGAAAATTGTTTTCCAGCCTTTCATTCTGAGGTAGTGTCTATCTTTTTCTCTGAGATGTGTTTCCTGTAAGCAGCAAAATGTTGGGTCTTGTTTGTGTAGCCAGTTTGTTAGTCTATGTCTTTTTATCGGGGAGTTGAGTCCATTGATATTAAGAGATATTAAGGAAAAGTAATTGTTGTTTCCTGTTATTTTTGTTGTTAAAGTTGGCATTCTGTTCTTGTGGCTGTCTTCTTTTAGGTTTGTTGAGGGATTACCTTCTTGTTGTTTCTAGGGCGTGGTTCCTGTCCTTGTATTGGTTTTTTTCTGTTATTATCCTTTGAAGGGCTGGATTCGTGGAGAGATAATGTGTGAATTTGGTTTTGTCATGGAATACTTTGGTTTCTCCATCTATGTTAATTGAGAGTTTGGCTGGGTATAGTAGCCTGGGCTGGAGTTTGTGTTCTTTTAGTGTCTGTATAACATCCGTCCAGGATCTTCTGGCTTTCATAGTCTCTGGTGAAAAATCTGGTGTAATTCTGATAGGCTTGCCTTCATATGTTACTTGGCCTTTTTCTCTTACTGCTTTTAGTATTCTGTCTTTATTTAGAGCATTTGTTGTTCTGATTATTATGTGTCGGGAGGTATTTCTTTTCTGGTCCAGTCTATTTGGAGTTCTGTAGGCTTCTTGTATGTTCATGGGCATCTCTTTCTTTAGATTTGGGAAGTTTTCTTCTATAATTTTGTTGAAGATGTTTGCTGGTCCTTTGAGTTGAAAATCTTCATTCTCATCCACTCCTATTATCCGTAGGTTTGGTCTTCTCATTGTGTCCTGTATTTCTTGGATGTTTTGAGTTAGGATCTTTTTGCAGTTTACATTTTCCTTGATTGTTGTGCTGATGCTCTCTATGGAATCTTCTGCACCTGAGATTCTTTCTTCCATCTCTTGTATTCTGTTGCTGATGCTCGTATCTATGGTTCCAGATTTCTTTCCTAGGGTTTCTATCTCCAGTCTTGCCTCATTTTGGGTTTTCTTTATTGTGTCTACTTCCCTTTTTAGGTCTAGTATGGTTTTGTTCATTTCCATCATCTGTTTGGATGTGTTTTCCTGTTTTTCTTTAAGGACTTCTACCTGTTTGATTGTGTTATCCTGTTTTTCTTTAAGGACTTCTACCTGTTTGATTGTGTTATCCTGTTTTTCTTTAAGGACTTGTAACTCTTTAGCCATGTTCTCCTGTAATTCTTTAAGTGAGTTATTAAAGTCCTTCTTGATGTCCTCTACCATCATCATGAGGTATGCTTTTAGATCCGTGTCTAGCTTTTCCGGTGTGTTGGGGTGCCCTGGACTGGGCGAAGTGGGGGTGCTGGGTTCTGATGATGGTGAGTGGTCTTGGTTTCTGTTAGTAAGATTATTACGTTTACCTTTCGCCATCTGGTAATCTCTGGGGTTAGTTGTTATCATTGTCACTGTTTAAAGATTGGAGCAGAAGCTGTGTTCCACTCACCTGCAGTCTCAAAATCCTGTGGCGGGGGTCGTGGGTAGCTGGTGGTACCTCAGTGCTGGTCCAGCCAGAAGAGGCCTGTGGTCCTACTCAGGCCGGTTTTCTGCTTCCCTAACTAATGCAGTCTCTGGTCCCGTGCGCAATTGGATTGGAGCAGAAGCTGTGTTCCACTCACCAGAAGTCTTAAGATCCTGTGGCGGGTGTTGTGGGTAGCTGGCGAGTGTCAGCCGACCCTGCGCCCCAGCTGCCCCGGTGCTTTTCTGACGGGAAGAGGCTTGTGTCCCTATGTAGGCCGGATTTCTGCCTCCCCAACCAAAGCAGTCTCAGGTCCCGCGTGATTGGACTGGAGCAGAAGCTGTGTTCCACTCACCAGCAGTCCCATAATCCTGTGGCGGGGGTCGTGGGTAGCTGGGGGTGTCAGGCAACCCTGAGCTCTAGCTACACAGGTGCTGTTCCGGCCGGATGAGGCCTGTGGCCCTACTCAGGCCGGTTTCTGCTTCCCTAACTAATGCAGTCTCAGGTCCTGCGCGCAATTGGATTGGAGCAGAAGCTGTGTTCCACTCACCAGAAGTCTTAAGATCCTGTGGCGGGTGTTGTGGGTAGCTGGCGAGTGTCAGCCGACCCTGCACCCTAGCTGCCCCGGTGCTTTTCTGACCGGAAGAGGCTTGTGGCCCTCGCATCATCTTGTTAATAGATAGATCTATTAGTTTGAAAAAGCAATCTCATTTTTCTGTACACTTCATCACTATTACACACACAAAAAAAAATCTAATTTAAAAGTCTAGACTCAAATTTCTTCTTTTTATTCATAGGGTGATTTCCTGTACCACTTAAAATCATTTGTAAAGTGACAACATATAAAAAAATTGCACCCTCCTCTCTAGATCATATTATGTCTTGGACACAGAATAAAACACAGTTGATGGCTTTTGGGTGTTCACTAGGACAATGTTTATTTGAGTGGTGAGGTTTACAGGGGGATATTTATTGTCCCTGGTAACAACTATATAGTTCAATACATGAGAGCAGATTGAAGTGTGAGAACCTTATTTCTGGGGTTTTGGAATTCTCTGCTACTGACTCTGAGAATTCTATTAGGTGGGGTATAAAAAAGCCAATATGGTGGGGGATGGTATGCTAATAATGTTTTATTTTTGTAAAACAATTTAGTTTTACAACCAATCATACTAAATTATAATATTTGCCAACCAAGTAGATACGGGAATTACATGAATCTGCTGTTATGGAACTGAAGAGAAGAATATTAAATTCTAGTGAAAACATAATTCAGAAAAGAAACTGCAGTGAATGGGTAGGCATGAATACTGGAACCTTGGGGGAGCTTTGATCAAAAGCACCTTTCTCTCCCATGTTCTTCACTTACCTACAGAGAGGCAGCACTCAAGAAAAGTGGTTTTTTTGTTGTTGTTGATTTTTATTTTATTGTACTGTATTTTATTTTATTTTATTTTACGCTATCAATAATCCTCATGTCTACCTGGTTTACTAGTTCCCCATTGTATGCATACAAAAGTGCTTGTGTTCTTATGAACATACTGTTCTTTTCTATTCAGTTAACATCACTGTAAATATGGTGACTGATGCAGATGCTGCAGTCTGTTCCAAGAAAGGCTGCTTTTTGCATGCCGTAGGCATTCTCATCTGATCCCACTGATGTAGTTCTCTACAGTAACTTCTGTTGTTACGAGTGAACTATGATCCCTCAGTGTGCAGTTCTCAACTTTGGTTTATTATGATACTTGGAGCTGCACCATGGAAATTCTGCTACATAAAATCTATGTCTTGTCCCATCATTCTGACCTTGAAGCTGTTTTGAAATAAAATTTGTCTGCTTGTCTTCAAAGCAGAACTAATGAGATGACCCTTCAGCAAATGCTCACTAATTTTAAATGAATTACTGTGAAAGCCACATTGGTTTTGGTGCATGAGAGAGATAGCAGTAACGTGTTAACAAGTCTGGATTGAAGTGTTGATTAGTGTCTCTGGTGGAAAAGGTGCAATGTCCTCAAAACTAAACTGCTCTGAATGGAGCAGTGGACTGTAACTGGGAATGGCTATCCAAGGCTCTAGCAGATTAAGGATCTACTGTGAATCTTCTCAATAGTACACTCAGCTTCCACCACACACATTAGATTTTCTAGACAGATTTCTGACTCCTTTATGCTTTAATTTTCACTTAACTTTTAAAAAAAGAGTGACATATCCTTAAAACAGAAACAGATGTGAGATGTAGTTTTTCACTGGAAGTGGCAAAACACATAATGATTTTGCAAAATGCTCAGCTCAAATATCTTAGGATCACAGATAGAGTCACTAAGATATAGAAGGAGAGCAAGACAGAAGGGTGGTCTCCATCCAGATTTTATGTTTTCTCTAGTGAAATGCCCATGATGTTCTACTGTCAAGAAAATGAGGTAATATATACATACTACACACACACACATACATACACACACGAATATTTAAATATTTTACAAAACATTAAAAAACATTACATTTATTTGCACTTTAAATAACTGAATTTGATAATTCCTACATTTTTATCAAGTTGTGAAAACTCACAGAATCATTTGCCCAAATGAGCTTTTTCCATCATTAAAGAAAAAGTTTAGAATTGAGTCATTTTTCTCATTACGTTTAAAGAGAAGCTGCTGTACAGAGCAAAGGAGATGTAACAGCCTTTTAGAGAGAAAGATGTGGGCAGTACATCCTGATGGAGTATCAGCTTTGTGGTGAGTAAACTAACATATATGTGGCACCATTTTTCACGTGAGATAATTTGGTAATATATTTGCTACAACACTTGTCAAATCCATACTAATTAAGAGTGTTAGAGCTCTTTGATTTTAGAAAATGGCATTGGATTTGATGAACCTTTCTCTACTGCCCACAATATACTATGCATTGTGCTGACTAGGGCTTTGTTGCTGTTACTTAATTTGATGGCAAGCCTTTTGGCTAATACCATATCTATTCTTTAAATGAAGAATTTGGGTGTCTAAGAAAATTAAATTACTTAGTCAAAGTCTTATATTTAATAAATTGCCAAGCAATGATTGGAATGTTGAAGTTTTTATGCTAAAATTATTTTCCCATTATTCCAAACAAATCCAGGGGACAAGTTTCAAGTTATTTTAAGTTCTTATATTTCAGTTACAACTTTATACAAGTTAACTTTATGTTCTTTGTCTCTTGCAAAAATTCAAAAGGTGTCCAGGACATCCATTGTTAGTGCTTAGGAATGTTGAAAAAGCTTGGAGGACATCCCGCAGTAGGCATGATCTGTGACACAAGAACATCTAGGCAGCTTTGGGTGACATGGGATAGTGTCTGTCACATTCTATTTTTAAAGTGCATATTTTACAAAAATCAAAAACAAAACAAAACTATCTGTTTTTAGCTGGGTGACTTTCCAGTATGTCTTGAGGACCACATGGATGCTTGAGGAGTATCCTACCAGAAACAGCATGAAAATCAATTGAGTTGGGTTGTATGAAATGAAGCTTCGATGGTCTCCAGACCATAGATCTGATTAAAGCTGTTTGTATACGTCATTTCCTGAGGAAGACTAGATTCAAATATAGAAATTATCTTGGCTTTATAGCATTTCAAAATTATATATTTATTTCACACAAATCTTGTGCCATTTTGTCATTTTAAAATTTTGTGCCCACAAATTTGAATATTTTAGACAGAATCAGTGATTAAGTAATGAACAAACCCCAAAAATAGAACAGGAGTTTAAGAGAACACAAAGTACCTTTTACATATTCACCATAATCAAGACTCATTAGATGGTGTTTTCCAGGAATAATAGGAGGAACAGCATAAAATGACACTTTTAGCATTAGCTTGAATAGTTATTTCTAATGGGAGCCTGCTAATATACCCCAATACAATGGGTAGAGCCTAATAAGGTAGGTATTATCCTATTGGCTACCCTTCCAATTTCTAGAGTATCAGTTCTTAAAAGCAAAATACTCTTAAGATTTTATTAGGAAGAAGAAAATTCACATACACGCATTCTGTCCCAATTTTTTAATTACAGAGAAATGTTGACATGCAAATGCATGAACACATTCACATACACACATACACTACACACCACACACACACACACACACACACACACACACACACACACACACACACACACACACACTTTCTTATGTAACTTTGGCTATTCCCTGAAAGATTTTCCACACCCTTAGGAAAGTTCCTACCACACCGTTCAGTTGTCTATATTTGTTCTATCAGGCCTTTATGTTTTTTCATAAGGTTTTGGTTTTGTGTGATTTCTTACTCATATTTTTGATGATTTTATATTTTTGATACAATAAACTAGATGATTGGTATTCTTTTTTAATTAATTAATTTTACACTCCAGATTTTATTCCCCCCACCCCCGTTTATCTTCCTACTGCTCCACATCCCATCTTCCTCCCCACCTCCCTGTCTCCACTCCTCATCCCACCTGACCTCTAAACTCCTTGGGGTCTTCAGTCTCTTGAAGGTTAGGTGCATCATCTCTGAATGAACACAGCAGTCCTCTGCTATGTGTGTGTTGGGGGCCTCATATCAGCTGGTGTATGCTGTCTGTTTGGTGGTCCAGAGTTTGAGAAATCTCAGGGGTCTAGATTAATTGAGACTGTTGGTCCTCTTACAGGATCACCTTCTCCTCACCTTTTTTCTGCCTTCCCTAATTCAACAAACCTATTAAGACACGTATTTATTGATGTCATCTTTGTGTTGCAGGAAATATTACAAAAGAAACAGCAATTTTCCATGCTATACCCAGCTACTCTCCACCCCAGCGGGCTGGGTGGCCATGCACTGGCAGACAATGGCCGGCCTGTTCATAACTCGTGGGGACTCTCTGACTCAGAGCTCCAAAATCTCCCTACTCAACCCCTCAAATTTCCACTGGCAGGTCGCTACCATGATAGGCCCAAACTACAAAACTCCCATGGCCTTCTGTGGTGCACATCTGGCAACCCCATTCTTTGCCGCTGTATCTTTCTCTCTGGAACCCAGGCAAACTACCACACGAAGGAAAACACCACATAAACTTAGTTCAGAATCAATGGTAACTCAGTTGCTGGGTGCAACAACTAGAATCCTAATCCTGTAAGCCATATTAAATCTAAATCCTCTGGTGGTGAATCCTGGAGGGTCCACCATTGAAACCAGGAGACTCTAGCAGCTATATCTTGTCCTTACTCTATCCCCACATAAAAAGCCCCTAACTCTCTACTGCTTCCTTTCATCCTCTGTCCAACCTGGAAGTCCTGCTACTCACCCAGAGATTGGTCCCTTTATTCATTCAGGGGAAGGTTCACAAGAAGTCACCTGAGTAAGTGACTCATTCCCTGTTCCACACAATCCCTCCTGGGAAAGCATAATTAACATCAAAATACAGGCAGCACCAGCGCCATTCACAACATCTTTGTCCTGCTCATATTGGGTGGTCATGTCAGTGAGACTTTATTGGTCTGATATTACATATACCCTGAACACCCAGTTCTTAAACTAATGAAAACGGGTTTTACTGGCTGTAGTTACCAGCAAGGGACTGGACATTCTTCCCTGGCAAATAGGTGTGGCTTTGAATTTATAACACCTTTTTCAAATTAAAGTAAACAAATATATTCAGTTTTCTTTTAAAATAATGCAGTTTCCCCTTTTGTATGATCACGTTTCCCCAATCACACGTTATGTCACCATCTCTCTGGATCTTTTTTCATTCCATTCTTAATATGGAGGCCATGCCTTTTTACCAGAGAAAAATAGAAATATACCTCTAGTATTAGATGGAAAGAGAAATGTTTGCATACTTATACAAGGCTTGCCCTTTCTAAACACTGGTGATTTGAATTTATGTTTTCTGTTTAATCTTACTATATTTCCTTTCATTTTATTTTATTATTATCATCTCATAGAAGCCTATTTGTTTTCCACTAAGTTACAGAAAGAGAGTGAGTTTGGATAGAGGAGGAGGTAGGGAGGAACTTGGGGGAGTAGAGAAAGGGAAACCAATATCAGGATATATTATGTGAGAAAAAAAAGTCTTTTTTGAATAAAAATGTAACAAAGAAAAAAAAGAGTCATGCCTAAAGATATTTTTCCCAAATATCTTCAGATTTTGGGTTGTACTGAAATTCAGAGATCTGGTTTGTTATAAATCATCTCAAAACCAAATTTTCACAGAAGAGAAGTGGAAGGCAGATAAGCATCTAGGACCAAATATGTAGGCTACTAGGTTATGTTCGTTTGTTATTTTGCTTTGCTTTGTTTTTGTGGTTGTTCATTTGGTCTGTTGCCCCATGTGAGCTGTGAAACTTGACATCGGGGACAGTTTATGTAGATGCTAAATGTAACCTGTGCTCTTTGCTTGTAGGACTTCTTTGTATCTGAGCTCATCTGAGAGAGCAAAGTTCCAACTTTGCTCTATTCACATGAAATACCTAACTTTAAAAGAAAACAGTCTGACTCGGGCAGGCTTTCTTGTGGGAACTTAGATGTGGAGAGGAAGGATTTTTGTGTTTGGGATCTGAGCAAATGCCTGTTATTGATAGTAAAAAAAATAAAGAATGAGGTATGTTTAATTAATCCTTTGCAGGTTTCATTTGTATTGAGAGATACAGCAGCTTCTAAGATGCTTTCTGCTTCGGAAACACTGGAGAATTTTTTGAAATCTTGGTTTCATGATGCTACTCTGGGATTGTTGGATGTGTCTGGCTTAAAGCCAGTAGAACTCCTGCTGGCCATGGAGTTTGAAAACTACTGCTGGTGACTGTGTGGTGTTCATGATTTACCCACTGACCAAATTTCAAGTTACAAGGGACATTATGATTCAAACTACCAATGTGCCTCCTGAGAAAGTGTATTGGAACAATAGGGAAGGCAAATTCTGACCTCCCAGAATCATATGAAGCAAAGATCGTGAACACTAAAGGCTGATTGTATGCCTGAGATTATCACCTAGTGCACACACACACACACACACACACACACACACACATTTTTATTAAGTTATTTTATTTATTTACATTTCAGTTGTTACTACACTCCATTCCCCCTCCCACAGTTCCTCATTCCATTTCTCCTCCCTCTTGCCTCTTAGAGTGTGCTCTACACCCCCCCCCTCAAGTCTCCACCTTCCCTGGAGCCTCAAGTCTCTCTTCTCCCACTGTGGCCAGACCAGACAGATCTCTGCTATATATGAGCCAGGAGCTTTGGACCGGCCCATGTATGTTCCTGGTTGGTGGCTCAGTCTCTGAGAGCTCCCTTGAGTCTAGGTTAGTTGAGACTGCTGGTCTTCCTATATGGTTGCTCTTTCTTTCAACTTCTTCAATCCTTCCCCTAATTCATCTACAGGGGCCCTTGACTTGAGTCCAATGGTTGGGTGTAAGTATATACATCTGTCTCAGTCAGCTGCTGGTCAGGACTCTCAGAGTGCAGCCATGCCAGGTTTTCAGTTTCATGAGGTCCCATTTATCAATTGTTGATCTTAGAGCCTGGGCCATTGGTGTTCTGTTGAGGAAATGTCCCTGCCAATGAGTTTGAGTCTCTTTCCCACTTTCTCTCCTACTAGATTCAGTGTACCTGGTTTTATGTTGAGGTCCTTGACCCACTTTGACTTGAGGTTTGTACAAGGTGGTAAATATGGATGTGTTTTCATTCTCCTATATAAAGACTACCAGTTAGACCAGCACCATTTATTGAAGATGCTTCCAGGTCTTTGTTCATTCAGAGATGATGCACCTAACCCTCAAGAGACTGGAGGTCCAGGGAGTTTAGAGATCAGGTTGGGGTTGGCGGTGGGAGCAAACGTGGAGACAGGGGGTTTGGTGAGGAGGTGTGAGATGTGGAGCAGTTGGAGGGTAGGTGCAGGGGTGGAGTGGGAAATGTAACATGGAGTGTAACACGTAAATTAATTAAAAACACACACACACACACACACACACACACACAGTACAGCATGACAAACTAGATGGGGAAAAAAAAACTACAAGACCTCAATCCCACCAAAAGAACTAAATGCAGCTGAAGAAAGCTGTGAGTGGGAAAGGCATTCTTTCCCAAGGAAGAAAACACTCTTGGTCATCCAGTGCCAAGAAAGTCTGAAACATATGTAGAGCTAATGTAAGAAATGATAGTTTATATTTAAGAACATATATGGTTATACATATATAGATATTAATGTAATAACAATTAGTGGCAGGGCAGTATTGGCACATGCCTTTAGTCCCCGCACTTAGGAGGCATAGGCAGTTGGATTTCTTAGTTCAAGGCCAGCCTGGTCTACAGAGCGAGTTCCAAGACAGCCAGGGATACATAGAGAAACCCTGTCATGGAAAAAAAAAAAAAAACTACCTCCCCCAATAAAACCCAAAACAAACAAGCAAACAGGCAGACAAATAATTAATGAAAGACTAGGCTGTGAATTTGAAGATAAACATGGAAAGGTATATCAGAGGGCTTCAAGGGAGGAAAAGGAAGGGAGAAATGTTGAAATTAAATTATATTCTCAAAATGTTTTTTGAAAAGAACATTTAGGTGAAACACTTAGGTAAGAACACTTAGAGTCATGCTTTTCGGTAAATGCACAGAATGCATTTTTCTTTGCAAATTTTGAAGTACTATTAAAATAATTATTTATTAATTCTTTGAAAAATTTATACAACTATTTGGATCATATTCACTTCCTACCCCAAACTTCTCCACCTTCTCTACTGTCATCTTTATCTACATAAGTTTGATATTGATCAGTGTTGTCCAAAGCCCCTCCCAAACCATACTCTCTCATCGTTGCCCTTGGTTGTTTCTCAGAGATGGAGGTAAGTCTCTATTGATGGACACACCATGCACTTCAGACAGAGGACCCAGAGGATCTGAACTGTATCTGACTGAAAGCCTCCTCCCTGGAGGCTAGTTTCATGGTACTAAAAGGCACTATGTAAGTTTCCAAATGATGGCAGCAGACACCAGCTCTATGCAGCTACAATCCCTATGAAACACTACAATGAAGTGGAATTTTCTGGTTTCTTTAGAGATTCTGTTATGTCATGTGATGTTTTGTTGAAGCAGACAGATGAGTGGATGTTTTCCTGAAGCAAACACAGATGAGAGGATGTTTTGATGAAGCAGACATGTGAAAGGATGCATTCTTTAGCAGACACATGAAATGATGCACAATATTTAGAAAGAATATAAATATGACCCCACAGACAGTGGTAGGAGGCTTTTGCATTGGTTCACCTTGCACTGCAGTATTGATATTCATTTGTCGTGGTTACATAGAGAGTAACTCGTAAAGAACTTCTCATGATATTCTGGCTGCTTCTTGCCATTGCTATAGACTCATACTGGTTTGGAGCCTCACAGGTTCTTCTGGATTAAGTCACTGCTGCTGATTTGTATTTGATGTTTGCTGATTAGCCTGGACTGCTGCAACAGACTCCTGTTTGATATTTCATACTGAAGTGCTGATATCCTGACAACAAAGATTGGGGTCTTCCTAAAGAAGTACTTTTAAACAGGTCCACAGCCCCATTTCCTATTAAACTTTCTTTTCCCCTACCTCTGATGATGGGCTAATGTAGCCATTCAGCAGTCATGGATGAACTGGGTCTACCTGAAAAGGGTCTGGAAATGAAAAAGGATGAGGTGTGAGAGAAGGATGAAGCCAAGACAAAGTTTCTGATCAGGGCTCAAAGTTTAATATTCAGCACTGAGTTTACATAGGGAATACCCACAATCCTTTGTTTCAGCTGGACTGAGTTGCAAAGCAAGCTCAGTGGGTGGTCTACTCCTCAAAGCTCCTGTAGGAAATTGCAAATGTGGCAGGGCCAGAGGAATCCATCTAGGTCATAAAACCATTGTGAGTTTGATTCGCCTACTCAAGGCTGGGGGAAGGGCACAATTCCCCCTTTTTTTGATCTTTAAAGATGAGCAGTTATCAGCACCTGAACGGAGGCACAAGATTTACTTGTTTTACATAATTCTGTCTAGGGTAAGTGGTGGCCAGATGACCATGCCTGTCTTAGGTTGGTGTCTATATTGCTCCTTCTTACCTGTCATGGAGGACAAACTAAGCTTTTTGATGTATGTCTCTGTCTTAGGTTAATAGGAGGTCAAGAAGACTCCTACCCATCTCTGGCTACAGGCCTTCTATAGTACACTCTTTCCCATTCAAAGAAAAGCCACCAAGGACATATGAATATGCATTCAATGCATTTCTTCATAGAGATGAATAACTGCCATTGTGAATAGTTGAGCTTGCTGAATTTGATCCTGTTTGAAGGGAGCCAATCTGTTTAAGATACAAGGTCCAAAAGTTAAACGCATCAAGATTATAATTAATGGTTCAAGCAGTGTGGAAATTAAAGTTGTAAGCCATGGGGAAGTGGAGAATCAGGGTTCAAACCATCCCTGATTCTGTCCTTTTTTCTCTTTTCGTTTTGGCTAGTCCTTATTGAACTTTAGCAAAAGAACCCTTTACTATCCCTGAATGATCAATGTAAACATAACATTCTTCACGGAGGGCTGTACATAGTCCTTCCTGTTGGAGAAACAAAAGATTAGGAACTTAAACACATGCACTAATACTTGTTCAAAATCCAGATCCTGTCCAATTTTATCCACTGCAAATGTAACTTCATAAAGAAATGCAACTAACTTTCAAATATGTCTCTGAAAATGTCTAGAAACAGCCTTCCAAATGAAGACTGTCATTTCCTTTTTTCCAATATTAGATTGATTTCTAGACTAGTCCATGATTGAATCAGAATAACTGATCACATTAAAGGAAAAATAAGAGTCATTATAACTTCTCTTTTTAATTTTTCTAAGTCAGTTTCCACATTCTCCGTGTTCTCTGTCCCATAAGGTCTAAAACTTGAATCAAGGCAGCCTGTTCAATCTGGGATATAGCTAAGCAAAGGTGGGTCAAGGACATATGTCCAATACACCTTTCCTGTCACCATTGTCAGGGTACTCAGCAAGCTCACAGGTCAACATGATTCTTTGTCCCAACATCAGCATGTCACACCAATCACTCTGGTAACTAGCATGCTCCGGCAGCATCCTGGGGGAAAAAACACATATATGCCCTCTTCCCCACATTAAATATCTGATCAGAATCATGCCATATGCCAGTAAGTTGATCCTTCAATTTCACCTAGGCATAAGTATGGTAAAATAGGGTACGATAGACACTTAGCAGAGAGTTCCTTGGCATCCAAATTTAAAAAATTTTAAAATAAAAAGCTTGATATAATAATGTGGTATACAGGGATATAATCCCCCCCATTTTTTAAATGAAGATATTATTTCCAGTTCCATGGGCCTATTCCACAATACCTTGTTTTTTAGGATAATAAGGAATCCCAGTAATATGGAGAATATTAAATTGTCAACAAAACATCTCAATGGCTTGACTGCAATAGCCAGTTCCAATATCTGTTTTAATCTGTCTGGGAACACCAAGCATATAAAAACAATGTAGGCAATGACTAATTACATTTTTTGTTCCTTCTCCTGTTAAAGCAGCTGAAATTAGAAAGCCTGAAAAGATATTTATCACATGTACATATTTAAATTTTCCAAAATCAGAAATATGTGTACCATCCATTTGCAATAAATGATTAGTTATAATTCCTCAAGGATTAACACCATTATGTAGCACAGGTAGAAATTGAGGACACTGAGGACAAGTCTTTACAATTTCAAATGCACATTCTCTAAAAGTACCAAATTATTGTCTCAAGTAATTACTATTTTGGTGAAGTAAAAATGAGATAGCTTGGCTAATTGTTCTTATAAGACCTATAATCTGCCTGGTATACATATCTGCTATGTTATTGCCCTCTCTAAGTGATCCAGGCAATCTGATATGAGCTCTTTTTTAACTTTTAATTTTTTATTAGATATTTTTCTTTATTTACATTTCAAATGCTATCCCAAAAGTCCCCTATACCTTGCCCCTCACTGCTCCCTTACCCACTCACTCCCACTTTTTGGCCCTGGCATTCCCCTGGCATATAAAGTTTGCAAGATCAAGGGGCCTCTATTCCCAATGATGGCCAACTAGGCCATCTTCTGCTACATATGCAGCTAGAGACATGAGCTCTGGGGTTACTGATGAGTTCATATTGTTGTTCCACATATGGGGTTGCAGACACCTTCAGTTCCTTGGGTACTTTCTCTGTTTCCTCCATTGGGGTCCCTGTGTTCCATCCTATAGATGATTGTGAGCATCCACTTCTGTATTTGCCAGGCACTGGCATAGTCTCACAAGAGGCAGCTATATCAGGGTCCTTTCAGCAAAATCTTGTTGGCATATGCAATAATGTTTGCATTTGGTCGCTGATTATGGGATGGATCCCCGGGCAGGGGAGTCTCTAGATGGTCCAACCTTTTGTCTCAGCTCCAAACTTTGTCTCTATAACTCCTTACATGGGTGTTTTGTTCCCTATTCTAATAAGGAAGGAAGTATCCAGGTGTTGGTCTTCCTTCTTCTTGACTTTCTTCTGTTTTGCAAATTGTATCTTGGGTATTCTAGGTTTCTGGGCTAATATCCACTTATCGGTGAGTGCATTTCATGCGTGTTCTTTTGAGATTGGGTTACCTCACTCAGGATGATATCCTCCAGATACATCCATTTGCCTAAGAATTTCATAAATTCATTGTTTTAATAGCTGTGTAGTATTCCATTGTGTACATGTACCACATTTTCTGTATCCATTCCTCTGTTGAGAGACACCTGGGTTCTTTCCAGGTTCTGGCTATTATAAATAGGACTGCTATGAATGCATTGAAGCATCTCTTCTAATTACCAGTTGGAACATCTTCTGGTTATATGCCCAATAGAGGTATTGCTGGATCTTCTGGTATTACTATGTTCACTTTTCTGAGGAACTGCCAGACTTATTTCCAGAGTGGTTGTACAAGCTTGCAATCTCACCAGCAATGGAGGAGTGTTCCTCTTTCTCCACATCCTTGCCAGCATCTGCTGTCACCTGAATTTTTGATCCTAGCCATTGAGACTGGTGTGAGGTAGAATCTCAGGGTTGTTTTGATTTGCATTTACCTGATGATTAAGGATATTGAAAATGTTTTCAAGTGCTTCTCAGCCCTTTGGTATTCCTCAGTTGAGAATTCTTTGTTTAGCTCTGTACCCCATTTTTTAATGCAGATGTTTGAATTTCTGGAGTTCAGCTTCTTGAGCTCCTTGTATATATTTGATATTAGTCTTCTGTGAAATTTCGGATTGGTAAAAGTTCTTTGCCAATCTATTGGTGGCCGTTTTGTCTTATTGACAGTATCTTTTGCCCTACAGAAGCTTTACAATTTTATGAGGTCCCATTAGTTGATTCTTGATCTTATAGCACAAGCCATTGCTGTTCTGTTTAGTAATTTTCCCCCTGTGCCCATATCTTCCAGGCTTTCCCCCACTTTCTCCTCTATAAATTTCAGTGTATCTGGTTTTATGTGGAGGTCTTTGATCCACTTAGACTTGAGCTTTGTACAAGGAGATAAGAATGGATCAATTCACATTCTTCTACCAGTTGTGCCAGCACCATTTGTTGAAAATGCTGTCTGTTTTCCACTGGATGATTTTAGCTCCCTTGTCAAAGGTCAAGTGATCATAGGTATGTGGATTCATTTATGGGTCTTCAATTCTATTGCATTGATCTACCTGTCTGTCACTGTACCAGTACCATGCAGTTTTTATCACAATTGCTCTGTAGTACAGCTTAAGGTCAGGCAAGGTGATTCCACCAGAGGTTCTTTTATTGTTGAGAATAGTTTTTGCTATCTTAGGTTTTTTGTTATTCCAAATGAATTTGTTAATTGCCCTTTATAACCCTATGAAGAATTGAGTTGGAAATTTGATGGGGATTGCATTGAATCTGTAGATTGCTTTCAGCAGGATAGCCATTTTGACTATGTTAATCCTGCCACTCCATGAACATGGGAAATCTTTCCATCTTCTGAGGTATTCTTCAATTTCTTTCTTCAGAGACTTGAAGTTCTTATCAAACAGATCTTTCAGTTCCTTAGTCACACCAAGGCATTTTATATGATTTGTTACTATTGTGAAGGGTGTTGTTTCTGTAACTTTATTTTCAGCCTGTTTATCCTTTGTGTAGAGAATGACCACTGATTTGTTTGAGTTAATTTTATATCCAGCTACTTCACTGAAGCTGTTTATCAGGCTTAGGAGTTCTCTGGTGGAAATTTTAGGGTCACTTATATATACTATCATATCATCTGCAAAAAGTGGTATTTTGACTTTTTTCTTTCCAATTTGTATCCCCTTTATCTCCTTTTGTTGTCGAATTGCTCTGGCTAAGATTTCAAATACTATATTGAATAGGTAGGGAGAAAGGGGGCAGCCTTGTCTAGTCCCTGATTTAAGTGGGATTGCTTCGAGTTTCTCTCCATTAAGTTTGATGTTGGCTACTGGTTTGCTGTATATTGCTTTTATTATGTTTCGTTATGGGCCTTGAATTCCTGATCTTTCCATGACTTTTATCATGAAGGGCTGTTGGATTTTCTCAATGCTTTCTCAGCATCTAAGGAGATGATCATGTGATTTTTGTCTTTGAGTTTGGTTTTATGTGTGTTTGTTTATATAGTGGATTACGTTGATGGATTTCTGTATATTAAACCATCCCTTCATGCCTGGGATGAAGCCTACTTGGTCATGATGGATGATCTTTTTGATGTGATCTTTGATTCCATTTGCGAGGATTTTATTGAATATTTTTGCACCAATATTCATAAGGGAAATTGGTCTGAAGTTCTCTTTCTTTGTTGGGTCTTTGTGTGGTTTAGGTATCAGAGTAATTGTAGCTTCATAGAATGAATTTGGTAGAGTACCTTCTGTTTCTATTTTGTGGAATAGTTTGAGAAGCATTGGAATTAGGTCTTCTTTGAAGGTCTGCTAGATCTCTGCACTAAACCCATCTGGTTCTGGGCTTTTTGGGGGGTTGGTAAACTATTGATGACTGCTTCTATTTCTTTAGGGGAAATTGGACTGTTTAGATCATTAATCTTGTCCTGATTTAACTTTGGTACCTGGTGTCTGTCTAGGAAGTTGTCCATTTCATCCAGGTTTTCTAGCTTTGTTGAGTATAACCTTTAGTAGTATGTGTCAGGAGGAATTTCTTTTTTGGTCCATTCTATTTGGAGTTCTTTAGGCTTCTTGTATGTTCATGGGCATCTCTTTCTTTAGGTTTGGGAAGTTTCCTTCTATAATTTTGTTGAAGACATTTGCAGGCCCTTTAAGTTGAAAATCTTCATTCTTATCTACTCCTATTATCTGTAGGTTTGGTCTTCTCATTGTGTCCTGGATTTCCTGGATGTTTTGAGTTAGGATCTTTTTGCATTTTGCATTATCTTTGACTGTAGTGTCCCCCTTCTCTATGGAATCTTCTTCACCTGAGATTCTCTCTTCCATCTCTTGTATTCTGTTGCTGATGCTTGCAACTATGGTTCCTGATTTCTTTCCTAGGGTTTCCAACTCCAGAGTTGTCTCCTTTTGGGTTTTTTTTAATTGTTTCTACTTCCCTTTTAGGTCTTAGATGGTTTTGTTTAATTCTATCACCTGTTTGGTTGTGTTTTCCTGTAATTCTTAAGGGATTTTTGTGTTTCCTCTTTAAGACCTTCTACCTGTTTAGCAATGTTTTCCTGTAATTCTTTAAAGCCTTCTACCTGTTTAGCAGTGTTCTCCTGTAATTCTTTAAGGGCTTCTACCTGTTTATCAGTGTTCTCCTATATTTCTTTAAGTGAGTTATTAATGCCCTTCTTAAAATATTCTACTACCATCATGAGATGATTTTAAATCCGAGTCTTCCTTTTCAGGTGTGTTGGGGTATCCAGGACTCGCTGTGGTAGGCATACTGGGTTCTGATGATGCCCAGTGTTCTTGGTTTCTGTTAGAAAGATTTTTACATTTGCCTTTTGCCATGTTGTAATCTCTGGTGTTTATGTTCTAGCTGTCTCTGGCTGGAGCTTGTTCCTCCTGTGATTCTGTTAGCCTCTGTCAGCACTCCTGGGAGTCCAACTCTCACCTGGTCCCAGTGGTCAGAGCACTCTTTGCAGGCAAGCTCTCCTCTTACAGGGCAGGTGTCCAGAAGTCTGGATCTCTGATCTGCCTCCTGAGTCCTGGTGTCAAAGCCCTCCCTGTAGGCCTACTCTCCTCTGGCAAGGAAGGTGCCCAGGGGTTTGGGGCTCAGCTCCACCTCCTGGCTGAGGATGAAGGCCCAAAGGGACCCTGACCAAAAAGCTCTGTTGCTTCTGTTGCCCACATACTCTCCCGTGATTGCGAGGTTCTGGGTGTACTAGGGGTCCTGCTGAGTGGAGAGTCCTCTGTTGCCCTCAAAGCCCTAGGTTGGGTTCATAAGGAAGATGGTGGGGCTGGCCCCGACCAACCAGAATGGATCTCAGCCTTTGTCCAGGCTGAGTTTCTTTGTCCCTGTTCCTGCTAGCACAATACCCTCTGCGATTCTTTGGAGCTGATGTTGCTTTCCGAGGTCCTGCAGCATGGAGAGTACTCTGGAGCCCTTAGAGGTCTCCGCTGGGTTCAGGCAGAAGATGGCAGGGCTGCCTCCGACCAGAACGGATCCAGTATGAGCTCTTAAAAGTCCTATAAAGTTAAGGGATAGTACATGTTTCTTAAATTAAGCTGTATTTTTATAAATAACTGTAAAATTTGAGAATTATCTGTATCTAAAAAAGGAACTAGTTCAAGCAATTGAAAACCATAAGCTATATATTGGCTATCAGTATACAAAATAAAAGTTTGATTTTTCAACATTCCAAAAACATATAATTCGATTATCTGTACTGAAGTCAGGGAAATTCAAGAAAATAAACATGTGATCCAATTATGTATGCTGCTTTCGCATTAGATGAGCCATCTGTAAATACAGGAAGCACATTCTCTATTGGCTATAAATACAAACTTACCGGAAATACAACAGCATTGATAGAAACAAATTGTAACAACTTGTCTTATGGATAATGATTATCAATTTTGCCTGAAAATTAGCATATGCAATAGGCCAAATATCAGTATTCTGCAATAACCAATTTAATTGTTGTTTGAAATAAGGACTAAATGTTTCATCAGGTTCTTAAGACATTCTTTCCAAAATATGTTAATGATTAATTGAACTAAATCATAAAATATATTTAAGAGTTCTAAGAAAATAACATTCTCAGCCAGTCCATGAGGATAATTGCAAGTGACTGTTACAAACAAAGGATGTGACATTTAAGGAAAAGATAATGGCTATGAGGTGATTCGTTACATAGAAATATGAAATTGATCATAGCAAGGCTACAAAGCAGCTAGTGTAAAGCAAAACATGGTTAATATGTTCAATAAACAGGGACAAGCATTGTTCTAGAGTAGAGGGAACAAAGATGTAGGAGAAAGAAATGGACATAGGTAAACACCAGTTATTAGGATCTTTTTCAGCCATTGTGAGAAAAAGATATGTGTACATGACTATATTGAAGAATAAGAACTCTCAAATCTGAGAGGAAGTAAGGATAGAAGAGGAGTTGGTAGGGGAAGAGAAAAAGTGAAAATGATGAAAAACAATATTTGTATATGAACTTCATTCGAAAATATTAAAATTTTGAATAAGAAAGAACCAAGACTTAGTAAAACAAGGTTCAGTAAACAGGTCATTGAAGTTACTCTGAGTGGAGGAGAAAGAGCTGACTTATAATTCAGAAAGATCACTCTAATATATATATGAAGAATGAATTGGAGGTGGGCATCATCGTTAATGTTTTATCATGTCCTAGGTGGCTCTTATACTTTTTGAAAAAGCATTTAATTGATGACTTGCTTACAGTTTAAAGAGTTAGTTCTTTATCAATAAGGCAGGAAGCAACAGCCTTAACACCCTGATTCACATGCAGCAATAAGAGACAGAGAGAGAGACAGTGAGAGGCAGAGGCAGAGAAAGACTGGGATTGGTGTGGGATTTTTTTTTAAACCTCAAATTCATTTTCAGTGACACACCACCTCCAACAAAACCACACCTTCTAATCCTTTCCAAGTAGTTCATCAACTAGGTACTAAGCATGCCTGTAGGGGTCATTTTCATTCAAATGACCCTACCAGGCAAACAGAGGAAGAGATTCATCAATACTATTTGATTGATTCAGGTAAAAGTCAAGGATGGCATGGATGCAGTAATGAGACAAGAAAATGAATGGATCCAGGTTACATGGAGAAGGGAAATATACAAAGATTTGCATAAACATTAATGATGTTAGCAAAAATTGATTATAAAGGCTTATTCTGAAGTTTTAGATTGAGTAACTGAAAAATAGGGTTTTCATTTATTAGGGTAGGAAGGTTGAATGCAGAGTATGTTTTTTAAGAAAAACAAGAGTTTGATTTTTGACATATTAAATCTGAAATCACTACTAGCTTTTGTTCCTTCAAAGTATGGGGGGGGGGATGTTACTAGCCAATGGCAAAGAAAAGTGGTGTTCAGAGAAGCCGTGTGAATTGCATGTAAATTTGAGAGGCCTCAGCATGACAGCATTTAGAATCTGTTACTATGAATTCTAAACCACAGAATGTATTGACACAAAGAGACACAAAGAGATCTCACTCATATTTCAGAGCTACTCTAAGCTGGGATCTTCTGCTATATAATCTGCTGGTGATCTATAGCCATATACCAACTCAACTCATTTATGAAGCAATCTTGATATTTCTGCTTCAGTCAGTTAGGAATGAGTACATGTACACAAATATGCACATGCATACACACAAAGTCATGTTCTATTAAATATGAACAGATAGAAAACATAGTTACAACAATAGTGAAAGATATAGCAATGTAAAATACTGAATTGTGAGCTTAGTTTGTCCTAAGTACTCAAATCATGTATTTGTCATTTCCTGCAGGTCTTATTTGACCTCAGTCATAGTGTACTTGATAGAACTAAGCTTGCAAAGGGCTCGTATGTGTGGTTATGGCCACATAACTACTTCGAAGATCAAGGAGTATACTCCGATGCCTTTTAAATGGCATTGAAAGGCTAATATATATATGGCTGATGCTATATATATTCTTAGATACTAGTGCATGCAGCTGTTCCTTTACAGGATTCTTGCATCAAACCCTCGATCTGCTGTAGAATGTACTGCTCTAGGTGCTACACAAATGTGGCAGCTTGCCAAAGCACTCCATCAATGAGTCAAAGCAGCATCCCACATTTAAAATATTCTGCCTGTATGCCAAGAGTAAGACAGCAGGTGTTGTGGTTGCTTTTTAATACAGAATATTTAATATGAAAGAATCTGTCCTTTCCTTTGAGACATACAGTTTTTCCTTAAATCACTGGATCCAGAAAACTTCACTGATGACATATCCCTGAATTGCTGTACAGTTTATGTCTGGAGCACATTTATCCTATAATGGCTGATAAACTTTCTACAACCTGCAAATGTGGTCTAATACATAGATGTCATCAATATAGTAAATTGGTTCCATTTTTACAGGATGTCCACCAAGGCTCCCTCAGGCTATGGCAAAGAATGGATAAGTTACAACCCTGAACAAATTCATAAATAAAAGAACATGCTCTCTGGCCTAATACTCATGTATCATGTTTCTCAGTCTATGGTAGTTTACTCTAGTGAATGCACCATAGAAGCAGAAGTCTAGACTTTGGTTGAATAAACTTCATTTTCTCAGTGTATGAGGAATAAAACAGGGATATTTCGGGGCTACCCATACTATCTTCTGAGGGGTGGTGGAAGCTTATAAATTAATGATGCAATAATGTTCTTTACTGTGAACTTGACTAGGCCATAATGCACTCCGCTATCTGATGAAATATTCTGTGATTGTTCATCTTGGAATAAGATTAGCTTTGGGCTAATCAGTAGAGTAAAGCAGATTGCACTTACTAATGTATGTAGTTATATATACAGGTCTCCACCAAGCCAAGGAATTTCAGAACAGAACAGAAAGGAAGAGCAGGAATCATTTTCATTCATTTTATCTATGTGTCTGTCTTTCCCTTTGACTCTACTCTCACTTTGAGTGTAATATCTACCCATTGTCCTACAGTTAAACTAAAACTGGCATTGATGCCTTTGGCTCTTCTAGTTCATATATCTTCAAACCAGGATTGGAATTGTGTCATTCCCTGTCATAAATGTAGCTTGCCAAATACAGATTATTAGTTTTCTTAGCAACTATAACCATGTAAGACACTTTCTTATCATCTGTCTCCTCACTCCCATCAAATAGATAGCTTCCTATTTCTCTTTCTTAGGCAAACACAGACTGCCATGCTACCTTGGTTTAAGTAAAGTTGGCAAGCCATTTTGAGTTGATAGTTTGCCTTGTATGACAATACGTACTTGACAATACTTCAGATTCACAGATAAGGCCTTTGTAGAACTGTCCCATCTCCTAAGTTTTCCAATCTTAATTAGACTCCCTGCCATTCAAGGAAGCAACTATTGAGCAGGTCCATGATCTTAAAGGATCCATTTTAAATCTGACTTGAGCCTATTTACTACTTGATTCCCAGAAACTCTTTCTTTAAAAAGTAGAATGTGATTTAGGTTCTAGGAAATAATGTAAATAATGTTCAACAACAACAAAAGAGAGAGAGAGGGAGAGAGAAAGAGAGAGAGAGAGAGAGAGAGAGAGAGAGAGAGAGAGAAGAGAGAAGAGAGAAGAGAGAAGAGAGAAGAGAGAAGAGAAAAAAGAAAAAAGAAAAAAGAAAAAAGAAAAAAGAAAAAAGAAAAAAGAAAAAAGAAAAAAGAAAAAAGAAAAAAGAAAAAAGAAAAAAAAGCCGGGTAGTGGTGATGCACACCTTAAATCCCAGTACTTGGGAGGCAGGGGCAGGCGGATTTCTGGTCTACAGAGTGAGTTCCAAGACAGCCAGTGCTACATAGAGAAACCCTGACTCGGAAAAACCAAACCAAACCAAACCAAACCAAACCAAACCAAACCAAACCAAACCAAACCAAACCAAACCAAAAACAAACAAAACAAAACAAAACAAAACAAAACAAAACAAAACAAAACAAAACAAAACAAAACAAAACAAAACAAAGAAAGGAAATAATGTTAACCTAATTCTGTGTCTATAGTTATTTTTTTTATTTCTGTTTCTGTGGGATACCAGGTAAGTAGTGGTTGCCATCTAAGGGATAATAACATAGGTGAAGTTGTGCTTATATGGTCTGTAGTGATATACAAATTCTCTCTGCTGTAGACCAAGCCTCCTCTATTCCAGGACTAGATCTGAAAGCTGGACAGTGTTCTGAAACTATGAAAAAGATTTAAAATTTTAATTTACATCTCTTACTTCCATTTCTTTGTTGCACTTTGATTTTACAGACTGAGTAATGTGTTTGTTCACTGTCTATCATCTTGCAAACTTGTCATCTGTTCACTAATACATCTGTGTATCTCTGCTCAGTACATGCTGACTCTGATAATTCTGCTCACCTTGCTTCAGATGGCTCAATGGTGCCACTTGGTCTATTGTGCCACAGGGCTGTGATTTCTGTTGCCATTAGAAAGCTTGATTTCATAGTATAATTTGTTCTTCTGTCCCCAGTTACAAAGGAAAGATAACATTAAACTTACTAACATAGAATTTGTATCTCTTTATAAATAGAGTGTGCAGTAGACCCTCTCCTGAGCATAGACACTGTATTGTCTGGTTTTGTGCAGTACATTCTGTCATTTCAATTTTGCAAAGTTGTTTCACTTTTCTCATTAGCCATGATATTTCTTATATGGATGTCTATTTTACTTACTACAGGTCATGGCTTCGAAGTTTCCAAAAGCTAGTCTAGCCAAGTACTAACACCTCCTGCCATTCTTGAAATGATTTTACATACCACATCATAGAAGTAGATCTTTGTCTCAATGTATTAATTCTTATTCAACTTTATATTTCATATACTATTAACCAGAATCTTCAGGAACTAGTCCATACATATGCTCGAGCTACTAAAGGGTAGTATAGTTATTATATTGGCTAGGTCCTGTGACATCTTTAAGGTCTTATTTAAATACCCAGAAATTTCATGGCTGAGTGATGCTTCTGTTTGATGTTATTCATTGGTCTTACAGCTAAGAAAAAAGGGAGCAGGTCTTAATGGCGAAGAATTTCTAAAGTGATGTTCTTTATAGCATCAAAAGAAGGAAAAATCCCTGACCTCCATTGTACAAGGAAGAACCACTTGTGTATGTCAAATAGGTTTAGGAGAAACAAGAATTCAAGATTTTTGAGTGTCTCGCCATCTAGTCTCTAAGTCTCAGAGTCTCACTTGTTGCCAAGTATATCTTGTCATTAGTTAGTACTAAAAGCTCAATGTTCCTTACAGATGCTGAACATTTGTATGTTCTGCCTCTTGTGGAACTGGTAATTGTTGCTTTATATGTAGCCTTCTTATTTTCGTAGTTTCTTATGTAAGCAATTGGTTTTTAACTTTCTTTTAATTTTTAATGCACTGATAATATCTATCAGAAACCATCTGATTCCATATTCCTAGTCCTCCCTCCCCTGGATCAGCCTCCATTCTTGTCCCCCAATATGCCTGAGATATGTCATCTGCCAATACATTTCCTTTCACGAGTGTACTACTGAGGAAACTAACAGTTCAACATTATATGGATGCAAGTTATCCAAGAGCAGGCAATCATGCTTATGCAGTAGGAATTTTACAAACTGAGCTATCACCCTTTATATTGCTTGATTTATGTAGGCTCGAATAAATTAATTCCATGCCCCAAACTAAAATATACTTATATTTTGTTGAGAAGCCTCCTACATACAAGAAAAATAACAGGAAAATACTGAACAGGTAGAAAAGATCATAGGAACTAAAGGCTGTGTGGAACCACCTACCACAGCCACATGTTATTAAGTCTCTAGTATGAATGAATAATTCTATGTCAGTGAAGAGTAAAGCCAATTCCTGTGGGATTAAAACAAGAATCCTCATGGACTTCTCTTTTTAGTGTGGTTAACTGTAGCTGCTTCTAAACATGGAAAAATGGCTTCTTGAATTTTTTAAAGATATTTATTTACATTTAAAATGTTGCCCCCTTCCCTGGTTTCCCCTCTGAAAACCCCCTATCCACTCCCCACTCCCTCTACTCACCAACACATCCACAACTGCTTCATTGCCCTGGCATGCCCCTACACTGGGGCATAGAGCCTTCAAGGTACCAAGGGCTTCTCCTCCCATTGATGACTAGGCCATCCTCTGCTACATATGCAGCTAGAGCCCACCATGTGTACTCATTGTTTGGTGAGTTAGTCCCTAGATGCTCTGGAGTATTGGTTGGTTCATATTGTTGTTCCTCTTATGGGGCTGCTAACCCCTTCAACTACTTGGGTCCTTTCTCTAGCTCTTTCATTGGGGACACTGTGTTCAGTCCAATGGTAGGCTGTGAGGATCCACCTCCGTATTTGTCAGGCACTGGTGGAACCTCTCAGGGAACAACTATAACAGGTTTCTGTCAGTAAGAAGTTGTTGGCATCCACAAAAGTGTCTGGATGGATCCCCAGGTGGGTCAGTTTCTGGATGGTCGTTCCTTCAGTTTCTGCTTCACACTTTGTAACTCTTTCAATGGGTATTGTCTTCCACCTTCTAAGAAGGGTCAAAGTATCCACACTTAGGTCTTTCTACTTCTTGAGTTTCATGTAGTTTGTGAATTATATCTTGGGTATTTTGGAGTACTGGGCTAATATCCACTTATCAGTGAGTGCATACATGTGTGTTCTTTTGAGATAGGAATGCATAGATTTGCATAGATAGGAGTATTTGCATTCTTCTACATGCTAACTGCCAGTTGATCCAGCACCATTTTTTGAAAATGCTGTCTTTTTTCCACTGGATGGTTTTAATACCCTTGTCAAAGATCAAGTGACTATAGTTTAGTAGTTTCATTTCTGGGTCTTCAATTCTATTCCATTGATCTACCCGTGTGTCACTGTACCAATACCATGCAGTTTTTATCACAATTGCTCTGTAGTACAGCTTGAGGTCAGGGATGGTGATTCTACCAGAAGTTCTTTTATTGTTGGGAATAGTTTTTGCTCTCCTAGGTTTCTTGTTATTCCAGATGATTTGCAAATTGCTCTTTCTAACTCTGAAGAATTGAGTTAGAATTTTGATGGGGATTGCATTAAATCTGTAGATTGCTTTCAGCAAGATGGCCATTTTTACTATATTAATCCTGCCAATCCATGAGTATGGGAGATCTTTCCATCTTCTGAGATGTTCTTTGATTTCTTTCTTCAGAGACTTGAAGTTCTTATCATACAGGTATTTCACTTGCTTGGTTAGAGCCACACCAAGGTATTTTACATTATTTGAGACTATTGTGAAGGGTATTTTTTCCCTAATTTCTTTCTCAGCCTATTTATCCTTTCCATAGAGGAAGACCACTGATTTATTTGAGTTAATTTTATATCCACCTACTTTGCTGAAGTTGTTTATCAGGTTTAGGAGTTCTCTGGTGGAATTTTGAGGGTCACTTAATTATACTGTCATATCATCTGCAAATAGTGATAATTTGACCTTTCAATTTGTATTGCTTTGATCTCCTTTTGTTGTCTAATTGCTCTGGCTTGGACTTCAAGTACTATATTGAATAGACAAGGAGAGAGTGGACAGCCTTTTCTAGTCCCTGATTTTAGTGAGATTGATTAAAGTTTCCTTCCATTTAGATTAATGTTGGGTACTGGTTTGCTGTATATCTTACTATGTTTGGGTGTGGGTCTTATATTCCTGATCTTTCAAGACTTTTATTATGAACGGTTGTTGGATTTTGTCACATGCTTTCTCAGCATGTAATGAGAATAATGTACTTTTCTTTGAGTTTGTTTATATACTGGATTACATTGATGGATTTCTGTATATTGAACCATCCCTGAAACCTACTTGATCTTGATGGATGATCTTTTTGATGTGTTCTTGGATTTGGTTTTCGAGAATTTTATTGAGTATTTTTGCATCAATATTCATAAGGGAAATTCGTTTGAATTTCACTTTCTTCATTGGGTCTTTGTGTGGTTTAGGTATCAGAATAATTGTGGCTTTGTAGAATGAATTGGGTACAGTACCTTCTGTATTCCACAAAATATTCTATTTTTGAAGAGTATTGGCACTAGGTCTTCTTTGAAGGTCTGATAGAACTCTGCAGTAAATCTATCTGGTCCTAGGCTTTTTTTTTTGGTTGGGAAACTATTAATGAATGTTTCTATTTCTTTAGAGGATATGGGACTGTTTAGATCATTTATCTCATCTGGATTTAACTTTGGCACCTAGTGTCTGTCTAGGAAATTGTCCCTTTTGTCCAGATACTGCAGTTTTGTTGAGTGTATGCTTTTGTAATAGGGTCTTAAGATTTTTCAGATTTTCTCATTTTCTGTTGTTATGTCTCCCTTTTCATTTCTGATTTTGTTAATTATGATACGTTCTCTGTGCCCTCTAGTTAGTCTGGCTAAGGGTTTATCTATTTTGTTGATTTTTTCAAAGAACCAGCTCCTGATTTTGTTGATTCTTTGTATAGTTCTTTTTGTTTCCACTTGTTTGATTTCACACCTGAGTTTGATTATTTCCTGCCATCTATTCCTCTAGGGTGAATTTGCTTCTTTTTGTTCTAGAGCTTTCAGATGTGCTGTCAAGCTGATAGTGTATGCTCTCACCAGTTTCTTTTTGGAGACACTCAGAGCTATGAGTTTTCCTCATAGCACTGCTTTCATGTGTCCTATAAGTTTGGGTATGTTGTTGCTTCTTTTTCATCCAACTCTAAAAAGTCTTTAATTTCTTTCTTTATTTCTTCCTTGTCCTAGTTATCATTAAGTAGACTGTTGTTCAACTTCTACATTTATGTAAGCTTTCTATTGTTTATGTTGCTATTGAAGACCAGCCTTAGATCTTGGTGATCTGATAGAGTGCATGGCATTATTTCAGTCCTCTTGTATCTGTTGAGGCCTGTTTTGTGACCAATTATATGGTCAGTTTTGGAGAAGGTCCCATGAGGTGCTGAGAAGATGCATTTTTTTTTGTTTGTTTTAGGATAAAATGTTCTATAGATATCTATTAAATCCATTTGGTTCATAACTTCTGTTAGCTTCACTGTGTCTTTGTTTAGTTTCTGTTTCCATAATCTGTCCATTGCACAGAGTGGGGTGTTGAAGTCTCCCAATATTATTCTGTGGTGTGTGTTGTGGGCTTTCAGCTTTAAGTAAAGTTTCTTTTATGAATGTGGTTGCTCTTCCATTCAGAGCATAGATGTTCAGAATTGAGTGATCATCTTGGTAGATTTTTCCTGTGACCAGTATGAAGTGTCCTTCCTTATCTGTTTTTGATAACTTTTGGTTAAGTGTTGATTTTATTTGATATTAGAATGGCTATTCCAGCTTTTTCCTTGGGACCATTTTCTTGGAAAATTATTTTCCAACCTTTTACTCTGAGGTAGTGTCTGTCTTTGTCTCTGAGATGCATTTCCTGTATGCAGCAAAATGCTGGGTCCTGTTTATGTATCCAGTTTGTTAGTCTATGTCTTTTTATTGGGGAATTGATTCCATTGATAGTAAAAGATATTAAGGAAACAGATTTTTGCTTCCTGTTATTTTTGCTATTATAGTTGAAATTATGGGGTTTTTTGTGGTTATCTTATTTTGGGTTAAAAGAAGATTCGTTGCTTGCTTTTTCTAGGGTGTAGCTTCCCTCCTTGTGTTGGAGTTTTCCATTTATTATTCTTTGAAGGGCTGGATTTGTGGAAAGATAGTGTGTAAATTTGGTTTTGTCATAGAATATCTTGGTATCTATGGTTATTGAGAGTTTTGCTGGGTAGAGTAGCCTGGGCTAGCATTTGTGGTCTCTTAGGGTGTGTATAACATCTGCTGGTTTTCATAGGTTCTGGCAAGATGTTTGGTGTAATTCTGATAGGTCTGCCTTTATATATTACTTGACCTTTTTCCCTTATTGCTTTTAATATTCTTTCTTTGTTTTGTACATTTCGTGTTTTAATTATTATGTGACTGGAGGAATTCCTTTTCTGTTCCAATCTATTTGATGTTCTGTAGGCTTCTTCTATGTTCATGGGCATCTCTTTCTTTAGGTTAAGGAAGTTTTCTCTATAATTTTTTAAAAGATATTCACTGGCCTTTTGAGTTGGGGATCTTTGCTCTATTCTATACCTATTATCCCCAGGTTTGTTCTTCTCATTGCATCCTGAATTTCTTTGATGTTTTGTGTTAGAATCTTTTTGCATTTTGCATTTTGCATTTTCTTTGATTGTTGTGTCAATGTTTTCTATAGTATCTTCTGTGCCTGAGATTCTCTCTTCCATTTCTTGTATTCTGTTGGTGATTCTTGCATCTATGGCTCCTGATCTCTTTCCTAGGTTTTCTATCTCCAAAGTTGCCTCCCTTTGTGATTTCTTTATTGTTTCTACTTCCATTTTTAGATCCTGGATGGTTTTGTTAAATTCCTTCACCTGTTTGGCTATGTTTTCCTGTAATTCTTTAAGGAATTTTTGTTTTCCCTGTTTACCTGTATTCTCCTGTATTTCTTTAAGGGTGTTATTTATGTCTTTCTATCAGCATCATGAGGTATGATTTTAAATCCACATCTTGCTTTTCCAGTGTGTTGGGGAATCCAGAACTTGCTGTGGTGGGAGAACAGGGTTCTGATGGTTCTAGCCCATTTTAATTTCTGAAGAAGAGACACAGAGACCAAGCATTTAGACCCTCTTCTTGGATTTTTAGTTGTTAAAGAAATTATTTTGTTTATAAGTTGTGTTTGAGAAGATAAAGCCAAAACTAATAACAATTTATTTAAATCTTTAGCAAAAATTATATAAATTAGATAAAACTAAAATTATAACTTCCCTAGTTACTACCTTTCATCAGATAAATTATAAAAAACAAAATACATTTATGAGGAGGCAATAATGTCTTCAGAAAAATGCAAGCAAGCCAGGCATTGCTTCAGTAGACCTGTGATTTTAGAGAGATTGTGAAATCATGGGTGCCCTGGCAACATAGCTACATCCTGATAAATAGAATAGGGTAGAATAAGTGTGTGACAATGATAATCTACCTCTCTCTTCAAACACTTTCACATCTTCTGAGTACAATTAAAGTCCTATGCTGCCCTAACAAACTCCTTAATAGTATTGTTGTTATATTTTCCTTTTCCTGTAACCTCTAGCTGTTCCAAACCACACATATTCTCCCCATTATCTTATCCCTCCTGATTCCAGCTTTTCTTTAAAACTCTGACTTGGAAATGTGACTTCTTACCCGACTTTATCCCTTGAATGTTACAAATACACACCAGAATCAGCATGTCCATGCACCTCACTTAGAGAAAGACTAAGTCTAAGTTATTCTTGTGATACAGAATAGCAGTCGCCTGGAGTTTTCCCCTAATCAATCCACTTTCCTTTACTATGCAAATGTGACCACTGATCATTTTATAAGAACGACTCCTATCTCTTCAAAGACAAGTACTGATTGATTCCTTCAACTGACATTTACCAAGCAGTTACTGTACATGAGCTGACTAAATGCTGGGTAACTGATAGCTGATGACAGATTCTCTCTAGGCCACATCTCTTGCCATGTTTATTGGAGAGAGAAGACAATCCCAATCATATAACAAGCTTTGTTGACTCATTTTGAGCCTGCTTGCATGCATGTACACATTCACAACACCTAAGACTGGACTGGTTTCATTGATAGGTATGAAAAGATGAGGGATTAGTGTTTTAGAGGCTTCTTCTTGTTGGTCAGTGCTCTCTGAGCACTGTGAATAGGAATTGTGTAACAAAACAGAGGAGTAGAGTCTAGAGAAATGCCAGTTGCCTGTTCTGTGTGAGTAAACTCTTGCTTTGCATGGACGTCTTCCTAGTGAAGATAGTTCCTGGCTCTCATTGCATACCAGATTTGGATCTGTGATTTCTGTGCTTGACCCCCTAATGTCAAAAGCAGTTCTGTGGAGTTACAGCACCTACTTCTTAGTTGCAGAGAGCAGATGGAAACTAAAAATGTTAAAGAACTTGGCCAGATCAAAGAAATGTGAGCTTGACTGTAGAAGCCTTATCAAGCTCCCATCTTTGTCCCCATTAATGGAAAGGTCATGGCCCTGGAGAGTGTCTTTTGGAGTGCTAACAAAGAAGATTAACACTTCAACTCCTAACCCTTCAACTTTTCTAGTAAAGGGTATTTATTAGTTCTTAAACACATACCTCATCACACTTAGTAATTTAGTATCAATCAATAAGGTCAATATTTAAGTCGATCATTAGAAAATCAACTAAGATCCTCAAACAATCTGCTACAGGCTGTTCACTCTAGCATTCTGGAGCCACTTGAATTTCCTCAGAAGTATTTTACTAATGCTATTTTGCCTCTAATTGGAGTGGATTTTTAACCTCTGACCCCAGAGAAGAAAGTAGATTACAAGCTTCCTGGCTAAATCTCTGGAGTCAGTTAAGTGTATCTTCACATGAAAATTTTCTCTGTTCAATACTCACTTTCCACTCTGCAGGCTAAGTTATATTATATGTGTTGGCTTTCTAGAGCATTCTAGGTCTGCCTCCTGCAATAGCTATGATTCACTGGGAATTCCTCAGGTCCCTCTTGCTTCTTGAGGAACTTCTCTCAGCTCTGTTACCTTCTAATATCCATTGCCAATTGGAAACAACAAGCAGAATTGGCTATGCTTTTTAAATAACAGGATGTGGAGTATGAGGGACATTGGGGGTGTTTATGGATATGGGGGCCAAACTAGATGGCACACAGTACCCATGGTTTGAAGGAGGGCCTGGCATCATCTACAGACTGTGTGTCATTAACCTCTGGTTCTTCCCAGTACAGGCTACTGGCAAGAGATTTCTGAACCATAAAGGATGTATGCTTTTATGGAGAGACTTAGCATCCTAGAAAATGTCTCCTCATGCCCAGGCTTTATGAGAACTCATCCCTGTGCCAAGTGTGCACTTTCTCAGCTTAGCCTTTATGCCTGGTTACATTTTCTCGTCTTTTGAGCAGTTCAGCCTTCCTTTCCCTTAAGGTGATGACATTCAGGGTTGTAGTCCAAAGTCTGATTCCTAACCCCTCTGCTTAGATAAGCTGCAGGTTTGTTGGTGTCCTATCATAAAGCAAATTGAGTCTCACTGTGTGAGCAGATTTACTTCCTTGTGTTTGGTTCAAAACAAACAAACCAAACAAACAAACAAAGCAAAACAGCGATCAAACAAATCCTGCCCAACTGAGCTTTCTAGTTCTGATCAAGCTCCCCACTTCGTTCCTTCCAGTTTTCCTCTTTAATTTTCATTGTTCTTTCCTTTTTCCTTTGTTTCTTTGTTCCTTCCTTCCTTTCTTTCTCCCTTTCTTCCTTCATTCCTTCTTCCTCTCTGCTGTCTCCGTCTCCGTCTCCGTCTCCGTCTCCGTCTCCGTCTCCGTCTCCGTCTCCGTCTCCGTCTCCGTCTCCGTCTCCGTCTCCGTCTCCGTCTCCGTCTCCGTCTCCGTCTCCCTCTCCGTCTCCCTCTCCCTCTCCCTCTCCCTCTCCCTCTCCCTCTCCCTCTCCCTCTCCCTCTCCCTCTCCCTCTCCCTCTCCCTCTCCTTCTCCTTCTCCTTCTCCTTCTCTGTCTCCTCCTTCTCCTTATATTTTCTTCTCCCCCATTTCTCTCTCTGTTTGTTTTGAGATAGAGTCCCATGGAGCCCAGACTAGCTTACAACTTGATATGTAGCTAAAGACGACCTGTATTCCTGAAATCACAGGTCTGTGACACCAGGCCTGGCATTTCATTTACTTTTACTGATCAGCATCTTTTGTGGTTTACCATAGAAGGCTATGGGCAGAATTAGCCACTTAGTTTGGTAGGTAACCAAAAGAAGGTTCATATTTTTATAGTCAATGAAAAATGGAATACTGTCATCAAAGATCCTACAGTTTCCTCATTCTAATCAAAGTCATGTGTGTGCATATGTGTGTGTATGTGTGCATGTGTGTGTGTATTGTAGTATTAATTATTTAATCTCAATGGGAGTTTTACCCTGCCTTGCATCACTCAGTTCTCAGATAAAAGACACACAACTTTTATACTTATAATGAGCCTTAATCAGTACTAAAGGTGATTTTTCTACTCTAGTATGTCTACTTTTCTGTAAATAAGCCCAAGATGTAACTATCCATGTTCTGCCTAGGCCATTTACTACAATTATCCAGCCCTCATGGCCATATTTTCATTATTCCCCTACCCCATGCTGTCTTCTCCTACCTCCATCTTCTCTCTTTCCTCCTCATGGTCCACCTCCACCTACATCTCTTCTACCCAGCTATAGGCTGTTGGCATCTTTATTCAACCAATACTTTTAAATTAAGGTGCAGGGTAACCAGGTCTACTGGGCAACCAGACCTTTGGAGGACAGTATTTAGCATTTCATGCATATCAAAAGACCAAACCTCAACATGTGTGTGTGTGTGTGTGTGTGTGTGTGTACGTACATACAATTGAATATTCATGTGTATGCAGGTACACATGTGCAGGTAGAGGTCAGAGAATAAGTTCAGACATTATTCCTCATGTTCTGTCTCCTTTTATTTGAGACAAAGTATACTGGTTAATTTTTGTCAATTTTATACCGACTAGAGTCATTTAGGAGAAGGGAGCTTCATTTGAGGAGTTCTCTCCATCAGATTAGCTTGAGGTCATGTCAGTGTGACATTTTCTTGATTTTTGGTTGATACTCAAGTGCCCAGCCCACTGTAGGCAGTCATATCCTTGGGTATTTAGTACTAGGTTAAATAAGAAATCAAGCTGATGCAACCAAACATTGGACTGAACACAGGGACCCCAATGGAGAAGTTAGGGAAAGTACTGGAGGTTTGCAGCCCCATAAGATGAACAACAATATTAATGAACCAGATTCCCCTCCAAGAGTTCCCAGGGACAAAGCCACCAACCAAAGAGTATACATGGAGGGACCCATGGCTCCAGATGCATAGGTAGCAGAGGATGGCCTTATCTGGTATCAATGGGAGGAAAGGCCCTTGATCTTGTGAAGGCTAGATACCCAAGTGTAGGGGAATGCCAGGGCAGTTAGGTGGGAGTGGGTGGGTGGGTGAGGGAGCACCCTCATAGAAACAAGGGGAAGGAGGATAGGATAGGGGGTTTCTGGAGGAAAAACTGGGAAAGGGAATAACATTTGGAATGTAAATAAATAAAACATCCAATAAAAAAAGATCAAGCTGAAAAAGTCATTGCAAACATGACCATACACATTGTTTCTCTCAGGTCTCTGCTTCATTTCCTGCCTCTGGGTTTCTGTCTTGAGTTCCTGCCCTTAATTCCCTCCAAAATGAAATGATGACCTGTAACCTATTACACAGATGAACACTTTTCTTCCCAAAGTTGTTTTGGGCACTGTTGTATCGCATCAACAGAGAAGCAAACCAGAATACAAAGTCTCTCCTTGGCCTGGAGTTTGTGGTTGACCCAGGAAACCTAAAGATCAGTCTCTGCCTTTTTCCTGATCTCTGAGTTTAAATACATAGTCTACTCTACTCAACTCTCTCAAGTATACTGGGGGAAAACGTAGGTCCTCATGCATGCAAAGTAAGCATTTTACTGACTGAACAATATTCCCGCTCTTTAATCAAAGTCTTAAGTATTTCAACATATAATTATAAAAATTGCTAGTGTTTTGTTAGAGGAGATTTTTATATTTGATCTAAGGCATTTTCTCACTTAGATTTGGTAAGAAAAAGCCACATTGATAGGAGTCAAGATTTTGATTTAATATTTCAGAATATGTGACTCCTCAAATAAATATTAATAAAATAATCCTAAATTTGCATACCTAAATTGGAAGAACAATTAATAAAAATTCTAAGTTTACTATTCCTCCAAAGTCTGTTCCTTTACTAGCATTACACATAACACGTAAAAGTTTGGGAAGAATCTCATTAGTTCTGTCTAAGTAAAGCTGAGATCTGTGGCTGTTAGTACAATGTGACATTAGAAATTTATTTCATCAAAGCTTATCTAATCTTCTGAACTTGAACAATCAGTGAATACTTTGGAGAAATTCTTAAGTAACTTTCATGAATTCATTTGCCACTTAAAAGTCAAAATGGAATTCTATATGCCAATAAATAGCATAATTTGCAGGCTAGAATATAATCAGACTATCGAAAGTATGAATTGGAAAATTAAACATGTGACAAAGATCTTCATAAAAATTATTTGTATCTACTTTTTTAACAGTCAGAAGAAAATTCAGCAAGAAATGTAAATATCTTGATCTCGAGCAACAAAATACAATTCAAAGAGACAATTAAAGAGACTACAACATTTAAAATATAATTAATGATTAGAAAATCACAAATAAAAATCTTAAGAATAGGAGTCACTGAGACATTTCAGCAGATAAGGATGCTGGTCATGCAAGCCTTGGGCCATGAGTTCAATCCCTAGAATCCATGTAAAAGGGAAGGAGAAATCTAAATTCACAAAGTTATCCCATAGCTTTTATTCACAGCTTATACATACATCATGCATATACACAAAATATCATCATCAACAACAACAATGTAAAATTCTCATAAAATCTTATGTGTAGATAGTTTTAAGCTTACGTGAATTCAAGTAAAATGCATTCAGTATTAACTTTACAGGCTTTTAAGTGTTTTTATACTAAACTCGCACATTTGTTAACCTTTTTCCTGCTAGTACCAATGTTTTCATTTTTATTAGAAGGAAAGAGGCTCAAGTAAACTTGAACAAGCTCATTTAAAAATGATTAAATGGGGCAGAGGTGAAATGCGTATGGATTCCTGACTCACATTGTCTAACTTTGGGTTCATCCTTCCATCTGGAAGAGCCTTATGGGAATCCAAGAGCATCCTGCTAACCTATGGAGGCCTGTGCAGCCCCAAGACTAACTAGCTTGAAATGATTCCCTCCAAGCCCTTTCAAGTCAGATCCACCTGAGACATAGGTCACAGAGGTAAGTTGCTAACAGTCCCCCGAGCTTCATTGATTGGCTCTTGGATCATCCGTTGGTTCAAAGGAACGTTGTGAGACCCTAAGAGCATTCTGTTTACCCATGGAGCCCCAAGAACTACCAGGTTGAAACAGTATCCCTCCAACCCCTTGCCCTTGGGATCTGCATGAGGTACAGCCAACAGAGTCTGGTACCCTGACCTCCGTTGTCTGGATCATGGTTCTCCCTGCCTTCCTGAGAAGGCCTGCTGCCATAAGGATCATGGGGCCAACACCAGGGATGACCAGATGCTTAAAGGACACCATAAGAACACAATCAACAAGAACCAGGGCAATATAAAATCATTAGAGCCCAACTATCTTGCTATAGCAATCTCTGGATATCCAAACAAAACTGAAATACAAGAAAATGACTTTCAATCCAATCTTATAAAGATGACAGAGGCATTTAAAGTGGAAATAAATAAATCCTTTAAAAAATACAGGAAAATACATTCAAACAGAGACATTAAAAGAAAAAGCAAATAAATATAGAGAAATACAGGAAAATCTATCAAATGGGTGAAAAATATGAATAAAACTGTCCAAGACCTGAAAATGGAAATAGAATCAATAAAAAAGAAGACAAACTGAGGCAATTCTGGAAATTGAATACCTAGGAAATACAACAGGATCTACAGACATAAGCATCACCAACAGAATACACGAGATGGGAGAATTTCAGGCATAGAAAATATAATAAAAGAAATCAATACACTTCAAAAACTTCATGATAAAAAATAGTCAGAAAATTTGGGACACTATAAAAAGACTAAACCTAATAATAATAGGAGTAGAAAGAGAGGATTCCCAACTCAAAGATGAAAACATCTTCAACAAAATCATAGAAGAAAATTTCCTTAAAATGAAGGAAGAGATGCCTATAAATGCATAAGAAGCCTACAGAACAGTAAACAAATTGGACCAGAAAGGGAATCCTTCCACCACATAATAATCAAAACTCTCAATGTACAGGACAAACAAACAATATTAAAAGCTACATGTGAAAAAGGCCAAGTAACATATAAAGGCAGACCTATCAGAATTATGTGCAATTTCTCAACTGAGACTCTAAAAGCTGGAAGGAAGGGCCTGGGCAGTGATCTTGCAGACCATAAGAGACTATAGATACCCAGAAAAACTTTCAGTCAACATACATGGAGAAACAAAGATATTTCATGACCAAATTTAAACAATATCTTTCCACAAACTACAGAATATACTAGAAGGAAAACTTCACACCAATGTGGCTCACTACACGCAAACACAGACACACACAAACACATAGACACACACACACACAAACAGAATAAATAATTTCACACTGTAAAACCAAATAGAAGACACACAAACAAACACACACACGCACATACACACTATCACCAGCAACACCAAAAAACAGAAGTAACAATCATTGGTTATTAATATCTCTCAACATCAAAGGACTCAAATCCCTACTAAAAAGACACAGAATGTATGGGCAAACAAAACTTATCATTCTGCTGTTTACAAGAAACACATCTCAGCAACTAAGGCAGACATTATCTCAGAATAAAGCATTGGAAAATGCTTTTCAATCAAACAGACATAAAAAACAAGCTAGTGTGATCATTTTAGTATGTAATAAAATAGACATTCAAATGAAAGTAATCAAAAGAGATGGGGAAGGACACTTCATATTCATGAAAGGAAAAATTCACCAACAGGACATCGGAATTCTGAATATCCGTGCCCCACATTTGTTAAAAAAAATTACTAAAGCTTCAAACACACATTGAACCCCAGCATTAATAGTGGGAGAGTTCAATAGCCTACTCTGATCAATGGACAGATCATTGAGACAGAAACTAAACAGAGAAATAATGAAATTAACAGAGGTTATGATTTTAATGGACCTAACAGATATCTATAGAAGAGTTCACCTAAACACCAAAGAAAACATCTTCTTACCACCTCACAGATTATTCTCCAAAACTGACCATGCACTCAGTTACAATGCAAGCTTCAACAAATACAGAAGTTTGAAATAATCACTTGCATCTTATCAGATCACCAGCTGGACTTAAAAAAAAAAAAACAGAAACAGCAGAAAGTCTATATACTCATGGAAATTGAACAATTCTGTACTCATTGAGTCAGGGAAAGAAATAGAAATTAAAGATTTTCTAAAATTCAATGAAAATGAGTGCACAACATGCCCAAAGTTATAGTACAGTATGAAAGCAGTGCTAAAAGGAAATTTCATAACATTAAGTGCCTCCAAAAAGAAATTGGAGAGTTCTCATACTGATGAATTAGAATTACACCTGAAAGCTCTAGAACAAAAAAGAAGGAAACACACCCAGGAGGAGTAGATATTAGAAAATAATCAAACTCAGGCCTGAAATCAATCAATCAATCAATCAATCAATCAATCAATCAGAAACCAAAAGGGCAATAAAAGAATCAACAAAACCAAGAGCTAGTATTTGGAGAAAATCAGCAAGATAGACAAACCCTTAGCCAAACTAACTAAAAGAAAGAGACCAAATTAACAAAATCAGTAATGAAAAGGGAGATAGAACAACAGACAGTGAGAAATTCATAGAATCTCTAGGTCTTACTTCAAAAGGCTGTGTTCCACAAAATTGGAAAATCTAAATGAAATGGATGGTTTTCTACATAGATACCAACTACCAAAGCTAAATCAAGATAAACTACCTGAATAATCGTATAACCCCAAAGGAAATAGAAACAGTAATTAAAAGTCTTTGAACAACATCAGCAATAACAGACAAACAAAAACAAACAAAACCCTACCTAGACCAGATGGTTTTACCACAGAATTCTATCAAATTTTCAAAGAAGCTAATGCCAATACTCCTCAAAGTAGTCCATAAAATAGAAACAGAAGTAACATTACTAAACTCATTCTATGATCCCTGTTATCTAAATCACACATTGAGTCAACAAAGAAAGAGCATTTCAGAACAATTTCCCTTATGAATATTGATGCAAAATATTATCAATAAAATAAGAGCAAACCAAATCCAAGAACACATCAAAGATATTACCCATCATGATTAAGTAGGCTTTACCCCATTCATACAATATGAAAATCCATCAATGTAATCTACTACATAAAAATCCTGAAAGAAAAAGATCACATAATCTAACACCCCCTCATATTAAAAGTACTAGATAGATGAGGGATACAACATGCATACCTAAACACAACAAAGGCAACATACATCAAACTAATAGCCAAAATCAAATTAAATATAGAGAACATTAAAGCAATTCCATTATAATTGAATACAAGACAAAGCTGTCCACTCTTTAACTCTTCAATATAGTACTTGAAGTTCTAGCTAGAGCAATAAGATGACTAAAGGAGATCAAGAGGATACAAACTGTAAAGGAAGAAGTCAAAGTATCTCTATTCTCAGATGGTATGATTGCTACATCCACTCCAGTAGTGACTCTCATGACAGGCCTAGAAAGCCTGGAAGCAGTCCCTAGGCAAAGACAGAAACATAGCCTCCTGGAACTTTGTTATTCCCATAGCATGTATACTCCAAACCCGTCCCCGGGTTAGTCTGGTGTATGGATCCGTGTGCTCTCTTTCAGTATTGCTTTATTATAACTGCTTTAAGGATTGATTTTGACATATAGCTAAGCCTCCACCAGTATTCCAATGTCCTAGAAAAGTCCTTGAGCTGACCCTGAGCTTGGAATTCAGTAACTATTCAGTAACATTCAAATTTACCTCTAGTAGAGACAGTGAAAATAATCCGGCATTACAATTTACTTGAATAAGAGCTAGAATGCTCAGGGCTAGTCTACATATTAACTATGTAGAACAATACACAGGAATACACAATGGTGTAGGAAATAAGGGTTAGTAGAACAGAATTCCCCTGGTACATGTTTTTCACTAGTCCCAGAGGAATAGCATAATCAGGTATTTACTAAAGGACCCCTGGTGATAGGTTTAACAATAGACTAGCATTGCATCAGAGTTTTCACCTGGCTCCTGTGTTTAGCTGACCTTAATTAAGCCTTGGTCCTATCTCAGTTGAAAACACAGCCTGACTCCTGCCATCTTCTTATGTATGAATTTTCTTTGTTTTGTGTAAAGAACCAATGTACCTTGGCAGGTATAAGTGCTTAGCTTTCTTGTTTTTCTTCTGTATTATAAGACTGGTGCTCACTTTGAGATAATACATTCAGATACACACTCTCTCTGTATCTGTATTTGTTTGTCATCTGCACCAACTCCTTGCTTGCCTGTAACCTGAACCCCGAGTCTTCCTGCGGATCAAGGACCCAACTGAGGTCGGTCTGCAGCATATGATAGTATGCATAAGTGACCCCCAAAATTCTACCATAGAAGTCCTATAGCTGATAAACAGCAATGTGACTGGATTAAAAAAAAAACTCAAAGAAATCAGTAGCACTCCTTTATACAAGTAACAAACAGGCTGAGGAAAAAGGTAGGGAGATAGTACACTTTATGGTAGACAAAAATAATAAAATATCTTGGCATAGCTCGAACCAAGTAAGTGAGAAACTTATACAAGAACTTCCAGTCTCTGAAGAAAAAAATTGATGAAGATATCAAAAGATGGAAAGATCTCCCATGTTCATAGATTGCTAAGATTAACAGTAAAAATGGCCATTTTACCAAAAGCATCTACAGATTCAATGCAATTCCCATCAAAATCCCAACACAATTGTTTGTAGATCTTGAAAGAACAGTTCTCAACTTAATATGAAATAACAAAAAACCAAGGATAACTAAAACAAGCCCAAACTTCAAGAGGTGCTCTATCTCTGACTTCAAGGTGTATTAAAGAACACTAGTAATAAAATTTCCATGATATTGGTACAAACACAGACAAATTCTTCAATGGAATCTAATTAAAAACCCTGAAATAAACACACATATTTATGGATACTTGATATGCAACAGAGAAGCCAAAACCATACAATGGAAAAGGGAGAGCATCTTGAACAAATGGTGCTGGTCTAACTGGATATTCTCATGTAGAATAATAAAAATAGATACATATTTATTACCCTGCACAAAACTCAAGTACAAATGGACCAAAAACATCAATGTAAAACCAGATACGCTAAGTCTAATAGAACAGAAAGTGGGAAATAGCTATAAACTTGTCAGTACAGGAAATACCTTCCTTAACAAAACACCAATGGCTTAGATCCTAAGGACAAAAATAAATAGTGGGGACATCATGAAACAGAAAAGCTCCTGTAAGTCAAGGACACTGTCATTAGGACAAAATGGCAGCCTACAGGTTTGGAAAAGATCTCCACCAACTCCATTTCTGACAGTTGGCTACTGTCCAAAATATATAAAAAAAAAAAACTCAAGAAGTTAGACACCAACAAACCAAATAACCTGAATAAAAATGGGGTATAGAGTTAAACAGAATCTCAACAGAAGAATTGCAAATGGCTAAGAAATGTTCAAAGTCCTTTGTTATCAGCAAAATGCAAATCAAAATGACCCTGAGATTCCATCAAAATCTCAAAGAATGGCTAAAGATCAAAGAAAAACTACAAGAACTATAAGGCTATTTTCATAATAGCCCCAAACTGGAAACAACCTAGGTGTCCATCAACTGAAGAATGGATAAAGGAAATGTGGTTCACTAACAAAATGGTATATAGCTGTTAAAAAATAAGGACAACATGAATTTTTCAGGCAAATGGATAGAACTAGAAAATGTCATCTGAGTTAAGTGATGCAGACCCCAAAGGCATGCATGGTATGTATTCACTTATAAGAGTACCTAAGTCATAAAGTACAAAGGATAACAATGCTACTAAAATCAACAGAACCAAAGAAGCCAAATAACAAAGAGAGTCCACAGGAAGATGGTTGAATCTTTCTAAGAAGGGGAAATAAAACAGGTATAGGAGATGGTTGGAGGGAGGGATTTGTATGGGAGAGGGGATGGAAAGGGGAATGGGGTGGGGGGAGATCAGATGTAGTGAAAGCTTAGAAACAAAGGGAAATTGGGGATGGTGGGGTTGACACTAAAACGTGACAGAGACCTTGGATATGGGGAAATCCCAGGCTGTCTATGGGTGTAACTCTAGCTGAGATTTCTAGCGGTGTGGAATGTGGATCCTGAAGTGGCCACCTCCTTTTCTCAGGTAGATTCCTAGTGTAGGGATAAGGACAGCAACCCAACCATAAAGCCTTCGACCCAAAATGTATCCTGCCTACAAGAACTATAAGGAAAAAGATGGAGCAGAGACTGAGGAAATGGCCAACCAATGATTGCCCCCAATTGAGACCCATCCCATGAGCAAAAACCAATCACTGACACTATTAATGATACTCTGTTATGCTTGCAGACAGGAACATAGCATAACTGTCCTCTGAGAGGCTGCACCCAGCATCCACAACCAAACATTAGATGGAGCTCAGGGAATCTTATGGAAGCATTGGGGAAAGGATTGAGGGGCCTGAAGACAACAGGAATACCACAGAAAGACCAACAGAGTCAACTAACCTTGACCCTTGGCGACTCCCAGAGACCAAATCACCAACTAAAGAGTAAGCACATGCTGGACATAGGACGCCTGCACATACGTACCAGATGAGCAGCTTGATCTTCATGTGGGGCCTCCCACAACAGGCTTGTGGCCTGCCTGCCTGTGGATCCTGTTCCCCTAAATGGGCTGCTTTTTTCTGATCTCAGTGGGATAAGATATGCTTAATCCTGCAGTGACTTATTGTGCAAGAGTTCACAGAGTGATATCTACAGGAGGGTTCCCCCTTCTCAAAGGAGAGGGGAAGGGAGGAATAGGGGAGGTTCTGTGTGAGGGGGTACTGGAAGGAGAGGGGGGATGATTCTTGAATGTAAAATGAGTAAATAAAAAAAGAAAAGAAAAAATGATGAAAGGGGAGCTTTCTACTTTCAGATCTTAAAAATAAGTATTATGAAATTTTGTTCTATGTTAGCATGTGACATATTTAACCTTGATGGGGAAGCTGTCACTGGCCAACTGCAGCATGCGCATGCATGGTATTACATGCAATCATGGCCCTGCTCCTCATTAACAGGATGAGAGATTGGGACCCAGGCAGTGAAGGAAGGAAATGCTGACTCTAGTCAGACTAGTCAGATAGCAGAGTATGACCAGAACAGAACAATGTTGTATGAATGGAATAAAAATTACCACTTGTTTTTGCAGACTATTTATCTGTTGGGAGCCATTAAGACAACACAATTGTCCTGATCTCTGAATTGGGCCTCTCCCCCCGAGAAGAAAAGGGGGTCAAAAGCGGGCCACCGACCCCACGCTCCGAGAACAACCACAGATTGTTCGAGCCCTAAGTCAGCGCCAGATGTCCTGACCACAAGATGTACCGTGATACTACCAAGTTTCTGCTTCCCCGTGTAGTTGCCAAAAGAAAAATTTCCCTGCCCCATCCCTCCTGCTAAGAAGTACTTCCTCTTTTTCCACTGCCCCATTCCTCCTGCTGAGAAGTACTTCCCCTTTTGCTTGTGCATTTAAGGCTTGAGCCTTGCTAATACAGTGAGACCTTGATGCTAATCAGACTGCTTCCATGTGTCCTTCATTGCACTTGGTTCTTGTCTCTGCCCCCCCCCCCAATTTGGTTCTTAGGAGAAGGTCCCCTCGAGACCCTCGAATAACTGAACCTGCTGGACGGGTCATTTATGTTTTTAGTTCTTTTTGCAAGAAAATTCAAGAGACTGTAGAGACACTAGTGTCTTAAACTAGTTTTAAAAGGTCAATTTTACTATTAAATATATTTTAAAATTATTACCAGGCACACAATCCAGCAAAAGAAAGAATTAAAATGTGAAAGAAAAAAGGGATGAAACATTTACAATAGCAGTAGGAATGATTAACCACATAAAAACAATTGCATTATCTTTATGGAAAAAATTGAAAACTATTCTTCAAAGATGTAAGATATCTAAATAAATACAAAGCCACCACTTCCTACATATTTTGTGCCAAATGTTTCTTCCAATTCCAATTTCTAGGAGGCAAGAATGAAGATTCAGAAAAAAAGAAATGAACAAACAAATTCAATGTTCAAAGATGACTGATGAAGATTTTAAAACAAAAGAATGTAAGTGGATAACCTACAAAGAAACGACTATGAGGGTGAGAGTGGAAAAAGAAGGCGTCTCCAGTGAACCACTTGAGCAGATTCATGGGACTTGAGAAAAGGCTATGAAAATTTTGGGGGCAGAAATGTCATGGCAGAAGAAGGAAAAAGAGGGTGGGGCTGTCTTTCATGCTGTCATTAGAAAATAGTCTGTGTAAAATAGGTGCTAGAGCCAAGTAAGAGCAGGGGCCATCTCATCTAATTATGCTACTGGAGTTTATTAGTAGAAGCTAATTTAAAAATCAGTAAAATTATTGTCACTTGCATACTTGATTATTTTTATATTTATATCCATTGTATTTATGGTAAATCCACATAGAGAGGCAGTTTGACTTTTGAGGAAGGAAAAGAGCTATTTTGTGTTTTGTGTCTTTGGGTGGAGACTATGAACTGCTAATCTAACTAACACCTATTCTCTGCTTTTCACAACCAGAACTCCTTTTTTTCAGAGTCCGGTAAGGTGATAGGATGGGGAAATGGCTAGATCCAGATGCTCGGTGGCTTGTGATGAGCACAGCAACACATCTTGTGAATGATTCCTAAGCTCTCTCTTTGGAGGCTCTCCCTAGAACAAATGAGTTGTTTCTTTCTTCTTCTGTTCATTTCCTGTATGTGTCATAGTCTTGGTGGGACTTGTAATGAAGAAGGGAAGGGTGCAGTGGAGTGTCAGGAATGGAGCCATCTTCAAACCAAAAGGAAAGAATAATGAACATGATGAATGGAGGCTATTGCCATTGTTCTTGGTTGGCCCCAGAGACAGAAGGAAGTCCCTACTACTGGAGACAACATGTTCTATAAACACAGGTCCCAGAAGCCCCTGAGATGGTACTGATCTAAAAGGCTATTCCTTCAAAGGAGGGAAGCAAACAACAATCCTTCCCAGCTATGACATCAGTGAAGCACATCAATGACCAGCAGAGCAGGATAACCTTAATGGCACAGTAATGGCACACAAACCTTGTGTGTATTGTGGTTTAAATAAGAACTCCCATAGCAGCCTGACAGCACACATAGAAGCTCTAGAATGAAAGGAAGCAAATTCACCCAAGAGGAGTAGATGGCAGGAAATAATCAAGCTTTGGGCTGAAATCAACCAAGTGGAAACAAAAAGAACTATACAAAGAATCAAGCAAACCAGGAGCTGGTTCATTGAAGAAATCAACAAGATAGATAAATCCTTAGCCAGACTAATTAGAGGGCACAGAGACAGTATCCTAATTAACAAAATCGCAAATGAAAAAGGAGACAAAACAACAGAACCTGAGGAAATCCAAAACATCATCACATCCTACTATAAAAGGCTATATTCAACAACACTGAAAAACCTGGATGAAATGGACAATTTCCTAGACAGATACCAGCTACCAAGTTAAATCACAATCAGATTAACGATTTAAACAGTCCCATTTCCCATAAAGAAATATAAGCAGTCATTAATATTCTCACAACCAAAAAAAGCCCAAGACCAGATGGGTTTAGTGCAGAGTTCTATCAGACCTTCAAAGAAGACCTAATTCCAACTCTCCTCAAACTATTCCACAAAATAGAAACAGAAGGTACTCTACTGAATTCATTCTATGAAGCCACAATTACTCTGATTCCTAAACCACAGAAAGACCCAACAAAGAAAGAGAACTTCAGACCAATTTCCCTTATTAATATCGATGCAAAAATACTCAATAAAATCCTTGCAAACCGAACACAAGAACACATCAAAACGATCATCCACCATGACCAAGTAGGCTTCATCCCAGGGATGCAGAGATGGTTTAAAATACGGAAATCCATTAACGTAATCCACTATATAAATAAACTCAAAGACAAAAACCACATGATCATCTCGTTAGATGCTGAGAAATCATTTGACAAAATCCAACACCCCTTCATGATAAAAGTTATGGAACGATCAGGAATTCAAGGCCCATACCTAAACATAATGAAAGCAATATACAGCAAACCAGTAGCCATCATCAAAATTAATAGAGAGAAACTCGAAGGAATCCTATTAAAATCAGGGACTAGACAAGGCTGCCCCCTTTCTCCCTACCTATTCAATATAGTACTTGAAGTTCTAGCAAGAGCAATTAGACAACAAAAGGAGATCAAGGGGATACAAGTTGGAAAGGAAGAAGTCAAAATATCACTATTTTCAGACAATATGATAGTGTATATAAGTGACCCTAAAAAGTCCACCAGAGAACACCTAAACCTGATAAACAGCTTCAGTGCAGAAGCTGGATATAAAATTAACTCAAACAAATCAGTGGTCTGTCTCTACATAAAGGATTAAACAGGATGAGAAAGAAATTAGAGAAACAATACCCTTCACAATAGTCACAAATCATATAAAATACCTTGGTGTGACTCTAAGGAAGTGAAAGATCAGTATGATAACTTCAAGTCCTTGAAAAAAGAAATTGAAGAAACCTCAGAAGATGGAAAGATTTCCCATGCTCATGGATTGCCAGGATTAATATAGTCAAAATGGCTATCCTGCTGAAAGCAATCTACAGATTTAATGCAATCCCCATCAAATTTCCTACTCAATTCTTCATAGAGTTAGAAAGAGCAATTCACAAATTCATCTGGAATAACAAAATAACCTAAGATAGCAAAAACTATTCTCAACAATAAAAGAACCTCTGGTGGAATCATCATGCCTGACCTCAACCTGTACTACAGAGCAATTATGATAAAACCTGCATGGTACTGGTACAGCAACAGACAGATAGATCAATGGAATAGAATTGAAGATCCAGAAATGAACCCACACACCTATGGTCACTTGATCTTTGACAAGGGAGCTAAAACCATCCAGTGGAAAAAAGACAGCATTTTCAACACATGGTGCTGGCACAACTGGGGGTTATCATGTAGAAGAATGTGAATTGATCCATTCTTATCTCCTTGTACAAAGCTCAAGTCTAAGTGGATCAAAGAACTCCACATAAAATCAGAGACACTGAAATTTATAGAGGAGAAAGTGGGGGAAAAGCCTTGAAGATATGGCACAGGGGAAAAATTCCTAAACAGAACAGCAATGGCTTGTGCTGTAAGATCAAGAATCGACAAATGGGACCTCATAAACTTGCAAACTTCTCTAAGGCAAACGATACTGTCAATAAGACAAAAAGGACATGAAAAGATTGGGAAAGGATTTTTTCCAATCCTAAATCTGATAGAGGACTAATATCCAATATATACAAAGAGCTCAAGAAGCTGGACTCCAGAAATTCAAATAACCCCATTAAAAATGGGATACAGAGCTAAACAAAGAATTCTCAACTGAGGAATATCGAATGTCTAAGAAGCACCTGAAAAAATGTTCAGCATCCTTAATCATCAGGGAAATGCAAATCAAAACAACCCTGAGATTCCACCTCACACCAGTCTCAATGGCTAAGATAAAAAATTCAGGTGACAGCAGATGCTGGCAAGGATGTGGAGAAAGAGGAACACTCCTCCATTGTTGGTGGAATTGCAAACTTGTACAACCACTCTGGAAATCAGTCTGGCAGTTCCTCAGAAAATTGCACATAATACTACCGGTAGATTCAGCAATACCTCTCCTGGGCATATAGTCAGAAGAAGTTCCAACTGGTAATAAGGACACATGCTCCACTATGTTCATAGCAGCCTTATTTATAATAGCCAGAACCTGGAAAAAAACAGATGTCCCTCAACAGAGGGATGGATACAGAAAATGTGTTACATATACACAATGGAATACTACTCAGCTATTAAAAACAATGAATTTATGAAATTCGTAGGCAAATGGATGTATCTGGAGGATATCATCCTGAGTGAGGTAACCCAATCACAAAAGAATTCACTTGATATGCACTCACTGATAAGTGGCTATTAGCCCAGAAACTTAGAATACTCAAGATGTAATTTGTAAAACACAGGAAAATCAAGAAGAAGGAAGACCAACACCTGGATACTTCATTTCTCCTTAGAATAGGGAACAAAACACCCATGGAAGGACTTACAGAGACAAAGTTTGGAGCTGAGATGAAAGGATGGACCATCCAGAGACTCCCCCACCTGGGGATCCATCCCATAAACTGCTACCAAATGCAGACACTATTGCATATGCCCACAAGATTTTGCTGAAAGGACCCTGATATAGCTATCTCTTGTGAGACTATGCCAGTGCCTGGCAAATACTGAAGTGGATGCTCATTGTCATCTATTGGATGGAGCACAGAGCCCCCAATGGAGGAGCTAGAGAAAGTACCCAAGGTGTCTGCAACTCTATAGGTGGACGAACAATATGAACTAACCAGTATCCCCAGAGCTCGTGTCTTTAGCTGCAGAAGATGACCTAGTCGGCCATCTTTGGGAAGAGAAGCCCCTTGGTCTTGCAAACTTTATATGCCCAGTACAGGGGAATGCCAGGGCCAAGAAGTGGGAGTGGGTGGGTAGGGGAGCAGGGCGGGGGGTAGGGTATAGGGGACTTTTGGGCTAGCATTTGAAATATAAATAAAGAAAATATCTAATACAAAATTGAAAAAAAATAAATAAGGAACTCCCATCATAGGGTAGTATATTAGAGTATATGGTCCCCAGTTGGTGGAATAGGTTTTGTGCCACACCCACTCCACTGGTGACTAAGTTCCAGGCCCAAAAGCTTGGATGCAATTCTGAGGCAGAAAGTTTCATGGAAACTTAGTCTCCTAACCCTATAGGGGGAACAACATGATGAACTAACCAGTACCCCGGAGCTCTTGTCTCTAGCTGCATATGTATCGAAAGATGGCCTAGTCGGCCATCACTGGAAAGAGAGGCCCATTGGACTTGCAAATTTTATATGCCCCAGTACAGGGGAACGCCAGGGCCAAAAGAATGGGAATGGGTGGGTAGGGAAGGAGGGGAGGTATGGGGGACTTTTGGGATAGCATTGGAAATGTAATTGAGGAAAATACGTAATAAAAAAAAAAGAAAAAAAAAAGAAAAAAAGGTATGGACTTATTCTAGGAGATAGGTCCTTGGCATGAGCTTTGAGGTTTTAAAAGACTATCATTCCTAGTTAGCTCTCACTGACTCATGGTTGTGTCTCAAAGTGTAAGTTCTCAGCCATAGTTCCACTGACATGCCTACCTGCCTGATGCCATGCTCCCCACTGTGATAGTCATGAAGTCCTCCTCTGAAACTGTAAGCTCCTAATTCACTCTTCTGTAAGTTGCCTTCGTCATGGTGTCTTATCACAGCAACAGAGAAGTAACAGGCAGTAAACAGCCAACAGATTTCTAATTGGATTTAAGACTCTCAACAAGAGGGACATCATGTCTGGTACTGGAAACTGAGCTAAATACAAAGGGCTGGTGAAGACACCACATAATTTGATTTCAAGACAAACAAATCAATCTTGAACTGAATGGGAAACCTCTTCTTTGCTGGTTATCTTTTATAATTCCATAAGGTGCTATTCAGGTTACTGAGGGTCAAGTAGAAACAGAGAGTGTACTTCAAATACATCAAGGCTTATCTGGTGTTGTCTTTTTTAAAGATTTTATTTGTGAGAGTACAATATAATTATAACATTTTTCCCTTCCCTTTTCTTCTTCCAAACCTTCTTCACTTCCCTTTCACCCTCCTTCAGATTCCTGGCCTCTTTTTCATTAATTGTTATTACATGCATTTATGTATGCACACACACACACACACACACACACACACACACATTTCTAAATATAACCTGTTCAATCTGTATAATATTATTCATATGTATGATTTCAGGGCTGATCATTTGTCAGTGAACAACCAATTGGCATGCTCTTCCCTGAAGAAGATCACTTTCCTGCTCCCAGTTTTCCTTCATTGCCTATTGTTTTTTGTGTAAGGCTGTTCTCATTTTTGTAGCATCTTTTTCCCTACAAACTGGATTGGATTCTTCTATAATGAATATCTTCATGGGAGAAGTGGAAAGAAAGAGAGTGATGAAGCTTTCTAGGTTTTACAGCCAGCTTCGAGAGCAAGGAGCTCTAGTTTCAAAGATCTGCCTAGGAGAAGAGCAGCTCTGATTTCTCTGAGTCATCCTGGAGGGGAGATGACTGGAGAAAGGAGACAGAGGGCAGAAGGTCACACAAACCTTGCTTTTGAAGCCTCTCCAGTCTTCAGTTCAAAGGGCTCTGCACACCAAGGCTCTGTACTTTGAGGTATCATATTCTGAGCCCTAAAAACATGCAGGGAGGACAGGCCTTGCACTGTCCAGGACTTCCTGGGTTGTGTATGACAGAAAATAACTCACATTTACCTAAGCAATAAAAAACATTTATTAGCTCAGAAAACTAGAGAGTCAAGGAGGCAGCTTGTTTAACTCACTGTTAGTCTCAGATGTGCAGATGGTACTGTTGGGCCCTCTCTGTGTCTACTCCTATTGGTCTTTCCCACCAGGGCTACACTTTTGCTTTCCTACTGGCATCATGAAAGGTCATCCTTGAATCTTAGCCCCTCCCCTTGCATCGCTTGGCCTCACTTATTGACACCCAAGCCTTTGCACTTTGCTTATGTGAAATTCTCTTACTTCAGATATGAAGAATGGAAATGAGAAGAGCAGAGCTTCTGAATGAAAGAAGTGGGAATGTAGCAAACGGTCTTCTTTGTGTACCAATGTTGTTCATTCCAGTCTACATAGGGGGAAATCAAATGGTACTAAATACATCACCAATCAAGTGAAATAACAACTTCTGGACAGACAATTTAAAATCTCTCCAACTTTAAGACAATTGCATTAACAATGGGAATATTGTTGAGGGCCTAAGAAATGAATGCAAGTACTGACAGCTCATAGGGCAAAACTGGTAGCATGAATGCAAGGTGCACCTGGAGCTTGAGAAGGGTAAAAATGTCTCATACCCACCAAGGAGCTTCCCCAGGTCACTCTCTTTCAGCAACTAAGACTGTTTCCCCTTCTCTTATCCTCCAAGTGGCATAGTCCCATGAGTTGGCCTCTTTAAACATTCCTTCCTCACTCATGTCCCAGGAATGGGGAAATGAACATAGGAATTCGGAGCTTCTAAACTGGCTTCAAGCCACCTAGTCTGTACTTGCCAGGCTTTCTGGATTGCCATTCTAAAGGAGACTTCAAGAGGCTAAGCCTTGACAACAATGATTGGAGGCATCCATTTAGACCTTCAGCATAAGGCTATAAGTCCCTTTCACAGAGGATCTAAGATAATATTTTTCAATAATAAACCTGCTACCTGAACTTCCATCTATCTGATGCTTTTTCTACTCCCCAAGTGTTTCAAATCCCATCTCTTCAAAGAAAGGATGTTATGTGTTATCACCTAAATAACAAGATCATTTTTCATAAAATGAGTGACCTATACAGTTGTTTATTTCAGTAGCAAGTGTGTGACTGACTTCATACAAATACTCTTTTGGGTGCTATTTCCAGAAAAGAATCTAATAGATGCCAAATAGATTTTCTTTCCTAGACAGCAAAGAATGGAGAGTCATTTATTTAGCCTTAGATCCAACATCCCGACATGCATGCCCAGGCTTGTGTGGGATTACAAAGGAGCTCCTAGAGCCTCTTTCTTAGCTAATATTTGCTGCTGATCCTTGTTTTATGTCTTTACTTTTCTGAATAAGTAATTTATAAAGCTACCCAGTCAGAAAAATTCCTGAAATATTTTCCTTGTATTTTATTCTACATGCCAGCTTCAATGTGTGAATAACAAATGTGTTCATATATACATATAAACATGTACATGCACACACATATACACACATACATAAACATATATATGCATATTTGTATATATATGCATATATATGTGTATATATATGCATATATATATATGATATATATGCATATATATGTGTATATATATGCATATATATATATGAACTGCAGTGATAGCTCAGTGGATAAAATACTTGCCATATAAAAGTATAAGAATCAGAATCTGGACCTTCAGAAGAAACATAAAATCTAGGTAGGCATGATAACAATCTGTAATCCCAGAATTTAGAAGGCAGAGACAGGGGAATTCTCCTAAGCAAGTTATCTCATAAACTAGCTAGATTTGGAGAGTTTCTGGTTCAGTAAAGACCTGATCTCAGTAAATAAAGTAGGTAAAGTTAAAGAAGTTAACTTTGAATTTCTACCCATGTGAACACATGAACACACACTATAGGCACACACGCACACACACACACACACACACACACACACACATGTATGCATGCACGCACGCAAACACACACACAAACAGGTACACATACAAACACATGTGCATACACTACAGGCAGGCACACGACAAGTACACACTTTACTCGGTTACCTCAGCATGTGTTCTGTGTGCACATTATTAATTCTATATGATTATTTTTGCTTTGTGATTGAAAAAAAAGCCAGATCCACTGGATTTTGATATGTTGATCACTTGTGACAAAGAGAAATGTCAGTCAGTTCAGTGAAATAACATGACTCCAAGCAAAGTGCAAACTGCCATGTAGCTGCATGCCTAGGTGCTGACATTTACTTACTTATTTTTTTAGGAACTAATTCAAAACTAAAACACATTGATTATGCACCAACAATAGTGCTCCTTCTATTTGCTTCAGATTGCTTTTCTGCTTTTCCAAATGCATACATCATTTCTTCTACATCAGGTTGAAATTCTAGATTTGGATTGTGAGCAAGACTTAGTAGATCTTTTCTGTTTCTTAACTTATCTCTGTGTGTGTGAACTTCAAAAAATAAATCATCTACAGCATTATCAGGTAAACAATAAATCTCACTTGCTCATTGATGACTTTTCATTGCAGTTTGTTGATTTTACCACTTAAGTCCTGGGATACTAGTCAACTTTCTCTTAGTGTGATAAAACACAATATCCAAGGCAATTTATAGAAAGAAGGGTTGATTTATAGCTTATGGTTACAGTTGAATAAGAGTCTATCATCATCATGGCATGGCAGAGAACATGGCAGCAGGCAAATAGGCATGGTATTAGAGCCACAGCTGAGAGCTCACATCTGTAAACAGGAAGCAGAGAGGGCCAACTCAGTTTTTGAAACCTCAAAGTCTTCCTCCAGGGACATTCTTCCTGCCAGACAGCCTTATCCACCCCAACAACCAGCAATGAGAGACCAAGGATTCAAATGCTCAAAACTTATGGGGCTACTCCTTGGCTCCTATAGTCTTATGACACAATCATAAAGAAAGCATATTTAGTTAAAGTTCATAAGTCCTCATAGTCCTTCAGTTTCCTTTTTAACTAGAACCTCCTGCAAAATCAAACAGCAACTAAATATTTCCAGCATATAGTGGTGCAGATTACATTACTACTCCAAAAAAGGAAAATGAGGACACAGTGTGAAAATACTCAAACAAAGCAAGACTAAAACCCAAGAGGGCAAACTACAAATCCTGTAGTTCTACATCCAGTGTCAACAGACTCAGATAGCTCTGCCCTTGTAGCTTGGCTGATTACAAGGCACATCTCTTTTATGGGCTGCCTGCACTCCCTATATGTAGCTTCCTTGAAAATGTCCTACAGTCCTGAGGACTCCAACATCTTGGGTTCTCCAATGCAACCCTGGCTACATGTCTAAAACTACATACATAAAGGCCCTCAGGGCCTTTATGCAGGGACTCCTCTGCCACATGCCTGGATTCCACAGCTCCTTTAAACTGTTCAGCAAGATTCCATGATCCCTTTCCTCTTGTAGGCTTCATGGCTCTGAACTCAGTACCACTTGGACAACATAACAAAGTTTAGCTATTTACTTGGAGCAAACTCTGGCCCTCTTGAAACATACTTGGAACAATTTTGGTTTTTCTTAACAATGATCTAAACCATTTCTCCCTTTTTGGGACTTAGGCTCTGGAATGGAAACTATGAGATATGCTGTGATCATAGATTACTCTATTATTATCTAGAGCTGTCCAAGTAGGAAGCTAGCCACTCTAGCCAGAAGGCAAAAAACATGCAAATAGAAGTCTTGTCATCTGAGGCTAAGTAGCTCATCTCCAGCTTCCCTGTCTGGAGAATACCTCTGTTTTCCTTCAGTTCTTATAAAACTAACAACACACACATACATGGAGATAGATAGATAGATAGATAGATAGATAGATAGATAGATAGATAGATAGATAGAGATAAATAGAGATATAGAAACACATATATACACACACATACATGTATGCACATACATAAACACACATATGCATACATATATACACTGAAAAAACACACACATATATACATATATACACATATATATGTGTGTATACATATATACATACACTGAACACACATATACATACTCACACGTACATATATACACACACACATCATCCAAAAACATAGTCTTAGCAGTTTCTTTTCTTTCACACTAATCTTAAGAACTATGTTTGAAAACTGTACAAAGGACAAATGGAACAAAGATAACCCCCTTTATGGCCAATATACAAGAAGACATTTAGGAAAAATGTTGGTCCAATCACCACTGGCTTTATTAAATAAGGGATCCCCAACACAGCCACAATCATACTCACTTCCTCAATGAGTGTCTGAGTGTAAGCAGAGACAGAGCCTCCTTTGTTTAAAGGAGACTTTGTGAACTCAGCCGCAGGTCCCCAGACGCCTCTAAGTCCTCTGTTCTGAACATGTAATTAATTCATAAGAAGCCAGGTACCGTAGAAGCTGGAGTCTGACAGTAGATTCATTCAGTACCAGCCAGATGTGAAAAGCTTTCAAAGGGGCAGAAAGGCAGTCCTATTGCCCAGGGAAGCAGGAAGCTGTAAGCTCTGCTTTGCAGCCTTACCATCACCTGGTAATGCCATTTCTAATGTATTTGAGTCTGCCCTAACAGTTGCAGATGTTTTTCTTTTCTGAAAAACCAAAGGGCATTGATTAACCCAGGGCAAAGAGGAGGTCTCTACTTGAAATGTTAAGATTTTCAGCCCAAGATAACATAAAAACCATTTGGGAGGAAATGTTCCTGTAGGTTATATATTGCTATTTAATGTCATTTTTTAAAAAGTCTGATAAAGTTTTCAGGAAATAAAAGAAAACATTTTTTAAAAGCCTGCATGTTATCTTTTCAGAATATTTGCTCTATGGGCAAAGTTGACAAAAGCATGTTTTTCTAAGAAGACTTCATCATCTTCTCACTGGTGTTAGCTCCATCCAATCAACATCCGCAATGTGGTGCGGAAGATGTTTCTATCATTTAAAATAAGAGAAAGTTGAGAGGGATACTTCTTGAAAGAAATTCATCCCAAATGATAAGCTGCCTTGACACCAGAATGAGCAATACTGAAATCACATAATTAACATGAAGATTCTCATGGGGGACCTCAAACCAGCTGAGCAAAAGTAAACCTATGATTTTTGTTTAAATTCACGTGAAAAATAATTTAAACATTTTTATCTCACTGTGAACATATTGAAAACTACATGTTTAGTTTGTTTGTTTAATAATCTAACATAATTGTTGACCCAGTATATAAAGGGTCATTTGTGCGTTACTTTGTATTTGGCCACAGGCAGGGGTCATGTACATTAATACATTGAATTCTGGTGATATGATTTCGAGTAGCCTGTTCTAGGCGTAAGGTTTTAATGTAAGTAACTTGGAAGTCTTTTCAGATAGTTAAAGAAGAACGAGGTAAACATTTAATTGCCTTCCCATCAGCATTGGGAATCTCCTGCTTAGTGTCCACCTAAAGGCCATTCATCTTTGCCTGGAACATATTTGTCTATAGGCAGGTCATCGCTCTACATTGCTAGGCAGACCTCCCTCATATTTCATGTACTTTCAAACTCCTTGGCCTCGAGGCATTTGTGGATTGTCTGTGCATTTTCCTGTGATAAGAGTTAGACTTCAAAGTCTATTATGATATCTTTACAGACTATAAGAGACTATTTCTTCCCTTCAAACAAATCAGCTTGGGAGGAAGCCAGGCCATTGTGACTATGAAGGCACTGTCCATGGATTTAAGGCCCTATGTGAAACAAATTGAAGTTTTCAGAAGGTTTTTTTCAATTTCAAGAGATAATTATATTTTCAAAACAACGTACTTTAAAAAAAATACTGCTCTATTATTTGAAATTCTGAACTGATCACTAAACATGATTAGAAAGTTTATATTATGTTTTAAAGACAGGCTTTACAAAACAGTAACTCAGTAAAAATGTTGGAGGGGCTCAGTGGTTGAGAACACTGGCTCCTCTTTCAGAAGACCTAAATTAAAATCCCAACAACCACATGTTCAAAAAATAATAAAAAGGCCAATTCTGAAAGTTGAAACTAATGAGGAACCTTCAATTAATTAAGAATATTTCTAGGCTCTCATCTTTCTTTTCAATTTCATATCTCCTAGAACCTGAAGCTAGTGGTTTAGGAGTACATTTGGAGATGTTTGACAAACAATCGCATCCTCACTAGTGAAATTAATAATTTGTTTTAACTGTACTAAACTGCTCTTCCCTCCACTAAAGACCTACTACAAAAATGTGTGATGATAAGCAATCAAAAATAATGGGCTTTTGCATTATCCCAGGTTCTTAACTGTGTGTGTATGTGTGTGTGTGTGTGTGTGTGTGTGTGAGAGAGAGAGAGAGAGAGAGAGAAAGAGAGAGAGAGCAGAAAGAAAGGAGGGAGGGAAGGAAGAATGGAGAGGGGGAGCTAGAAATAAGAGATACTTACTCAGACAATAAGGGCAAGACTTACCATTGAACTAAGTCATTCTGAAGAATAAAAATGAGGAAAAAAAAAAACAAAAGCAAAAAATCAGCAGCTCAAGGGATTTAGATTTTGAGCTAGCACTACGAGCTCTAATGAGGAACAGCAAACTAGCTAACAAAATCTCACACACTAGCCCTTATCTGTTAAGCTTTACAATCTCTAGCATTGGAGATGCCTGGAGTCCTTGGACTGATCTCCTCAGAGCTTTGTGTCCTAGCCCCTCCCACATGCTTCCCATTTCTGGTTGTCCTGAGCAAGATTCCTGTTTGTTCCTCTCCCTCTCCCTCTCCCTCTCCCTCTCCCTCTCCCTCTCCCTCTCCCCCTCCCCCTCCCCCTCCCCCTCCCCCTCCCCCTCCCCCTCCCCCTCCCCCTCCCTCTCCCTCTCCCTCTCCCTCTTCCTCTCCCTCTGTCCTTTTCTTTTCTTCTTCTTCTTTTTTTTTTTGAAACAAAGTTAAAAAGCTTTGCCAATCCTCAAATATACATTTCAAACAAATTATGGTGTATACTGTACAATATGAATGCATTATAGAAAAGTTATTGCTACAAATAATAATTGATAACATTTATCTTTATTTTATTTACACTTGTTTTTCTTCTATAATCTTGCATTCTTACAAACACCAGAAGAGATCACTGCATAAGTTCAGAGAAGAAAAAAGTGACATATAAGAAATTTGTATGCTTGCGTTCTTTTGTGATTGGGTTACCTCACTCAGGATGATGTCCTCCAGGTCCATCCATTTGCCTAGGAGTTTCATAAATTCATTCTTTTTAATAGCTGAGTAGTACTCCATTGTGTAAATGTACCACATTTTCTGTATCCATTCCTCTGTTGATGGGCATCTGGTTTCTTTCCAGCTTCTGGCTATTATAAATAAGGCTGCTATGAACATACTGGAGCATGTGTCCTTCTTACCGGTTGGGACATCTTCTGCATATATGCCCAGGAGAGGTCTTGCGGGATCCTCCAGTAGTACTATGTCCAATTTTCTGAGGAACCGCCAGACTGATTTCCAGAGTGGTTGTACAAGCTTGCAATCCCACCAGCAATGTAGGAGTATTCCTCTTTCTCCACATCCTCGCCAGCATCTGCTGTCACCTGAGTTTTTGATCTTAGCCATTCTGACTGGTGTGAGGTGGAATCTCAGGGTTGTTTTGATTTGCATTTCCCTGATGATTAAGGATGTTGAACATTTTTTCAGGTGCTTCTCAGCCATTCAGTATTCCTCAGGTGAGAATTCTTTGTTTAGCTCTGAGCCCCATTTTTAATGGGGTTATTTGATAAGTGGATATTAGCCCAGAAACTTAGAATACCCAAGATATAAGATACAATTTGCTAAACACATGAAACTGAAGAAGAACGAAAACCAAAGTGTGGACACTTTGCCCCTTCTTAGAATTGGGAACAAAACACCCATGGAAGGAGTTACAGAGACACAGTTTGGAGCTGAGATGAAAGGATGGACCATCTAGAGGCTGCCATATCCGGGGATCCATCCCATAATCAGCTTCCAAACGCTCACACCATTGCATACACTAGCAAGATTTTGCTGAAAGGACCCAGATATAGCTGTCTCTTGTGAGACTATGCTGGGTCCTAGCAAACACAGAAGTGGATGCTAACAGTCAGCTATTGGATGGATCACAGGGCCCCCAATGGAGGAGCTAGAGAAAGTACCCAAGGAGCTAATGGGATCTGCAATCCTATAGGTGGGACAACAATATGAACTAACCAGTACCCCCCTGGAACTCGTGTCTCTAGTTGCATATGTAGCAGAAGATGGCCTAGTGGGCCATCAGTGGAACGAGAGGCCCATTGGTCGTGCAAACTTTATATGCCTCAGTACAGGGGAACGCCAGGGCCAAGAAGTGGGAGTGGGTATGTGGGGGAGTGGGTGGGGGAGCATGTGGGGGACTTTTGGGATAGCATTGGAAATGTAAATGAAATAAATACCCAATTAAAAAAAGAAATTTGTATGCTATTGATATTTGGTGAATCGATTTAGGCAGAACTGTACTGGTTGCCCTTTTATTTTTAAATTTCTAAAAATTGCTGAAAAACAGTTTCTTGCCTTCTAAAATAAAAGAGACTTATAACTAGGATCCCAGCCCTGTTTGTCTTGAGCCATATGTCAGGATGCTCTTGGGCCTTTCTTCTGTGACTGTGCACCTGCATTCCCTGGAGACCACTGTGAACTCAACTTTGATGAATGTGCCAAGCAGCCATATCTCCATGGAGAGTTAGATGTGGCTGGAAGAAACAACTACCAGTGTGACTGCACAGGTAGTGGATTCACAGGGATACACTGTGAGACTTTTATCCCTCATTGTTGGTCAAAGCTTTGTCACAATGATAAAACATGTGAAGACACTGTTGACAGCTGTATTTGTCACTGCTGGACTGGATACACAAGTACCCTGAGTGAGACAGACACAAATGTATGCAGTAGCAACACCTGCCAATGTGGTGGAGAATGTACCTGCAGAGCTGCCCTCAAAGGATCAATTCACAGGTTTTGGCTTCCTCCTTCAACTATCTTGGAGCTTCAGACTATTTTATATCTGTCAGCCTGTATTCACAGAGAGGAGCCTAGCATAACAGTTCTCTGAGAAGCTCCACCCAGCAGCTGATTGAAACAAACGCAAAGACCCACCACCAAACATTGGACTGAATTCACAAAGTCTTAAGGGAAGAAGTGGGGGAAGGATTGAGGAACCTGGACGGCATAGGGACTTCACAAGAAGACCATCAGAGACAACTAACTTCTATTCTTGGGGATTCCCAGAGACTGAACCACCAATCAAAGGACATACAGAGCTGGACCTGCACCCTCCTGTGGAGCAGTGGGAGAAAACCCGAGTCCCACCAGAGTTCCAGTGCTCTGGGCAGGCAGACACAAGAGGACTGTCACACGCTTTCCATGAAGCCCCAGGTAAGTGTCTGGCTGTGGGAAGCTATGGACTCAGCCTGCAGGGGGTGGACAAGGGGCAGTCCTAGGTCTCTGGGCCTCACGGAGGCCAGAGATAACAGGTTTTCAGTCTCGGGCATCGCAGACACAGCTAGACACCGTGAAAGAGCTGAGAACAAAATGGCGGCCTTGGAGGTAACTCGGCCTTGATGATCAGAGAGAGTTTGTGGCTTTAGAGCTTTATTGTAGAAAGGCAGGGAGAAAGAGAGAAGGAAGAAAGAGAGAGAGAGAGGCTGGCCATGGCCACGTGGAGTGGGGGAAAGGGAGAGAGAGAAGGAGGGCTAGGGATGAGATTAAGAAAGGTGAGAGTTTAAAAAGAGCAAGGAGAGGCCAAGCAGCTCCTTTTATAGTGGGCTGGGCTAACTTGCTGTTGTCAGGTAACTGTGAGGCAGAGCATACCTTGCTATATAGTCAGGTAACTGTGGGGGGTGGAGTCTAGACAGAATGCCAGGAGCTTGGGACATTGTCTCCATGACTTATAGTCACAGAATTATGGAGTTGGAGGCTCTGTGGTGTCAGGCACCTGTCTCTGGGAATGTGGCTCACTGTTCTGTCCCTTGTAGAGTTTTCTACTGGGTGGCCAAAGCAAGCCTCATTCAATCAAAAGAGGCTGCCTTTCACAGCCCCACGCCTCCTGCACAAATTTAGCAGGTGTGCAGCTTGCTCTTCATGTAGGTCCCTCAACAAAAAGAGCTGGGGCTTATCCTGATTCTGTTGCCTGCCTGTGGATCTTGCCCCCCACGCCCCAATGGTCTGCCTTTTCTGGCCTCAGTGGGAGAGTATGTGCCTAGTGCTGCAGGGACTCGAGTCGCCAGAGTGCCTTCCCCCTTCTCAGAGTTGAAGGGGAGGGTGTGGAGAGAAGGGGGTGGGGGGAGGGGCTGCAGTTTGGATATAAATTGAAGAATGAATGAATGAATTAATTAATTAAAAGAAAAATTCTATTTTCTTTATTATTTGCTTAGTTGTGGTAGCTGCAGGCAAACTTTCAGGTGTTTTGAGGTGTGTTTAAGGGCTGAAGATGTCCCTATGTGAGATGCACCTGTGCATGAAAAAGGCTTTTGGGCTGTAAAGAAAAAAGATAAGGAGCGATATGGAGGCTGGAGGTGTCACTTGGGTGGGAGTGTTGGCAGGCAGTAGCTAAGGGGGAGGCTGTAATTAGTGCCCTGTTAACAGGTCTTCTGTAAATTCATCATTTGAAAAGATTCCTACAGGAAGATAAGGGAGCTGAGATAAAGGAAAAGAGGAAACATACACCAACAGGAAAAAGTAAACTTTCTAATGAAAAGCATAAAGGGCAGGCCTCAGTAATGAGACATGAGGGCTTGGAAACACAGAGCAGTGAGGTAGGCTAGCTATTTCAAAGCACTTCCTATAGTAACTCTTCTTCTTTTTTTTTTTTTTTTTTTTTTTTTTTTTTTTTGAGGCAGGGTTTCTCTGTGTAGCCTTGGCTGTCCTGGCACTCACTTTGTAGACCAGGCTGGCCTCGAACTCAGAAATCCGCCTGCCTCTGCCTCCCAAGTGCTGGGATTAAAGGCGTGTGCCACCACGCCCTGCATAACTCTTCTTTTCAAATGGAAAAAAAACCTGACAAAAAACGCAGAGGATGAAAAGTTTCACTGACCAGCAGATAATATCAAAAATAGATTTGAAAGCACTGTAAAACTTTAATATCCTTTCCACTTACTATACTGGCGTTAGTGGCTCTTGCCTACGTGAATAATTGAAATATGAAAGAACAAAGCAATCATGCAGATGCCAGTGAATTCCAGGCTGAGAACAAAGACAAGAAAAGGGGACAGTTAGAGTAGCCACTCAGCAGCAATATCTAGAAGATAATCCAGAATTAATTTTGCTGGAAGACTGCCCTAAAAACAATTTTAAAAAATCACCCCCAAATTAAGTGTCAGTTTTCTTTAAGTGTGATCCCTGGTAGGTCAACCACTTTCCAGTTCAAGCCTCACACTCAACTGTATTTGGCAACAGTTGTGTGGGGGGATGGGTATAATGTTGTTAAGTGGCTAGGGAGGTGAGGGTGTAGGGGTGGATCAGTGCAAAATAGCAGGAGTTTGAACATACTCAAAATACATTGAATGAAATTCTAAACAAATTTATAGAAATATTAATTTTAAAACATTTTAAATATGCATCTAGATACAAAAAGACAGAGATAGATTAAATGCTAAAAAGCAAAATGAAGCCATTAGTCTCCAATAAATGTACAATATATAAAACACTTTGCAGTTAAATGAAAAATTAAAAAACACAGAATAATCTAAAAATCACCTGAGCTTCTAAAGCATTGCATTGCATTGGAGAGAATCTGATGGCAGAACTCATTAGAAATTAGAGAATCTTTTACTTTCTCTTCTTTCCAAGAACAAGGGGCCTTGTTACTCATCTTTGAAGATTTAGCGTACATGGAGACTTCAGATAAACAACTTCTTGAACTCATAATCCACTTTAGTATAAAAATGGCACTAGGATAGTCAAGTCTCCCTTAAGCCTGGGCTTGGGAATCAATTGACTGTGAACACCATTATGACACAGTTTAAAGTTTGCATGACTATTAAATAACAATTATGAAACAACCTTAATGCCAAGATTTCCTGCACACTTATCTCACACATTAAGTAAAAAGATTTACCTCTTCCACCACACAGTGTCAGATTAGAAGTAGCAGAGTGACAGGGAAATGAATTACTACGATAATTTATGAACGTTTCCATATCATGTTAGCCAGGACCATAAAAGTACTTTATTTTGCAGTCAATTTAAATGATCAAACTCCAGGATCTTGGTGGAGCATGCAGTAGAGAGTCTGTTGACCTGAATCTCTGCTTTTAAAAATGGTTTTACCGTATTTTATATCCTCAAATTATATCACTGTTTTTCTTTTCTATTGCACAAGCACGTGATACTTGTCTCAGAAATTAATTTCTAAAATGAATAAAGTAAAGTTACCTGGTTCTAGAAGTTAAAATTCTCTAAGAGAGAGAAAAAACAAAAACAAAAATGAAACTCAAAGCTACAAAGAACTGTAATAGTAAATCATACATTAATAGTCCCAGAAAAACTTCAAAGTGTTGGGAGACAAAGAATTTGCATTTAACTGGGGATTTTTGTTTTATTTTAGACATATAATATCTGGGTCAGTATGGAAAAGCATCTACTTCAATGTGATTTTCTTAAACCCTGGTTATCTTTGAGAATCTGTTGAAAGGGAGTCAAAACCGTGCTCCTGAGTTCTTTTCCAGAGGAAGCAATCATAAAGGTCTAGGTAGTGCAGACATTATCTAAAAGAATTCATTTCCTTTTTGCTATAGGTCATTGCACTTTTAAATCCATCGTTACATAGAGTATCCATTCCCTAAATATCCCCCCAACCCCCTTTAACATACTTTAAGCTAACCAAGCATTAATGGGCCTCTGCAGGCCCAAAGCAGGGACAGTGTTCCACATTCTGCCTTCTCACTAAATCTTGTTCTTAGCTGCTCTCATCCCTAACACCTTAGAAAATTGCAAAAGACCTTTCCACTATCTGTCACATTATTCATCATGGAAACGCAGTCTGCTGAGAATTTCAACGACTTCACATTGGAAGAAGGTTTCTAAATTAACCCATCTCCTTCCTCACTAGGCATCAGAAACTCCTCCATGAGAGCATTTGCTGGATCAAATTCTAGCTTCACCTCATGAAAAATGCTAATTAGATATTGCTCAGGCCTATGATTTTAAGACTAAGACTGTTCATTTACCTGTCCTTTTGGAGAGATGAGATTATGTACCTACACTGGGGACAGTATGTATGCATCACAAACTGTCCCAGCTTCATGTGGGATTAGTTTCCTACTGCTGATTGGAATGCTAAACTTTCTCTTGTAAACTTTCCTCACAGCTGGGTGCTTACAAAATTATAAAGCCCTAAACATACCAAATGTTTCCTTCTATTTCTTGATAATGGATCCTGGTCATCAAATACATGAAACTGATCCACCAATCTTAGGATACATGCCATTTTATTTAATTATACATACTTGCATAGTGCTTGGCTAGAACTTAAGGCATTGTTTATGGCAGTGGATTACAGCCAAGTTAAATCCTGTACAAATATGAATGGGATGCACAGGGCTACATACATTCAAATATGTATAGCACCCAAGTGAAAAACAATACGATCCATAAAAAAAAAAAGCAGCCTAAATAAAGCAAATTCCCACATCACACACTATTTCTCCAGTTCCGGGTGAGTGTAACCCTCTTTTAAAGAAAAGCTTTTTAAATGCTGGTTCTTGTACGATACACAGTTAAGACACAGTGTCCACAGGCTACTCCCACATTCTGTTGTCTCTCTGTAATAAACCATAGAATTAACCCCTGAAAGTATAGTCCCATTATCTTCATTTTAAAGTAACTTCCACACATGTGACATGTATAAGTAAAATGCATCAAAGTAAAAAAAGTATTATTGATTAGCCTACAGAGATTATGTTAAAATCACCCAAACCTGATAATTCAGGTCCTATATTGAATGTTATATTAGACAATAATTAATTGATAATAACTTTCATATCTAAAGATAAAGGGGGATAGAAGAAGAGCTAGTATTTTATCATAGTTGGTTATGAGTTGTGTACTTTACTGTCTCTTACTTCTGTGTCAATGCAAGTGCATTCTTATCCCTATTCTTCTAAAGAACACTGCATGGAAAGACAAAGAAATGAATACCAGCCTGAGGTCATACAACTAAACATAGAGCTGGAATTTAAGTTTTGGGATCATTTCAGAACTTAAAAACTTCCTCACTGTGTAAATTGCATTGCTGCCCCACAAATGAATAATGGTAAATAAAAACCTCAAGGAAAGGCAGGGGGTATTGTTCCTGTATGGTCCCCATTTATTCCCTTCCTCCCTAGCATCTCAAATAACCATGGCATCCCTGGTGATCCTAAGCATTTGAAGAAGAACATGAAAAGCACTTGTGCTGAAGAACTAACTGATTGACTAACCATTCCAACATGTGCAGCACTGCAGCTCATGAGCCTGGGAAAATGAGATGTACAAGAAAAGCACTCACTTCCTTTTATTAGAGCAGAAACATAAAAGAGGATGCTAAGCAGTAACACATATGAACCTTCATTTGGAATTGCTTCTCTTCTGACTCAGTGGAGTGCCATGGGTCATGTGATAAACTAGCAGTTTGCTCATTTCAAAGCATAACAACTTCCTCCCTTAGATCAGTCACAGAACAACTCCCCCAAGTTGTAGCTTCCTATACATCTCTACAGTTAGCCTTTGTGGAAGTGACGGTTTGTTGGTATTTTTTCTGTGTACCCCCACCTTCACCCCCATCCACACCAGTCTTTTAAGTGTTCTTCAAACACTTTTCTTCAAATGCGTGTGCCCGTGGTTTCCTAAATTTTTTCTATATACTTTCTATAGGACTCTTTCTATTCCTAAGATCACTTTTGCTCTTTCTTGCGTTTTCCTTTCTTAGTGACAGGACAAAACCATCACAGATTCAGGAAGATAATGCTGTTCACCTTATTTAAAATTACATCAGCCCAGTATGATGGCTTTTCCTTGTTCCTTTTATACTGCCTCAGTTTTGTTCATAGAATTTATCATCCACTAACATAATGTATTCACCAAGTTTTGGTGTTGCCCTGATGAGAAGTTGAAGTCCATAAGAATGATAACTTTTTTTTTAAATCTGTATCAACAATATTCAAAATGATATTTGACAAATGCAGATCCAAAAGAGACACTTGTGAATGAATAGATGAATGAACGAATGAATAAAAAGGGGGGCTTTCTAAACCTTCTTTGCTGTTGGTGTTGCTTCCTTCTAGCCCAATACGCAAAGTGCTAGAGTGAATTTCGAGCAATGCTGTTGAAAGTGGACCATCAGAATTGGTCTCACCTAGGAGTATAATAGAAATGTCAGTTTTTAGGACCCACTTAACGCTCACTATTGGTACTTATTGAACAGGGTGACAGGGAAACTGTTATATTGCAAAGCCCCTGAGTTTGAGAATTATGACCTTAGTCCTGGGTAGGACTAAGTTGTTGCCTTTCTTTTCTGCCATGAGACAGAGCTGAACACAGTTCTATGTCTACTGCCAAGCCTCACTCCATCACCTGCCTCTGTTTATCTGGATCCCAGTTCACTGGATAGTTTGGGTTCTCTTCCACTTCATCTCTCCTGCATGTTGGTTCTGCCAGTGCAGGTCCTCTTTGTGGTTACCAGTGCATGGCTTACTCTTGTTCACTGTGCCCACTCTGTAAAGTATCATTGCCTCATTCTTCACTGATCATGGTGTGTGAGTATGATATCTTTCATTCACATTTCCACCACTGGACTAAATGATTTAAGATTTCATAGATTTTTCTGTGCCATTTTAGCCATACCATTTGACTCTGAGTAGGAATTCACTGATGTTTCTTAAATACAGTAATGAATATGGAATTGGGACCTTTAGGGGCTTACTAAAAGCAATGCTGTTATGATGGCTGGATGTTGTTAAATGGTATCACAGCTCCAAGGTTAAGAGAGACAACTAACTGGACCTTTACACTCATCTGAATAAAGATGCATTTTGTAAATTCACTTTAGTGTGTATAAGTTACTTACTACCTCTATAAAGAGTAAAGGTCTGAGAACTGAACAGAAGCAAGCCCTAAGGTCTTCAAGGCAAACACTTTGCAGGCACAGAATCTGCATCTGCAAAGCATTCATCTAAAAGCAAGCTTGGGGTGTTCTGAGTATAGCAAGAACGATAGCAAAACTCAGAGAGTAAAAGAAGACTATACCACAAAATTAGGCAGAGACAGGAAGGAGGAGACCACAGTAGAGATTCTGGATTTTGTTCCAGTGAGTTTCAATCTAATGGAAATTATATATGTAAAAAGGGTGCTCCTTTGATGGCTGAGTTGAATGCAGACTGCTAAGACAGGAAAAGCTGTGGCAAGACCTACAAGCATGGTGTGATGCTCGATGAATTTACTGCACCAATCCACGGCCTATGTGATGAGCTGTTTCTGTTCCATGTGCAGATGAAGACAGGGAGGCAGATGAATTAGCAGTTTACAAGACCAATGACAGATCTTTAAAGTGAGAAGTCACAGCAAGACATACATTGAGCTGATTTTTGTGGTGGAATATGACTTGGTTTATGAAATTTCTTTATTAGAGACACTCCTAAGCAATTGCTTTGTTTAATAACTCCAATCTTCTGATTCACTAAATACTACATTGAGTACGTAAGGGTTTTCCTAAGCAAAATACCATCCAAAAGTAACTTATTTTTGGCCATCAGTAGAAATATATTCTTGTTGACATTTGCATGTGGGGTCTCCATACTCAGCCCACCCATGAAACAGAATGGTGAAAGTTTCCCTTTTGGGGTGAACCACATGGAAGGTGAAAAAGAATCCAATGCCTTTATTCTACCCTGTGTCTTGGCTAATCCTTCGGTCATTCTCTGTGCTGAAAAACTGATTGCAAATACTCCCCAAAGGAGGTCACTAGGCTTCCTATTAAATAGCATCAAAAAAGAAAGAAGTTACTTGGTTTGCTTTAGAAGAGAGCAGTATCTATTCCATAAAAGTTGGGGCAAACAACGTCTCTGGCCTCACAGTACTGAGGAACCTCTATTGAGGAGCAAGGTCTAGCTCAGACTTGAACATTGATGTGATGCTCCTGGGTCACTCAGTCACTGGTGTTTTGTTTGGTTGGTTGTTTTTTTTTTTTTCCTTAAAGCTTGGGCAACTGTTATTTCACCAGAATAAAGGCAGAAGTCTCTAGATTATAGCCACATCACATGTAATAGGTTTCAAGTTCAAGCTAACGGAGTGTCTAGTTCATCTTAAGTCTACTCTCATGGTTTTCAATCATTCTTCTTGTTGTTTTGAGTAATAAAGACATTGGAATAAAAATTTGAAGGAAAAATTTATGAGTCTATAGGGAATGTAATCAGCAGTAGCAAATAAGGACACATATAATATTAAAATACTGAAAAATTCACAGCTTATTTGGCATTTCAAGAACTTTGAGTAATATAAATTATAGTATAGTAATTTTAGTAATATAAAATATTTAGTTGAGTGCACACTAGGGATTTTATGTAATTTAAATAAAATGTTAAATAAGAAAATATGTGTTTAAGGAATATTTATAGTAGAAAATTTGAATACCTTTGTGGCAAATATAATTTAAAAAATCACTTGTGGGTCTAACATATGAAAGAAGTGATCAAAATTTGAAGATGTCTAATGAAGCTTCTTAGAAAATAATTATCACATATTAATAATACAGTTTATAGATTAGAAATATAAAGATAATAGTTTGTGATAATGAGAGATTTGGTATTATATCTATACTTTTTCTCATGATGTCTCATCAGCTACCAGCTTATTTTGTATTATTTACATATATGTTAGAACATCCTAATATACAATTATAAGTTATTAAAAATTATATTGTTTGAATACAATCCTGTATGTAAAAATAGAACATAGGTCCCAAAATTATGCTGCCAATAGTAACAGAAGATAGCTCATTATCATAGCAAATAAGGAACAAGCTGGAGGCACGAGGAGGGACCAGGCATTGTAGACTTCAGCACATAATTCCTAATGTCCAAGGAAATGCTTTTAGATAATGGTCAGTGTGATAACAATATAAAGGAAAGAATCCTAGCATAGTATAAATGTGATGGAGACTCTTACCTTGTAGAAACAACTAGGTTCAAGGTCACCCAGGCTGCATGGGTCATGGGCATACTTAATAGAAGGTGGCATCCCTATCACCAAGATGAATGGGCACACAACAAGGAGATTCATCTACATAATAAAAAGAAACAAAGGGGCGCTGACAGAATTAGATGATCCCAAGGCAGCTACCCAGTGATGTTTTAGGAAGTATCTTCCTTTTTAAGCTCAGAATTACAAAGAAACAAACAAAAAACCCCAACAACAGTTTTCCAACGGCTAGGTTCTTAAAATATTAGGGTAGATACCCAATATAACAACTTCCCAGCCTTTTCCAAAAGAGGTCTTTTGCTCATGCAATTGTATTGTAGAGAAAGAAAGCCTTAGCTATTTTAATGTTTATAGAACATAAGGTCCAAGTTAATGCTCATTTCATAAGACAGAAGCGTCAAGATGATACATGTCTATATTCATTGAGCCCTTTTCCGCTGCAAAGGGCATTGATTCCTCTTGGCTGAAGTTAGCATAAAGTTTAAGGCAGGGTTTAGCTTTCTTCCCTACATGGCCTCATTCACCAGTATTATCTAAAACTTACCAAGTCCTTGATCCACTGACATGAATAGCATCTTACCTAACATGACATCACATCAAAGACTCATTTTTAAAAAACAGTGAAATGTCAGCACACCTTCTCTTGGGATTCAAAGGTCATCCTGAGTTCACATAACTATAGTTGCCGAAGGTTGCCAGATTCATAGAACAATACAATGTCTTTATACTGCTTCTAAAGTACTAGTTTGAAGATGACAGCCCATAGAATAAGGTCCCATTTTCTGTGACAGAGACATTATAGACTAATAGCAAGTATATAAAATACGACATCCTTATTCAACTCACACATGGTTCTAACAATCAGCAGCAGGCCTGGCCTTACTTATCATGAGTATGAGGAAAACACTTTCTATGCCTATGTATCTTTATGTTTCAGGATCGTTCTTCATAAAGAATCTGGTTTGAATGCATTTTACCACAGAAGGACAAACTCTAGAGGTCCAATTCACCAAGAGCCACCAGATTACAGTCTGTGACAGTTTCTAGTACTAGGTGTCATTTTCCTTGTGTTACTTGCTGGAACCCATGCTTCAGCCAGGTACATGGCTGTATGTCCAGTCACTTTTCAGACAGAGGCACATAACTGTTCCCTTCCAGGTAAGAAGCTAATTAATACTAATATTCTTGATCATTTCTCATGTGGCCCTACATTTTTGTTTTAGGAATTTATTTCTGTTTTTCTATATATACATACATACATATATATATATATATATATATATATATATATATATATATATATATATATATATTGCCTGGTTTCTAAGATGATTTTAAAATAGTAATGCCTAGTTTCTCAGACATTTGACTTCTTTCTCTGCTGTTATTATTAACATCTTATAGGCAGGTAAAGAGAGGTGATCCAGGAGCAACGAGTTTTCTCTTTTATAATTAAAAAGGGTTTGGCCTCCTCCACTCATAGCTCAGGGAGACCTGCAGAAGAGGAAGTGAAACAATATTTTAAGAGCCAGATGGGATGGATGACTCCAAGGAAACAGCATCTTCCAGACACAACAGAATTGACACATATGAACTCATAGAAACTGCGGCGGCATGCAGGGCCTGTAAAGATTCATGCCAGATGGGGATCCAATGCTCAGAAGGGAAATGAGCACGCACTCCCTTCTCTAACCATGAAGTTAATCCGCAGTTGTCATCCATTTGCAAAGAAAAACCTCATTTTCTCCAATGGCATCTCACTGGATATATTGACCACACTTTAAGTGTAAGTCCCATGTCTAGCAGTAGATGGCCAAGTGAAAACCAACTCAATGATATTTCTGTAGACTTTTTGTCTACAAAATGTGTTGTTTGAGTGTTTGTTTGTTTGTCTTTTTGTTTGTTTTAGTGGTATTTTTCTTGCATGTAACAGTTTCTGGTTTTGTGGCTTTGTGGGTTTTGTTTGAGCTTGTGTGTATGTGTATGTGTGTGTGTGTGTCCTTTTTTTCTTTCTAATTCTGGTTTGTTTATTTGTTTTGATAGCTTGTTTTCTAAGGAGAAAGAAAAAAGGGTATAGAGTTGGGTAGGTGGGCAGGGGACAGGTGGGCAGGAGGGGAGGAGTTGGGGGTGGATAAACCATGATCAGAATATATATGTGGGACCATGAAAGGTATGTTGGTCCCTGGTTGAGCTAAGGCTTAAAGCCCCAGAGACCCTGAAGAGATGGTAGGAGTTTTGCCTTTTCCCAGGTACCAGGTCCCTGTCACTAGCCTCAGCCAACACCCCCTCCCCCAATAGATTTGTGGCCAGCAGTCACATAAGGGCAATGCTCCAAGCCTCTCCACATGTAGAGGCCTTGACCTGTGGTCATATAGGCTCAAGACAGATATGCATTTTAATGAGGTACCTAAAGGCCTGGATGGCTTAGCCAATAAGTCTTCCTTCCCAGACATTCCTCCCTGCAAAAGGTATTTAATATCAGGTCTATCCTGAGAAGTGGGGTATGGTTTTATGCATCCACTTTCTGCCATCAAAATAAATGCCTTAAAACCATGGACTGCCTCTTTTCATCAGGATCCACTGCAGAGCCATGGAGATGGCCTTCATCATCTATTCCCCCATAGAAGACCTCTCTGCATTCCCAGCCATGATGGCCACCAAGTTCAAGCCTGCCATTAAGCTGAGGACTTTCTCCATGGAACCGGCTGGAGCTCCTCCCTTGACTCCCCTGCCCCAGGGCTCCAGACTAGATCCATCCTGAGGTACCTGGATGTCCAAGAGCTAGAGAACCAGACAGCTCCAGCCTCCTTGCAGTTCCAGGGATCCCTGAGCTAGCTAGCTCCGGCTGTCCTCAGACTGCACTTCCCCACCCCCCGAGTGTGTTGGTCCAATTTTGACCCTGGTTTGGGCCTTGAGGACAAACCTGAGTCTGGCTCAAGTTTCTGAGGCCTTGTGAGAGAGCCTAAGCCTGAGACCTGTCTCAGTCACTTCCATATCTGGGTGACTCAGCAAGACCTGTTTGACCCTGTCTCTGTCCTGCTGTTGCTGATGTAGAGCTTTGCCATTGGACCTTACAAATGTTACCCTTCCCTGCCTCCTACATCATCTTACCCCACCTATGTTCCAAACTTATATAAGCAAGAGGTTGGTGCCATAAAGTTGAGTTCCTGCTTCGACAAGACTCCTGGCTCGGTTTGTTTCTTTTGGGCCATCAACACTCGCCATCCCACTCAAGGAGCCCACATCAGTGGTGTCCTGGGGCTTCCCTGCAGACCCAAACCTGCCCAGCAGCAGTGTAGGGTAAGCACAGTCAACTTCCTCGTCCTGACTCCATCGGAGCAGATGCAGAACCCATAACTCTACGTACATGTCTTTAGTATTTTAATTTAAAAAGAAGTATAGGCTTTGCTCAACACTTTAAGACTAGGGTTTGTGAGAGTGGGAGAAGAGAAAAGAGGGTACAAGTCCAGAAACTCTCCTTCCCTGCCCTCTTAGCTTTCTAGTGCGTTGCATTGGCAGAGGGAAAAGCCAGAAGGCTGAGGACCATCACCATTGCTTTGTTAGAGGAGAACATGAGGGCAGAATGCTTTCTTAACTGAGTTTTATTTTACTCTATTGAGAATTCTAGCTTATCATTAATAAAGTTAAAATTCTCCTTACGTGTAGAGTAAGATTTTACAGATTGGAGCTCAGCAATCAGCCTGGGATATCACTACTTGTTGTTAAAGTTTCCCTTTGTCTCTACATACCAGCGAAGCTAGGATAAGAAGCCTTATTTCCAAACCTCATGAAAATATGGAATATGGGTTCGAAAACAATCTGAAGCTTAACAGAGAAAGGAAGGCATTTCCACCTCTTTCCTTTCTAAGACCATTTCCTTGGTTTCTCTGATTTAAATAATTATCTTTTTAAAAGTTGGCCATAGGAAAGCAATTGTCTGTGTAAATTAGCATTTAGTGAATCCAGAGTCCCTGGGTTTTCCACATACCATCAAACTCAGGCTAAACTGTGGGAGGTCTGGATGTCAGTGTGCCTATTAGACTCTCTACAAGGACGGCCTGATGGGGATAATTATCATTCTAAATGGAATCCCAAATAAAAAAAGGCAGGGAATATGAACAAGTAAAATATAAAAATTCCTTAACTTCATACTAACAGAAATAGAGAGTAAAGCTACACGATTGTTAAATATTAGATAGATAAAAATCTTAATATTCTTAATATACAAATAATATTTTAAAATCTGAGGGAAAAACTTATATTTATTATATGCATTATTCAGCTTTGCATGGCTGTAACAATGCCTGATGTAAATAGATGTATAAAGGGATAAGCTTTTCTCTGGCATAAGATATTTGAAGTTCTAGACCATGATTGGAATGACACACTAATATCTGGGCTCTGGTGTGGGGGTGTAACACATGATAATTAGGACATGTGGTGGAGAAAACCATTAACTTCAGCCCTATCTGAAAAAGATGCTGTGGTTCATTACCCATTTCCCTGTGGCTGAAAGCAGTCATCTCTTAAAGGTCCTAAGACCTTTCAATAGTACCATGGGGTTTGATTCATGGACCTTTGGAGATCAAGTACAGATTCCAACTATAGCACCTAATATTATGGGTGTGGATATAAACTACCCAGTACTTTCACATTCAACTATTGTGATATCTGAAGTGTATAAAGCTTTTATGGTTTTAGATCTCTACTAGAAAGAATGTTTCTATAGTCTATTTTATAATTTTATCCTCTAGGAAAGCTTTTCATAAATATACACTTGTTATCTTGGTGATATAAATTATTTGGATTATCTTTCTGAAAATAAATCTTTAAAATCAATTCAAAAACATCCTAAATATTCATGTTCTAAATGATATTTTTCTACTCTGCCCTCCCAACAATATTTTTACTTTCTTTGTTATCTATCTCCACCCCTAAAGTAGCTTTTCCAAGAATTATATATAAATTGATTGCTATATCCATTCTTTTGAAATGGTCCAAAAATCATATTGATTGATTATTATTAGCCAAGGAATTAAGTAAATATTTTGTGTAACTTGCCAACACTTTCACTGTGGGGTCCTTCATGTTAACATCTATATTTCTAGCCATTTCTTTTTTAGATTTATTTTATGAGAATGAGAGTCTTGTTTGCATGTATGCATGTATGTATGTATGATTGTATAACGTGAGGATCTGGGGCCCACATTGTTCAGAAGGGGACTGTTGGGAGCTATTAAGACAACTCTATTGTCTTGATCTCCGAATTGGGCCTCTCCCCCGCACCCCTGAGAAGAAAAGGGGGTCAAAAGCGGGCCACCGACGCACCATTCTGAGAACAACCACAGAATGTTCCAGCCCTAAGTCAGCACCAGATGTCCTGACCACAAGATGTACCCTGATACCACCAAGTTCCTGCTTCCCCGTGTAGTTGCCAAAAGAAAAATTTCCACTGCCCCATCCCTCCTGCTGAGAAGTGCTTCCTCTTTTGCTTGTGCATTTCTGCTGCCCCATCCCTCCTGCTGAGAAGTACTTCCCCTTTTACTTGTGCATTTAAGCCTTGAGCCTTGCTGAATACAGAGACATCTTGATGCTACTCAGACTGCTTCCATGTCGTTCTTGCACTTGGTGTCTGTCTCTCCCTCCCCCCATTTGGTTCTTAGGAGAAGGTCCCCTAGAGACCCTCGAATAACTGGACCTGATGGATGGGTCAGGGGACGTGGGGTCCCCTGAAACTGGGGTTACAGATAGTTGTGAACCAACATGTTAGTGCTGGGAATCAAACCCAAGTGACCCAGGTACTCTGTACGAACCAGTCCCTTAACTTACTAAGCTCTAGCTCATTTGTCAATTCTTAAAACACTGACAACTATGCATCTGTTTTCCTATGGTGTCCATAAACTGAAGTAGAGGAGGAGCCATTGGAGAGAAAATCACATGCAAAGAAGCTTAGAAAACATGAAATCTGGGTGCATAGATAGCTATGTGTTCAGTAGTAACTAACTCTACTCTTAGGCAAGAAGGGAAGAGTAGAATGCTTGTAGTCTTCCCATATCACAAAACATTTGGCTAAGACCAGGATAACAGCATACAATTATACTCATTATTTTCAAAAGCTTTCTGTTCATTAGAAGAAGTCGTATTCTTCTAACCACCCCCCCTTTCTCTCTCTCTTTTTCTCTCTGTGAGTATGGGTATGGGGAGATGAGAGGGGATGGGTGGGTGATTGTATGTGGTTGCCAGTGTTTGCCAGCAGATTCTAAAGAGGGCCATAGAATCTCTTGTTACTAAAGTTAAAGGAGGTTGTGAGCCATCTGACATGGATCTGAGAACTAAGTTTGGGTCCTCAGCAAGTGCTCAGAACCTCCAAGCCTTGTCTCCAGTTCCTAGAAAAGGTCCTACTAATTATGATAACTGAATGTTTGTGAAGAAATATGATGAAGAGAGATAGTTTTCTGTAATAAAAATACTCGAAAACAGGTAGGCATAGTGCCTATAATTCTCAACTACTTATAAAACAGATAGGAAAATTACTTAGGCTCACTTGTTTGAAATTAGCATGGGCAACGGAGCAAAACCTTGTCTTACAAATAAAATAGAAACAAAAGAAAAACAGAAAACTATACAAACGTTTAGAGTATTCCCATCACCCAGAAGGCTGGTGTTTCTTAGTGACCATCCAGTTTCAAATATCATCAAATTCTTTTTGTTGCCTACTCAGGGATTCCCAGCTCTGGCATTGTGAACATAGAGGGTCTTTGCTGTTAATCAATCTTGAGCATCATAGGGCATTCTTTGGCATTCCTGACCTCCATACAACAGAGCAATATCTCTTCACCCTTACAGTGACAAACAGAAGGTCTGTAGACACTCTAGCGGAGAAACTGACACCAATTGGGAATTTCTGTCTTAACAGTGAGTCAAAATTCCTAAAAATATGGCTATTTTTATAAAATGTGATTTTTAATCAAGCACTTTCGATGGATGTGTAGTTGACCTTCTGTTTCCAAATTAATGAAGCTTCAATGAAGCAGCAACAATCTACAAAAGATTGCTGCCTCCTCCTTATTTGAGATTAGATGGCTGCTTTCAGTCACGGCCTATGAATCACTCTTGGCAGGAGGTTTAGAAGATGAAATTAGGCTAAAAAAGCAATTTAAAAATGGTTCAGCAGTGACAGAAACATAAGATGCTTTATACAGGAATGTAAATTATGCAGGATCTTAAGGTTGTGAAACCTCAGGTACCCCCCTGTTTTTAGAGTCTGACTGCAGAGCAATTGAGCTTTTGTTCAATATTAACACCTCAAGTGCAGAATTTGTCTAATCTTGTTCAAGCCATTATTCATCACTGACAGGATCAGAAATTTACAAAAGAATGAAGATTTTTTTAAAGCTCTGCCTAGTCTCCTTGCCAGTGGGTTTAAACATGTACTTTATTATTAAAATGCTAGGGTAGACCCCTTGGAAACACTTAGTTCTTTCTTTTGAGTGATAGGCAGATGAGTGTAAAGATGCAGAGACTGACTTTATCTTCCTTACCTTAAATCTCACCTGAAGGAACTTACAGAGAAAGGTATTTTCCCCCTAGCACTAAGGGTCCTTGAACTTAGTCTGAAGGTCTGCCTACCAGGCTTGGCTTCAAAAAGTTTCCAACTTACAATCTCACGTTTTCTTTTCCTCTCTATCAAGTGCAGCTGACTAGATGAGGGCAGAGATGTGAATCAGGGAATCCACTTACTGACAATGGCTAGACATTTCCTACCCCTAAAAAGATGGCCTAGATCAAACATATTCCATTGTGGAAGTGTAACTTAGGAACCATACAGTGAACATTGCAGTTAATAGACTGTACAAAAAATGGGCCATGTGAGATTGAAAAACCATAAGATAGACTGAGAACCATAGAAATTAAGTCAAACTGAAGAAATTATGGAAAACATAACCAATTATAATGGCTGGGGATATAGTTCTGTGAGTAAGAGTGATTTCTATACAAGCATTGTACCCTGTTTGATACCTAGAATTCACATAAATAGAAATCCATATGTGACTGCATGTGTCTGCAAACCTAGATCTGTGGGACATGGGGAAGAGGAGACAAGATGGTTGCTCAGGGTTTGCTGCTCACCAGCCTAGTTGAAAACAGACAAGTCCAGGTTCATGGAGAACATTTGCTCAATAGAAGAGAGAATAGCAGAGCCATCTTCCCCTGCCTCTGCATATTCAGGTACGTGTGTCCTCGTACATTCTATATGCACGTGAGCATACAGGAAAACACCCCTGAGTTCACAGAAACTAAAGATTGGGAAAATATACTCAGAAAAGACAAAGAAGATGCTTTCTAAATTTGGAGGGAAAACAATTTTTGTTTTTCTACCACTCTAAATAGAATTATTACAGAGATTCTACCAAAACATATGAAGTGGTTGAGCATGTGTACGGTGAATGAGAAAGTCCAGGTTTTGATGTCAACTGTTTGTAGGTTAACAAAGGCACTACACTGTGGTTTCCTCCTCCAGACTCTGGAGATCATAGAGCTTAATGGGAGCTTTCCAACTCTCTCTTATTGGTGGGGATTTAAGGACACTTTTCCTTTATGCCCAAGCCATTGATATGTTCCCCATCAGTGTTTCTCAATCTGTGGGTCACAATGCCTTTGGGGGTTGAATGACTGTTTCACAGGGGATGCCTAGGACCATCAGAACACACAAATATTTACATTTTGATTCACATCAGTAGCAAAATTACAGTTATGACATAGCAATGAAAACAATCTTATGGGTGGGGTCATCACAACATGAGGAACTGAATTAAAGGCTTACAGCATTAGGAAGGTTGAGAGCCACTGCTGTAGATGGTTAAGTGTCATGGTTGTGTTTTACTTCCTGGATGGTTTATTTGTTTGTTTGTTTTTAGCAAAACCCCTGTTGACTATAAGCTAGTTACTAGCTGTGATAATGATTCTTCCTGGGTGGCAGGGAAGCAAAATGACAATTTTTTAGGACACCAACTACTCATATCCTCCCAGGATCTTAAAGAGTATCTTTACTACATTTAGTGCTTTGTAATTTCTCAGGTTTATTGGTGTCTAGTGTCCCTAAAGTGCAAATTTCCAAGTTCTACTCACTCAATTTCTTTACTTGGAGTATACTCCTTCATTCAATCTCCTCTAAGATTTCTCCTCCTGGGCCTTTCCCTGACCAGTCCACTCTACATTGGCTTGACTTCTAATCTTCTTGTGTGGATTCCCTCACTCCTACATTTGATGTGATCAGGAAGTGCTATTTCTGTGCCCCTACAGCCTATACCAAATTGTTGTATGCTTCATAGAATTGTTCCTCAAACATTTTAATTATTAAAGAGTTAGTAATTTCCATGGGATTGAAAATAACAATCAAGCTTGCTACAGGACTCAGAAATATGGTGGCTGAAATATCTCCAAGAATCCTACCTGGAATATTCATTTGTGATTTATTCAGGTAAATAGATCGCCTTGGTGCAGACTGTTTTCTAGAAAGCAGATTGTGGAGGTGAGGAGGATGGGCCAGAGACTTATGAACCATGCTTTTAACATCAAGAATTACAGAAAGTGAGGGAAGGAGTCAGCATGAGCAGATAGATAACTCAGGCTGCAGAGCAATTCTATGTGAGTAACATTGAGGCCATTAAAGTAGACTAGAAGCTTATTAGAACTTGGGGATCAATTCATTACACTCAACTCTACAATCCTAAGTAGTTCCAAGATGTGGGCCAACACAAGGCAAACAACTCTTTTTCACTCGAGATCTTTCCTAGAGATGGCTGATATCAGACCTGTGATAGCATTCATAAGCAAGAAGGAAATAAGGTATTTAGTCATGAAGAGACATCTGCAAGGCCTATTACAGGGTATAAATGAAAGGTCTTCAAAGACTTAAGGGCCTAGAAAGTAGAAAGATCTAGTCTAGATTGAGTCTTACATGTCTTTATCTATGTCAACAACCTGCGTTAGACTTTTCTACATTATTCTCAACTCCTAACTCCTCCAAGGGACTACTCAAAGGAATCATTTCTCCTGTTCTTATACTTGACCTTCTGGTTGAAATACCTTCGGCAAGTCATACCACAGAAGCCAACTCATTTCTTTCATCTCACCTTTCAGTGAGCCTTCATCTCAGGCTTTGTGGCCTGTGATGGTTTGAATATGGTTGGTCCAGGGAGTGACACTATTAGCAGGTATGGCCTTGTTGGTGTAGGTATAGCCTTGGTGGAAGTGTGTCACTGTGGAGGTGAGCAATGAGACCCTCCTCCTAACCATGTGGAAGTCAGAACAAGTTGTGGAACTCTCAGCTCCTTTAGCACCATGTCTGCCGCTTGGACAGTGCCATGCTTCCTGCTATAATGATAATGGACTGAACCTCTGAACCTCTGATCCTGTAAGCTAGTTCCAAATAAATGATGTCCTTTAAAAGAATTGCCTTGCTCATGATGTCTCTTCACAGCAATGAAGCTCTAAGACACAGCCCACTTCTTTCCTGACACATAGATTGTTCTACCTACTGTATGTGTAGGCACTTGAATATGCCCCACTTTGTGTAGCCCTAAAGCCGAGAGATGCATATAACCCTCTGTGAGCCCCTAAGCTCCTTGAACGTAATAATTATGCTGACAGCCCCTAGCAATAGATCTAGTTTGTTGATGACACACATTATGCATCCACTCAAACGTTGATCTACCCACCTGCTGAAAGAGACATTTTGAAATGCAGCTGATGGATGGATTTCACTCTGTTCCTGTCTTACCAGAGTGCTATGAGAGCTACTGTCTCAAGGAGCTCACACAGCACAGCTCTGCAGACAGCTCGAGAGACAGTTATACTGGAAGCTTCTGCTCCATTGTTCCCCATTCACCGCATACTGCAGGACACAAAATAGGCACTTCCTGTCAATCTAAAAGAAATTATTTCTGACGCTTATCCATAGGCATGCATAAAGAAAGACATGCATACAAAATGAATTCATCATGAAGTCTATGACTTGGTTTAAAAACAAGTTCACATAAATCGGATTTTTTTTTGAAGAGTCAACATAATTTCAGATTTCACCATCATTTCCTGAAGGTACCATCTGGTAAAATTGGCTTATCACCTAACTTTTAATGTATGTATGAGATTTCCTGCTTATAGCATCTCCCCAAGGGATGAGAGGGAAAAAAATTACAACTGGGCAGTTTTATAAGTGGGATTATCTATAGTTCCCGTATAAGACGCCTTCTCCCCCTGTGAGCACACCTGCAGACGCTAATAACTGATTCCTGCAATGTTCCTCTTGACTTGAATCAAAATTGGCAATAAGTATATACATCTCAAATAGCAATTTTTAAAAAATCTTGTGTTTACTGGTTCATAAAACTGGGTTCGTCCAGTTTACCAGGGGGGAGGGCTAGGTATTCAGGGAGCAATTAGGGATAAGATAGCCAAAGAAACAGTTATTTGGAAAAAGAAATCTGTGTGTCTGGCTCTCTCTATGAATTATGACTATTCAAAGGAAAAAAATTTGAACATTTGCCAAAAAGACTGGCGTGTAAAGGGACAGCTGGAGTCCTTGGCCAGGGTTACAATGCATTACTTGTTCCATGAGAAAAGAACGGAATCACTTAGCACAGCGACTCACACATTGCTTGAGACACTGGCACATCATGAACTCATGTAGCATTTTCTTCAAAGGGAAAGAGTTGGGTATTTCAGGAAGGTCATTGACAGCACTTTGGGTACAGACGTGCTGACCTTCCTGGTAGGGATTTGCAGCCTTTGTGGTGGGTGGACCCAGTCTCTGTGGATGCCTTCATTGTGCTTGAAGGTTTATACAGGATGCATTGTGTAAACTGCCAAGTCTAGCTCTGAATCCCTTAAAGGCTCAGGAAAATCTAACCAAATAAAACCCCACTGTATTTTTTTTCTTTCTATGAGAGATGCAAATAACATTTTTTTTTAACAAGAATGTAAAGCAATATATAAACATGCCCCAAATTTGGAAAATTCAATAGGAGTCTAAAATTTAAACTCCTTAAACAGCTTTAAATACAAATGGGTGAAGAAGCATGGAAATGGGACTGTAAACACATCTGAGAACCTGTCATAGAAACCACCCCGAGACCTGGTGACTGAGCTAGACTCAGATCTAGCTCATGCATGGTACTCAGCAGTGCTACAAAGGTCACCCTCTCTAATAGGGTCAAGTGCCAGCTTAGGGAGAGAGGCATATCTCTTCCTAGTCCTAGACTTATGCAAGGAAGCAACAGGCATTGGAAAGTTTGATTGGACAAGTAAGTTTCAATGAAATGGGATCTGGTTAGTCTAGTGCAATTGGAGTACATTTCTGAGATTTTTCCAAATTGGTGCATATGTCCCCCTTAGTTAAAGTTAATTCTTACTACTCATAGACATCAGGGATATTAATTTATACTTTATATCTGATTTACCTTAATAAGGCTCATGCTTTACTTGGTACTCATTATACTTATAGATATGGAAATATATCTCAGTGAATAAAGGAGCCTCAAAGAATGCAGAGCAAATAGTATGATGTCCTCCTAGTGGGCTATCCTTTTGGTGCCCTTAACGTAGTGTGTCCTAGTCAATGTTCCTACTTTAGACCATCTCCAGTAAAAAGGCCTGGCTGATGGTCCAGGAATTGTTCAAACTCAACCCCGAACCAAAGAAACAGAATGAATCACTTACTTACCATTAGACAAATCTCCAGAAATTTGTTACATCTTTAGTACTTGTGGTGAGCTCTAAGTAGGAAAAAATGATGTTTTGTGAAAAGGTTCCAGCTACCAGAGAAGCTAGTACACTTTGAAATGCCTGTTGGCAGAATAACCAATTAAAAAGAATCTATTGTCATCAGAGTCTTTCAAAATTCCCAAAACTCATATTAATAATAAAAGATATGAAGTATAATAAGAGAAAATCATGCTTTGTTTAATGTACTGTTCAGTGGAAAACACACCACAGTACTGAGTGGTTCATTACCATTTCTAGAGAATGGGTCACTTTCTGTCTCATTGTCAGGTTTGCCTACTTTTTTATGTTCCCTGGCTAAAACAATCCATTTAATGCTTTCTTTTTTCCAGCAAGTCTTCACATTTTCCTCTCTCTCATTTCAGAGAGAGTATTTTACAAATTAGGTGATGTCTGTACTTTTTGGTCCTATTAAATGAAGAAACACTAACTGGCAACATTTGGCAAAAAAAAAAAAAAAATGTATGTACAATATACTGACCACCTTCTTTCTTTCTGATTTCCTCTTATTTTGTTTCTGGGAATATGTTTCAACACTAAGTCCAAGGTGGCTTGGGACTATGTTACTCTTAAACTCTGGAATACCCCATCTCAGTCTTTAGAACTCTGGGTTTATAGGCTGCTGTATGCTACCACAAGGCCATTAATTTTTTTTTTTTAAGTACACAGTTCAGTAAGGACAGGAACATTCATAGTGTTCTACAACTTAACTGCCTTTCAACTTATAAAACTGAAACACCATGCCTGTTAAACAACCTTCCATATTCTTCTGCCTTCTGCTTTGTGTATCTATCACTCTTCATATAACTTTGAGCACTCTTGATATGTTTAATATAAGTGGATTCACCCAGTATTTTGTTTTTCATGACTGAATTGTTGCACTTAGCATAACATCTTCAAAATTCTCTTGTATTACACCATTTACCTGTCAGAATTTCTTCCCTTTTAGGATTAAATAATGTTCCATAGTGTGCACACACCACATTATATTTTGTTTTGGTTTTTTGCGTCAATGGATACCTCAGTTGCTTCCATCTTTTTTCTATTGTGAATAATACTGCTACAAACATAGATATGCAAAAGCCTTTGCCAGATTTGAATCCTTTAGCATGCATATTGAGCTGGTAAGTTTTTTGTCAGCATGACACAAGTGAGGGTCACGGTTACCTGGGAAGGGATAAAAGGCCTTCATCCAATTCTTATAGACAGGTCTGTGGGCTATTTTCTTGATTAATGATTGATCTGGGAGGGTCCAGGAAGTTGGGAGTGAAGACTTCTCTAGGCAGGTAGTCCTGGGTAATATAAAAATGCAAGCTAAGCAAATCATGGGGCAAGCCAGTAAGCTGCTCTCTTCCATGGCCTTTGCTTCCATTCCTGACACTGCGTTCCTGTCCTTTTTGAGTTCCTGCCTTGTCTTCTCTCAATGATATCCTGTGATTAGGTCATATAACCCAAATAATCCCTTTCCACTTCAAGTTGCTATAGGTCAGTCCTTTATCACAGTAACAGAGGGATACTAAACTAAGACATATATATAAATGTGGTATTACTGAATCATATGGTATTTTGGGGGGGGGTTGTTTGATTGGTTTGTTGGTTTTTGAGTTTTGGTTTTGTTTTGTTTTGTTTTGTTTTGTTTGTTTGTTTGTTTGTTTGTTTTGTTTTTGTTTTGTTTTGTTTTGTTTTGTTTGTTTGTTTTTGTTTTTTTGGTTTCTTTGCAGGCAGGGTTTCCTCTGTGTAACAAGCCATAGCTGTTCTGGGCTCCCTTTCTAGACTAGGCTGGCCTTGAACTCACAGAGATCTGCCTGCCTCTGCCTCCCAAGTGCTGAGATTAAAAGTGTGAACCACCAGGTCCAGTTTATTTTGAGTGTTTTGAGGAAATACCATAGCATTTTCTTTAGATGCCACAGCATTTGACATCATACCTATACCTTATAAGCGTTCTAGGTTTTCCACTTCCTGTTTGATTTTCTGTTTATTGCCTCTGTGAGGTAATGGATGTGAAGTGATATTTTACTACAGTATTTATTTGTATTTCCCCAATGATTGTTCAATATCTTTTTCAATACTTACCAACAACCTATATGTTATCTCTGAAGAAATGTCTATTCATATATTTTTTTCCTATTTTAATACTGCCATTTGCTGTTTTAGTATTTTTGAGTTTTATTTGAGCTCTTCATATATTCTGAACTGTAATCCTATACCAAATTGTGATTTGTAAATATTTCTTCCTGTGTTTTAGGTTACCTTTCATCTAATGGGTATTTTTTATGCATAGAGATTTTAATTTAAAGGTGGTTCAGCCCATCTATTTTTTGCTTTTGTTGCTTACAGCTACAGTTCATCAGTGGAGACTTGTACACTACATATAAATTTATCAATATTTTATGTTCATAGTTGAGTTCAGTAATTGGACAAGAGCATCTATTAATTTTGTCAGGGTTTAGGCTTGATGTTCAAGTTTATAACTCGTTTTATAAAAGATTGAGTTGATGAAACAGAGATGATAGTATATTTAGAGAGAAGAATTTTTCCCAGATTAATTTATTCTAGTCATTTATTTCTAATAAAAGGATTCTAATAGAAGTTTGTTTGGGGTTTTTTTTTACTGCCATATATTTCAGCTCTTTGAAGCACAATGTAACAAGGACAATTTCATGTCTTAACCTATAATCTGAAAATTGCTCAGGCAAAACCAGCAGAGAAAAGCAAAAGATAGTAAATTACTGGACAACTGCATCTGATTTTTTTCCAGAAACCAAGTCTTTGATCTACACTGACACTAAACAGGAGTTCCTTTGTTTCCTCACAGAAGCTGTGAATGCTTAGACACTATCTCTGGAGGAAAAGATACTCGAAGAATTGCCCTTCCATGCTTCTCTAAAACTCACCCTAGCTTATGCCAGGATTGTAGATTATCCATGGAAAATATTGTTGAAATCTATAAATAAAATGCAACAAATGCACAAATTATATTCTCCCCACCTCATAGCATGTGTTAAAATAAGATATCTATGACACTGGGCTTTTCATTGTTCATTTTCATTCAAAACAATACTTGGGAATTAAGAAGGGTCTGAGTTTTCTCTTTCTCACAATAATGTAAAAACTACTAGAGTAGATAAAGTTTAAGGTACATAAAAACCTTTGTATTGTTCTTTTTCATAATGATTTGATTTTGTTTTTTACTACTCAAGTCTGAATTTTCATATGTTCAGAGCTTACATTGTTTCAACTTTTCTCCAGGTTCTAGTGACATTTTTCCTTTTTAAATTTTCAGCTTCAGGGAGGAAATGTTCTCATGATGGTCATGAACAGCTTATTATGCACAAATATTTATAAAAGTGAAGACAATGCAGTACTGACCACAGGTCCCCTAGAGCTGAGCGTCTTGTTTTGTGATAGATACATCTGTGATTTTTTCCTACAAATACTAGGCTATCCAAAATTGGGCTTACTATACTCAAAGGGATATTTCCTGTATTCTTATTACTTTTTAGTAATATTTTTTATTTTATTTATATTTGAAGGAGAATAAACAGTATAGTGACAAAATTTTTAAATAAATTTAAACAAACAAACAAAAAAAGAAAGGTGAAATGTGGAAGGGGGTTGAAAAGAAAAGGAAACTACCAACAACAATTACACAACCATAATATCGACAAATGCCAGGAGACTTTCACATCTTCTTCCATTAGTGTCACACAACTTTGGGGTAGGTGTTGCATGCACCATCCAGATGAACTCAACCCTGGCAAGAACTGCATCTAGCTCCACCCACATTATGCAAAGAAAGAGACCACAGGAAGGCCCATTCTCCAGGTTTCCCTGATAGCTAATGGAGCTGAAACCAAAGCTAAAGTCCCATTCACCATTTAAATCCATGGAGGACAACCAATACTTTAATATCAAACCAACTTAAAACTGAAGAGTTGGATATGTGGCACCTTCCAAGTCATGTCCAAACAGTCTGTGAGGACACTCCCCTTGGAGCAGCTAAGCTAATCATATCGTCTCTGAGGCTAAAAAAAGACTTGGGCATCTGTCCTGCTACAGAGTGAAGCTCTACTCTCTGGTCATCAGTGTCCCCACATATAAGATATGAGTTAGATGATGTCTGTCATCATTCCTGTACCTGTACTGAGCTGATGTCTAATGTCATTCTCAGATTTGAACTGAGCTGACATCTAGCATCATTCCTGGATCTGAACTAAGCTGGTTTCTGCTCACTCTCACACATACATTACTTCCCACACATCCCTGAAACACATAACCCAGAGCAATGATTGTTCATGGCCTTCACTAGAAGCCATTTGCCACATCAGCATAGCCAGCCTGAGAGGATCAGAAAAGGTTTTTGCTTTTTGCAGTCTGAAGCAGGCAAGGCTGTGCTCCTGTCCCTTCTCCAGATCATACTCAATGGGTCCTAATCAGGCCCCATAGGCTAATAAGGGAATCAAAAGAAGGTAGGTTTCTTTTTGTTCCTTTTTTCGTCCTCTAAATCTTCACCATCTTCACCAGAGAACAGGGCTGAGATCAGAAGATGCCATATACCTCAGCAAAAGACAGGCATTTTGTGCAAAGTCCTGGAGAGGAACCATTCTCTCTCCTCTAGCCTCCACAGTGTCTGAACCAGTCTTTTAATTTGTACAACATAAAGTTAGCTCTGTCATACTGTGAAAAGAACCTCAAAAATGGACTGGGTTTATTGAAGAACAAAAGAACAAAAACAGATGGAAAGCTTTGTAAACGGTAGGAAATGATCTGCAGATGGATGGAGAGATCTCTGTGAGAGTTGACAGGCTTTTAGTTAAGGAGGTTGAGGAAACATTGTGTCTTCCTAGATATACCTCCTCCCATTATTCCGGTTATCTCAGGGTAATTGTCAAAGGCTTCAAATTTAACTTTAAAAAATAATTGCTCCAGCTGGAGCTCTGAGACATATAGTCACCCCTCAAATAAGCCATGCTACAGAGACTAGACATTTACCACGCTAGATGTAACTCCCCTCAATGCCCCCTTTTATGACTCTGAACTTTATTCTAAAGTTGAAGAACACTAGCCACTTCTATGCTTTCGACACTCAGATTTTATTATCTCTCATCCACATCTGATGATGTACTGTGACAGTATTCCCACCCAAGCCCATATGACAGCCAGCACCCAGTGATAACATACAACTAACTAATCATGGTTTGTGGCCCTTGGAAGAAAGGCTTTCTTTGTCGAATATGCTGGCTCTCCACAACTTAAGAACAACTAGGCTTCTATTCTCCCCCTTTGTTAAGAGACAGAGTTCTCAAAGAGAAGAAATGGGAAGGGCATACATACACGCATAATTTCATACTGATATACAGGAAATTTAAGAGGTTGCTAGTGAGAAAAAGATGTAGATTATCAATCCAATGAGTGTATATTTGTCAACATTATCCAGAGCTGCTCTTCATGGATTTTCCATGACCATTTTGCTTAGGACAGGAGTCACTGCTGCTGAGCAAGACATGACTTGAAGCATCATCAGCAAGTCAAGGCATCACAGAGAAACATGTGTGCAGCTGTGCTGTCTGCTGGTCACTGGCAACCGAGACACATCTTAGGGGAACAAGTAAGAAGATGAACTAGCCACAGGAGGAGTGTTTATTCTACAGCTCCCCTGCCCACACATATAACTTACATATTCAATTTTCACAGAAAATGACAAAGTAGATAGATTTCTTTCTGAGTTGTAACAAATGAAGTTGCTCTAAGAAGGCATGTGTTCCTGCTTTAGAAAAAAAAATCTTCCATATAAAGTATAACTACTCAGAAATAAGGAGAGTAGAAGAGATATGTGTGTGGCCACATGCAGAAAAAACATTGGTGTTGTTTCATTTCCATTGGTATTGCTATGGTATTAATATTTAGGTAGAAGAAAGAGTTTTTAGAAATATTTTATTAATTCAGAGCTAGATTCCCAGAAAGTTTATCATTCTTCTGTATGGTTTGTTTAAATCTAAAATTTGGTGAAGGTAGTGAACCAGCTATAATCACGAATACCATCATCTTTCTTTTGGTCAATTGTTCCTCGAGTCTAGTAATAATTAGCAGGCTAATTCACCATGCCCAATTGAAGTTTATTTAGAGAAATGAAACTGAGTTAATACTTAATAATCATTGCTGGATGCTGAACAATGAAAATGAAAAGTGATTCAATATTATGGAAATGTCAGTGCTCTCTAATTAACTTATCATTCTTACTAGATCGTTTTTCTTCATATTGTTAGGAGAAAGTTCAATGTATTTTGGAAATTTGTTCCTAAAGAATATATAGAAAAATAAAGGAGCAAAAATTGCTAGAAAAGCAAAGCAAACAAACAAACAAAACCTACTGAGAAATAGTTGCTTTATCAAGTAATTAAGACATAAAATCGCCAAAAGATTAAAATGGTGCTGTAGAATATATACATTTCATAGCAACATGAAATGTCACCAGAAATGGTATTTCCTATCATTGAGGAGTAGTAGGTTTGGTTTTGTTTGTTTGTTTGTTTGGGTTTTTTTGACTGAAAAAACCATCAGATATTAATATCCAATGGTGGAGAATATGTTGAAAGAATTGTGTGAGGATATATAGTGTCACAAGCCTTTGAATACATTTTCACATATTTATGAATATGCATATGATATACTTAATGATTCTAACCTTGGCTCTTTTTCCTAGAGAAGGGTTTTATCTGCACAAAACTGAGCTGTATGAGACTTCCCTGTAGCAGCAGGACAGTAGATTACAATCTGAATATCCTGATAAGTAAGTTTTCTACATCTATATTATGAACAATGTAGAAGCTAAAATAAATTATGTTCAAAATGAAGATAAGTATCTAATGGGATTTAAGGCATTTAACCCATGGAAGGGGTTACAGAGACAAAGTTTGGAGCTGAGACAAAAGGATGGACCATCTAGAGACTGCCATATCCAGGGATCCATCCCATAAGGGGAGTACACTGCAATCTCACCTGCACGAGAAGGATCTTATTTATGTAGATGAGTTAGATGGTATTTAATTTGAATTTATCGGTGTACCAATAAGAAACCAAAGTAAGGCAAAGAAAGATGTTGTCTAGAAGACTGTCCAGCCCCTTCTGTTCTTTGTTGATATTTATCTTATATTTGTATATAATTTTGGATTGAATTATCATGTGACTATCTTGTCTTCATTTCTGCCTTATCACTTAGGGTTCATGTTGTCCTTTACCAGCTTCTTTAGCATTTGCAGTGTACAAATTTGACATATAAGTCTGCTTTCAACTGTCCTATTCTACAACATTTTTGATGCAAGTCATCTTTCATTTCTTTCCTCTTGTCATATGTTCTATTGAAGTCCTTAATATTATATAAGGCACAGACAGTGGTATTTCTATTACTGCTATTTTAATAGGTAATCATAGTTTTTATGTTCATTTACCCTTTTATTTAAAATAATCAACCAAGAAGTACCATATGCATATCATTAAGATTATTTCCCAACACATGGCTGAAGACATTAAATGTTTAGTATTCATTTTGATATTTAAAAGTCATTTTTCATTGCCAAAACTTTTGTTCTTCATCTTCTCCACACTGAGAATATACATATCCCATGAGAAAGCTTTGGATTTGATTACAACCACATAAGGCATGTCTTTCTTAGGTCTTATTGTTGCATGAATAATTCTTACCTCAGAAGGAAAAAAAAAGATGACAAAGAAAGAAAAAGAGTATGTGTCCTAGAAATTGTTGACACTCTATGACAAAGACAAAGTAACAGCCAAAGATGACAGCCAGTGATGAATTCTACATGGCCATACTGCATTGCCTAAATCAGGCTCTCAGCTCACCAGTTATCCTGGGAAGGATCGTTTTTCTCTGAGACTCTAGATGTTGGCTGACCCTGAATTGTCTCCAGTGAGACAGGCTGGGATTCAAATGCTGAAAATTCTTTTATTTGTTTACACACAGATGTTCAAGCTTAAAAGAATCATCTAGCCCCATACTCCCTACCACTAAACATTAGACACGGGAAAAATAAGCCTGTCCCAAAGAGCAGGCAGCAAACTCGGATATTTATGGTTCTACCCGCAGTTACTGTAGCACTTATGACAGCACAATATAGTGAAATTTTCAGTTCATTGAGTAATAAATTATAGACTCATTCTTAGTATAAACATACATGATACTGGGGAACACCACGTCTCAGTATGATGCTAATACTAGGAAGCAGGTGCACTTTAGGGCAAGATGTAAAGTACAGAGCGAAGAGAGATTTGGAAGAAAGCAATGTCAGGCTTACAGGCCTAGGGCCGCCAAGCTCTGACATCAGCACTGCTCAAATGATTGTTTCCAAACTCTTGACATATCAAGAGAAGCCATCTTTATATAGATCCACGAAGCTGGCACTGTCGTTGATTTCTCTCTTTGGAAGGATCTTCATTTGATTGATGTCACTTTTCTTGCTGCATAGGTGTTTTTTAATCTTTCCATCTGGTGTGATGAAATATTCTATAAGAGGTTACAGTGCTGTTTGTGAAACCAAAATAGTATTCTGACAGTTCCTTTCTCTGACCCTTATCATGTTTTCTACTTAAGGATTTCATGACTCTCTGGATCACTCAGAACTTATCCAGTACTCTTAGCCACTTCATTCAAATGTGATGTTGCTTTTGCCACAGGGTCTCAGCTATAGGAGTCTTTGGGCCCTGAAACACACTTCTTCAAGATTTCCCAATTTCTTTCTCCCCTTCACTCATAATTCTATCCTCTTCTTGCCATGATCATTTTATATAAATATCTGAGTGTTTATCCTACAATATATTTTTCACAAGGCAATCATTTTAGTAAATAGAGGGGGAAATGTTACATTAAAAATACAATCGGAATGGATACAAAAAATGTGGTACATTTACACAATGGAGTACTACTCAGCTATTAAAAAGAATGAATTTATGAAATTCCCAGGCAAATGGTTGGACCTGGAGGGCATCATCCTGAGTGAGGTAACACAATCACAAAAGAACTCAAATGATATGTACTCACTGATAAGTGGATATTAGCCCAGAAACTTAGTATACCCAAGATATAAGAGACAATTTGTAAAACACATGAAACTGAAGAAGAATGAGGACCAAAGTGTGGACACTTTGCCCCTTCTTAGAATTGGAAACAATCACCCATGGAAGGGGTTACAGAGACAAAGTTTGGAGCTGAGACGAAAGGATGGACCATCTAGAGACTGCCATATCCAGGGATCCATCCCATAATTAGCCTCCAAACGATGACACCATTGCATACACTAGCAAGATTTTGCTGAAAGGACCCTGAGATAGCTGTCTCTTGTGAGACTAGGCCGGGGCCTAGCAAACACAGAAGTGGATGCTCACAGTCAGCTATTGGATGGATCACAGGGCCCCCAATGGAGGAGCTAGAGAAAGTATCCAAGGAGCTAAAGAGATCTGCAACCCTGTTGGTGCAACATTATGAACTAACCAGTACCCCGGAGCTCTTGACTCTAGCTACATATGTATCAAAAGATGGCCTAGTTGGCCATCACTGGAAAGAGAGGCCCATTGGACACGCAAACTGTATATGCCCCAGTACAGGGGAACACCAGGGCCAAAAAATGGAAATGGGTGGGTAGGGAAGTGGGGCAGAGGGTGTGGGGGACGTTTGGGATAGCATTGGAAATGTAATTGAGGAAAATACATAATAAAAAAAATTAAAAAAAATACAATCAAGGTGCAATGGAGCTCCATAGTAAATGCATGTATCTTGCTAATGTGGTAAAATATTGAAAATAAATTTAGCAAAACATGTCATCAATCCAAAATAATGTTAATTATAATATAAACATGATCTGGACAAAGACAATGATAACAACATACATCTAGAATTGGTGGGAAAGCCAGGTAGCCTACACAAAGAACTATAGGTAACTGAGGAATGCAGAGAATGAAAGTCTTCCCCACGGAAAAGCACACCAATTAGTTATCCAATGTCAATTAGTCGACCCTAAAAACATATATACAATAACATACCTTTATACTTTATATTTATACCATCATCTATGACATACTACATATTTATTTATTTACTTATAATCAGACTTCCCATTGAAAAACAGTAGAATTGCATTATCTGACTTACCGTTTATCTATTAGATTACAACATTTCTGAGAGCTTAATGCAAACTCATAACATGTTCATTAAAATGATGTGTGGGATGGCTGGGTAAGAAGGACAGAGGGCTATATAAAAAGATGGGCATAACACCCCAGTTAAAGTGTAGCAGGGAAACATAGAAAAAAAATTAGGAACTGGCTCCCTTCAGGCAGCTCTTGTGTCATCAGCTGGTAGCAGATGGCTAAAGAAAAGAAACATGTTTGTTTAGGAAATCGAAGTTAAAATTTTCCTGCCCTCATCTTGACCTTATGAATTATAAGGAAATCCACAGTGCAGCAGGAGAAGCTGAGACTGCTAAAGCTCTGTTCTGATGACCTCCACCTCTGCTTTGTTTCTCTTCATGTTGCCTCAGCTGTTGTCTCTCTTTCCTTTCATCTGACAGTATCCTCCATGTGGCTCAAAAGGTACGCTCTACCCCACAGATGGCTGTACCCATAATACTTTGGTCTTACATGGTTGATTACTTATACCACTACTTTGTGAAGTCTGATACAACTTTGTGATCTTAAAAGGCATAAAAACATTTTCTCAGATTCTCATGGTGTCCATGAACCTGAGAAACTCATTTTCCCCACTTCTCTAATACATTTATCATCATGCCCCACAATTTGGCTGAAGTCACTCTGCCACTATATTGTCACTGAAATCTTGAGCATCCTCAAAAAGAACATGCTGTTACTGGTTTGAGGAAAATAGATCTTCTAGTTGCTATTCAATATGACTATGTCTCATGCATTAGATGTATTCAGTTGAATTTTAAGTGGAGAAATCCACTCCTTTTTCAGAGTGGAAATGATTCTTCTAAGAAGTGAGAACACGTATTTCAGCCTTGTCTCTCCTTCATGAATATATACTTCTGTAATATATACTTCTAAAAGAAGTGTCTCTACTTCAAACTCTGCAAACTAAATTTAAATCGAGTAATCACCAAGTTATTCACTGGTTGTGGGATGCTTGTCAGCTGTGATGTCATTGCTCTAAGGTAGTACTGTGGTAGAGATGATGAAAAATGAAAAAGCATTTTTGGAGAAAGGACAAAACTGCACATCATTAATTATTTGGGGAGGGGGGACAGAGATACACAGAGACAGACAGACACACAATCAGAGAGAGAGACAGACAGACAGACAGAGACAGACAGACAGAGACAGACAGACAGAGACAGACAGACAGAGAAACAATGAAGCTCCCCCACATTAGAAATTCTACATTAGACAGGGCTCCATACCCAGATAGCTAGCCAGGAGAGAGCTAGCCTCCCAGGAGTACAGATGAGGGTAAGTGCAGGCAAGACCACCACTTCTGCTCAGAGGGACCCTCCCAGAACCATCAGTACATAGGAAGCAAGGAACAGCCTGGAACAGGAAACTTCCAGTTTCTGTCTGGCTTGGAGTGATCCTCTGCCACAGGGCTCTATACCCAAGTAGCAGCAGGAGAAACCTAGCCATCCAGGAGTGCCAACAAGCCTGTGAGCACAAGGTAAAACCAGAACTGCTCCTAAGAGGGATGCAAATTAAAAGGCCAGTAAATATATTCAACAAAATTATAGAAGAAAACTTCCCTAACTTAAAGAAAGAGATGCCCATGAACATACAAGAAGCCTTGTATGTTCAAGAACTCCAAATAGATTGGAACAGAAAAGGGATTGCTCCCATCACATAATAGTAAAAAACATGAAATGCACAAAACAAACAAAGAATATTAAAGCAGTAAGGGGAAAAGGTCAAGTAAATTATAAAGCCAGAACATCAGAATTACAACAGACTTCTCACGAGAGACTATGAAAGCTAGAAGATCCTCAGCAGATCTCATACAGACCCTCAGAGAACACAAATTCCAGCCCAGACTACTATACCCAGCAAAACTCTCAATTAACATAGATGGAGAAACCAAGATATTCTGTGAGAAAACCAAGTTTACACAGTATCTTCAAAGAAATCCAGCCCTACAAAGGATAATAGATGTAAAACACCAATACAAGAAGAGAAACTACTCCCTAGAAAAAGCAAGAAATTTATCTTCTTTCAGCAAACCCAAAAGAAGATGGCCACACAAACATAAAAATTACAGGAAGCAAGAATCACTATTCCTTAATATCTCTTAACATCAATGGACTCAATTCTCAAATAAAGAGACATAGAGTAACAGACTGGATATGTAAATAGGTCCCAGCATTTTGCTGCATACAGGAAACACACCATAGTGTCAAAGACAAACACTACCTAAGAGTAAAGGGCTGGAAAACAATTTTCCAAGCAAATGATCCCAAGAAACAAGCTGGAGTAGTCATTCTTATGTTGGATAAAATCAACTATCAACCAAAAGTTATCAATCAATCAAAAAAGATAAAGAAAGACATTTCATACACATCAAAGGAAAACTCTACCAAGAAGAACTCCAATTCTGAACATCTATGCTCCAAATACAAGGGCACCCACATTCATAAAAGAAACTTTTCTGAAACTCAAAACATACATTGCACCTCACACAATAATAGTGGGAGACTTGAACACCACACTCTCATCAATGGACAGATCATGTAAACACAAATTAAACAGAGACACAGTGAAACTAATAGAAGTTATGCACCAAGTGGATTTAACAGATAACTATAGAAAACATTTCATCCTAAATCAAAAGAACATACCTTCTTCTCAGCACCTGATGGTACTGTCTCCAAAACTGACCATATAATCAGTCACAAATCAGATTTCAAATGATATAAGAAGATTGAAATAATTTCATGCAACTTATCAGACCACCTGAGAATAAGGCTGTTCTTCAATAGCAACAAAAGAACAAAAAGTCCACATTCACATGGAAGATGAACAGTGCTCTCTACTCAATGATAATCTGGTCAAGGAAGAAATAAAGAAATCAAAGACTTTACAATTTAATGAAAATTAAGGCACAACATACCCAAACTTATGGGACATAATGAAAGCAGTGCTAAGAGGAAAACTCTTAGTTCTGAGTGAGTCCAAAAAGAAACTTCAGAGAGTATATAATAGCAGCTCAACAGCACAACTGAAAGCTCTAGAACAAAAACTAGCAAATACACCCAAGATGAGTAGATAGCAGGAAATAATCAAACTTGGGTCTGAAATCAACCAAGTAGAACCATACAGAACAATACAAAGAATCAACAAAACCAGGAGCTGGTTCTTTGAGAAAATCAAGATAGTTAAACCCTTAGCCAGACTAAACAGAGGGCACAGAGACAGTTTCAAAATTAACAAAATCAGAAATAAAAAGGGAAATATAACAACAGAAACTGAGGAAATTCAAAAATTCATCAGATCCTACTACAAAAGCCTATACTCAACACAACTGGAAAATCTGGATGAAATGGACAGTTTTCTTGACAGATACCAAATACCAAAATAAAACCAGGATCAGATAAACCATCTAAACAGTTCTACTTCTATAGAAGTATAAACAGTCATCAAAAGTTTCCCAATCAAAAAAGGACAGGACCACATGGGATTAGTACAGAATTCTATCAGATGTTCAAAGAAGACCTAGTATAATACTCTTCAAACTATTCTATAAAAGAGAAACAGAAGGAACACTACCTGATTCTTTCTATGAAGCCACAGTTATGTTGACACCAAAACTTCACAAAGACCAAAGAAAGAGTACTTCAGACCAATTTCTCTTATGCATATCAATGTAAAAATACTTGATAAAATTTTCCCAAACCGAATCCAAGAACACATTAAAAGGATCATTCACCATGATCAAATAGGCTTCATCCAAGGGATGTATGGAAATCCATCAATGCAATCCACTATATAAACAAACTCAAAATAAAAAAAAACAGATGATCATTTCATTAGATGTTGAAAAAGCATTTGAGAAAAGTCAACGTAGTTTCATGTTAAAAGTCTTCAAAAGATCAGAAATTCAATGGCTGTGTCTAAACATAGCAAAAGCAATATACAGCAAGCCAGTAGCTAACATCAAATTCTTCTTCTGAATAGAAACTTGAAGCAATCCCACTAAAATCAGGGACTAGACAAGGCTGTCCACTCTCTCCTTGTCTATTCAATATAGTACTTAAAGTTCTAGCTAGAGCAATTAGACAACAAAAGGAGGTCAAAGGGATACAAATTAGAAAGGAAGAAGTCAAAATATCACTATTTGCAGATGAAATGATAGTATACTTTAGTGACCCCAAAATCTCTACCAGAGAACTCCTAAGGCTTATAAACAATTTCAGCAAAGTAGCTGGATATAAAATTAACTCAAACAAATCAGTAGCCTTCCTCTACTCAAAGGATAAACAGGCTGAAAAAGAAATTAGGGAAATGACATCCTTCCCAATAGTCACAAACAATATAAAATTTGTTGGTGTGACTCTAATCAAACAAGTGAAAGATCTGTATGACAAGAAAATCAAGTCTGTGAAGAACGAAATCAAAGAAGACCTCAGAGGAAGGAAAGATCCCCCATGCTCATGGACAGGAAAGATTAATATAGTAAAAATGGCCATCTTGCCAAAAGCAATCTACAGATTCAATGCAATCCCTATCAAAATTCCAATTTAATTCTTCATAGTGTTAGAAAGAATAATTTGCAAATTCCTTTGGAATAACAACAACAATAACAAAAAAACCCAGGATAGTGAAAATTGTTCTGAACAATAAAAGAACTAGGGGAATCAGCATCCCTGACCTCAAGATATACTACAGAGCAATTGTGTTAAAAACTGCATGGAATAGTGGTTCAGTGACAGGCAGGTAGATCAATGGAATAAAAGTGAAGACCCAGAAATGAACCCATACACCTATGGTCTCTTGATCTTTGACAAAGGCACTAAAACTATCCAGTGGGAAAAAAAGACAGCATTTTCAATAAATGGCTCTGGTTCAACTGGCCATTAGCATGTAGAAGAATGCAAATCGATCCATTCTTATTTCCTTGTACAAAACTTAAGTCCAAGTGGATCAAAGACCTCCACATAAAACCACATATACTGAAACTAATAGAAGAAATGTAGGGAATAGCCTGGAACACAAGGGCACAGGGGGAAATTTCCTGAACAGAACACCAATTACCTATGCTCTAAGATCAACAATTGACAAATTGGACCTCATAAAATTTCAAATTGTCTGTAAGGCAAAGGACACTGTTAATAGGACAAAACAGCAACCAGCAGACTGGGAAAAGAATCTTTACCAATCCTACATCTGATAGGCAAGTAATATCCAAAATATACAAAGAACTCAAGAAGTTTGACTCCAGAGAACCAAATAACCCTATTAAAAATGGGGTACAGAGCTAAACAAAGAATTCTCAACTGAGGAATCTCAAAGGGTGAAGAAGCACTGAAAAAATAAGATGTTCCAACTGGTAATAAGGACACATGCTCCGCTATGTTCATCGCAGCCTTATTTATAATAGCTAGAAGTTGGAAAGAACCTGATGTCTCTCAACAGAGGAATGGATACGGAAAATGTGGTACATTTACACAATGGAGTACTACTCAGCTATTAAAAACAATGATTTCGTGAAATTCTTAGATAAATAGATGGAACTAGAAAAATCATCCTGAGTGGGGTAACCCAATCACAAAAGAACACACATGGTATGCACTCATGGATAAGTGGATATTTGCCCAAAAGCTCAGAATAGTAAAAATACAATTCACAGACCACATGAAGCTCAATAAGAAGGAAGACCAAAGTATGGATGCTTTAGTCTTTATTAGGAGAGGGAACAAAATACTCTCGAGAGGAAATATGTAGATAATGTTTTTATCAGAGACTGAAGGAAAGGCCATTCAGAGACTGCCCCACCTGGGGATCCATCCCATATACAGTCACCAAACCCAGATACTATTGTGGATGCCAAGACATGCTTGCTGATATAAGCCTGATATAACTGTCTCCTGAGAGCCTTTGCCAGAGCCTGACAAATACAGAAGTGAATGCTTGTAGCCAATCATTGAACTGAGAACAGGGACCTCAATGGAGGAGTTAGGGAAAGACTGAAGGAGCAGAAGGGGTTTGCAACTCCATAGGAAGAACAGTATCAACCACAAGACCCCCAGAGCTCCCAGGGACTAAGCCACCAACCCAAGGAGTACACATGGCTCCAGCTGTATATGTAGCAGAGGACAGCCTTGTCAATCATCAATGGGAGGAGAGGTCCTTGGTCCTGTGAAGGCTTGATGACCCAGTGTAGGTGACTGACAGGGCAGGGAGGCAGGAGTGAATGGATGGGTGGGAGAGCACCCTCATAGAAGCAGGGGCAGGGAGATGGGAAGGGATAATATTTGAAATGTAAATAAAGAAAATATCCAAACCAACAAACAGATTTACCTCATCAGACAAAGGACCTGAGGTAGGGCTCACAGGAGTGAATGAGGAGAGGAGAGGAAACCTGATCCCTAGCCCTATTTGTTATATTTTATTATATTATTATTAGATATTTTCTTTAGTTACACTTCAAATGTTATCCCCTTTCCTCATTTACCCTCTGACCCCCCTCCATATCATTTCCCTCCCCCTGCTCACCAACCCACCCACTCCGGCTTCCCTGTCCTGGCATTCCCCTACCCTGGGGCACAGAGCCTTCGCAGGACCAAGGGCCTCTCCTCTCACTGATGTCCCACAAGGCCATCATCTGCTTCAAGGAGCCATGGGTCCTTCCATGTGTACTCTCTGGTTTGTGGTTTAGTCCCTGGGAGCTTTGGGGATACTGGTTGGTTTAAATTTTTCTTCCTCCTATGATGGGGCTGGCAACCCCTTCAGCTCCTTGGGTCCTTTCTCTAGCTCCTCCACTGGGAACCCTGTGCTCAGTCCAATGGATGGCTGAGAGCATCCTAGTCCTATTTGAGTCTGTGCCTGTGAATGTGGATTTGATTGGCTCCCTGGTCTTCAAAAAGTAAAGGTAAGAAGTGAAGTCAGAGAAAGAAACCTTTGCAGTACTCAAGGGCGGGAGGGGGGTGGATAAAGAAGACAACAACAACAACAACAAAATCAAAAAACCAACCCTGTCCTAATAAACAGCCAACATTTCTCAACTACTCTTCACAAAGTTGGAATCATAGTATTGCTTTCTCAACCTTGGTAGCACTTTAGATGTTAAGAGTTTCAAGGACGCATTTGATGCTGCAGAAGACACTGGCTTAATTGGTCCATGTGGAATGTGAGTGTTAGGGTATTTTTAAAGCCCTTCAGATAATCCAAGCAGAAAGGAAAAAGAAAAAGAAAAAAACCTTAAAAGTCTTTTTATATACCTTCAAAGGCATCCTTCTCTGTAGAGGCCCTTCTCCAACATTACCCTTTCCTCTGGGCTTCTAGTAGATGTGACATGCCCTCCAACCTTTCACCCTGGGCCTCTGAATCCCCCACCTCAACGCACTGTGCATGCCATTGTGTGTCTGTAACCATAACCCAGTGGAACAGGAGGCCTTCCGTGCCTGGAGGAGTTTCTCCTGGACAGGGGGTGATGGACTATCCATTACCCCCTCAGTAGGCAAAGGAGAGCAGAGTCAGCCCAGCCCACAGAACAGAATGTTATCTTCCTTATTCTCAACGGATGTTCTTTTAGTAGATGAACTCAGCAGGGGGATTTTCTGAGCAATTTAATTCAAATTACTATCTACTCCTCCCCTGCTAAGAACCAAAAATCAATACCACAATTTCTACTTTAAGTCAGTGGATGGACATGAGCACGGAGATAAATGTTTTATGTGCTAAGAAATCTATTCACACTAAGAGATGGCTGGAGAAAGCCTTGAACATATATACCTGTTTGCCAGTTTCTGAGAAAGCCCCACGCAGATGGGCATTTGAATGAGTCCGATAGGTATTCACTTTCCTGGTTCATTAGCCCTTGCTTGATTTATTACCCTGCAGAGAATGACACTCACTTCAACCAGCCTTTTAATGGTTCTCAATCTTGATTGCTTACAGGACTGTCTGGAGAGCTTTTAAAAACTGCTTTATTAGCTGAGTCTCCCTGGGGGAAAACATCTCTTGCCCAGGGGCATGATTAAGAGGTCCCATTGCGATACTTTCATATTTGAATATTAAATATTAGTTTAATACTGAATGTTTTTGTTTTCTATGGAGATCTATTTTGAAATGCCATGGCCTAGCAATACTCAGCAGGGGGCATGGGGGCACTGTGTTATGTTCATCAGGCTTTTTAGAGATGACATTGGGGTTGATTTGTTAAATCCCCTAAAGCTAGGTTTTGAGAAGCTCTGTTGTCTACAAGCAAATATAAGTTCATCTTTGGCAAGTGTCTGTTGTTCATATGTCAGAAACTGATTGTTATGGTTAATATCATACATGCTACATAATATCATCTGTGTGTTGTCACTATGGAACTTAGAAAGAAAGAAGTGGACCACACTAGGCATGGTAACTTTCTTTAGCAGTTCTAAAAGCAGAGTCAGGAAGAGATAAAAGAACCCACTCACTGTATGGGCCTTGGTGTGAGACCTTCTGAAGAAACTTTTGATATCACTGGCTATTTCTGTGAGAAAGATATTTATCCCCACAGGATCGACATACAAGAGTTTCTTTCATTACTGACTGACATTTAGGAGTGTTTCTTAAGTGTCTGTATTGGAACTCTGGGCAATAGCATCTCAGTGCCCTTTTACCAGCCTTCTGGTGAATATCTGGTGTTACCGAAATTGAGGTTTTCTTGGGGTGAAGAAGAATGCAACACAGTCACTGCTGACCCACTCTGAAAATGTATCAGCGCTCTTGGCAGAGGCAAAAACAAATCTAACTTTTAGACTAGATAGATGTCTTAGGGTTTTACTGCTGTAAACACATACTATGACCAAGGCAAGTCTTATAAAGACAACATTTAATTGGGGCTGGCTTACAAGTCAGAGGTTGAGTTCATTATCATCAAGACAGGAACATGGCAGCATTCAGGCAGGCATGGCACAGGAGGAGATGAGAGTTTTACTTCTTCATCTGCGGGCCACTAAGAGATGACTGACTCCAACATGGTTAGGAGGAGGGTCTTAAAGCCCATGCACACAGTTACAGGCTTCCTCCAACAATGCCACATCTCCAAATAATGCCACTCCCTGGGCCAAGCATATTCAAACTACCACAGTTGATATTAAAACATATTATTAATCAACCATTTCTAGTAGAAATCTTCAGACTCCTTCTAAGTGTTTTCAAAAGTACTAGATGTGCATATACACCATTTTGATTAAAGATCAAAGGAAACACTATTAAAAAGAATTATTTCTTAAATGTAATGAGAATTTTATTCGGAAGCAAATAAAGAAAGATGGAATAGTGAACTTTGAGAATTTCTCTCTGGACTGTGGGATCTGTTCAATCTTACACCAATGTGCTATGCTTGAACGGCTAATGGAGTTCTTTCTCAGCTCACGTGAGTGACTTAGTGCCTGAGTTTCATAACTTGTTGGAGCCTCAGCTTCCAAAAGGAAAAAGTTTTCCTAAGAGTTCTGAGAATTTCTGGCCAGAGGAAAAAACATAGGGCAATGTAAAAGAAGAAATGTATTTATAAAAGGGAAGAGAGATGCCAGTTGAATTAAAAACAAATGAAGCCAAGATCCATGTTTTAGGAAATGTTCTGCATAGTGTATAGAAAGCAGCAGTGTGGGGGTGCTTCTGCTTCCTCCAACAATGCCACATCTCCGAATAATGCCACTCCCTGGGCCAAGCATATTCAAACTACCACAGTTGATATTAAAACATATTATTTATCAACCATTTCTAGTAGAAATCTTCAGACTCCTTCTAAGTGTTTTCAAAAGTACTAGATGTGCATATACACCATTTTGATTAAAGATCAAAGGAAACACTATTAAAAAGAATTTTTTACAATTCTTTGTACAACTGCACAGTTGATAGAGAGCACGGAGACCCTCAGAACACATTGTAGATGTTGTGTATGGAGAAGGAACTACAGGGGCATAGCCTAACTCTTTAGCCTTGAAACTAGATCGTTCTGTGTCTATTGGTAATTGCTAGGCATGCAGCTATGTTAGTAAGGAAAAAGGAGAGTATTTTGCTTTGAGGAAGATTGGGAAATTGGTCCTTTCCTTTCTCCTTTTATGTTAGACTTTCTTCCTTCCCTTCTATAATAGTTAGGTTTTTCATCGGAACACATAGACTGGCTATAAAATAGACTCAATATTTAATACTTCCATGTTTAGGTAAAACACACAAAACTGGAAACTTCCTGTCTCTCCAATAAGAAGCTGCTACTATAGATGATCTTTAACAAGGATGAAAACCATGCATGCAACCTAACCTTATTTGGGATTAAAAGGCTTCTACAGTAATTAGCAGCAGAGTCAAACTGCCCACAAAAGCTGAGACTTTCTACTCAAGGACAAGATTGTGTCCTAATCTTTTAGGGGAGTCCCTCTCCTCGAAGTGACTGCTTCTCTTGAATTGTCAAAGTGGTTCCACTCTTTGTCTGACTTTCAGATTGGAACTCTCTACTAAGCACTAGTGAAATTTGTACCAACTCTTTGGAAATTTCTATAATAATCCTTTTAAAGCATCATGAACAAACAAACAAACAAACAAAAATGGCCGGGTGGTGGTGGCGCATGTCTTTAATCCCAGCACTTGTGAGACAGAGGCAGGCTGATTTCTGAGTTTGAGGCCAGCCTGGTCTACAAAGTGAGTTCCAGGACAGCCAGGGCTGTACAGAGAAACCCTGTCTTGAACCACCCCCCCCAAAAAAAAAACATCATGAAGATCATAACCAGTTCTTAAAGTGAAATGAGCAAAGCTGCCCCATTCCTGACTTGGGATGTTCTTAAAGTAGAATAGACTGGATGCTGTCTGGTTGCATTGTTCTCCCATAGCAGATATGTCAGTCTCAACCTGCACATGGGTCAAGGGTCAGTGTTCTTATCACTTGGTTCTTTTTGGTTGACTGTACTGTGTCAGAATTTACGCCACCAAGGAGAAAGGAGGAAGTGAATCCTATCTTTGTGTCTGCCTGCAGTGTTATTCTTGGCTCAGCACGAAACTTTCAGATCCAGTTGCCTTCAAGGAAGCAAGTGGCTCTTCAGATGTCCTTTTTACCTTGTCTACAGCCAGTTTCCCAGTCCCTTTTCTGTTAAGAAAAGAATAGACCTCTTTGCTTCTCTTTCCACTAGGGAAGCTGTGAGTATTTGCTACCCTTTACTAATGATGTCCATTAGTACATGGGCACTGTTTACTTCTTTCCTGCCTGTAGACATGGAAAGGGAACATCATTAGTTGTGTCCATCCATTATGTCCCTTTGTTTGTTCATTTCGGGCCTGTTATCTTTTTAGTTATATTGTGCAGCTAATTTGTCCTTTAACTCACAGTCTTTCTGCCTCTGAATCCCAGTGCTGTAATCACAGGCATACACAACCAATTTATTATTAAGTGTGACCTCACATCTTTTGTAGATTTTACTTTAATTAATTAACTTTATTTATTTCATTTCATAGGAAGGTAGATTTTTGATAGCTCATCACTTAAATATCTTTAGACAGAATAATTGTGAAATAAACATTCTGAGTCTTTTAAGGGGCAACTTTTTTTTAAAAAAAAAACCAGGGTCTCATATTCAGGTCCAGCTGTCCTGGAACTCACTATGTAGAACAGGCTGGCCTTAAACTCACAGAGATCCTTCTCCCTCGGCTACTGAGTGCTGTGATTAAAGTTATGGGACTCCATGCCTGGAAAGGTAACATTATTTAAAACTAAAATATTTTCAGATGTATTTCCTTTCCTTGCTGTGAACTTATGATCAAGTTACTTTCCACTCTAGGTTATTTTTTCATCTTGGAGCATTTGAATCTACCATGTCACAATGCAACATTTATTATCTCAGCCTAGACGTGCTGTCTAGGTTTTAGCACACTACTTAATATACGAGACAATCTGTAAACGATAGGGACACAAGGAATAATTGGATATATTTTGTGAATGAGGAAGAACAGAGTTGAGGGAAGAAATCACTTTATCAGAAATCAAGTTTGAAGCCAACAAGAAAACAGCCAAACAGAGTACTAATAAAAATTAGAGGAATGAACAACAGAGAAAAGATCAAATAGTACTAAATAGCCAGTAGTAGAGTAGACCCCACTCATGCATACATATATGCATACATGTATATATGCATCCACACATCGGTATACATACAGCTAAACCAATGCTGTACCATGCATACACTTCTTCACATATACTCACTTATGTATATGTTTTATGTGTCTGCAGGATGCCTGGCTTTTTTTTTTTTTTTGAGGCCCTTTAAGTTTTGTGGTTAGCTTTTAAGTTTATAGTTGGCCTATCCTCTTACCATGAACAGTGCCCTTGGCTGTTTCTGGCAAAAATCCTACCACAGATAGAGGTCATTCACTTGACTATGCTTTGAACTGACCTTGTAAACAAGCTTCTTTCTCTTCTATAGTCCTTGTGGCTTCTGTGATCTTCCCTTTCTTAACCTGTTAAAACACTTTTAAGTTCAGCGTAGCAGATTTGACATACAATTCCCACTGAAACCTGGTAGCAGTTTCCAATTTCTGCTTTATTGCTAAGGAATGATCCAAAAGAGAAAACATGAGAGAGATCGCCACAATACACTAAGTAAGAAATACGTTCAAAGCAAAATAAATTGGACTTCCTCTAGGGATAGATTTTTCCCTACCTTTGCCCTAGAATTCCCTCAATTACTTGCCACATTACCTACCTTATCAACCGTGATATTAAATCTCCACATCTGCTTGTAATTAAGGAGAAGATTGAATGTCATATGGACACTGGAGTATATCTAATGAGCTGTTCTCAGAAGATCTTAGTTAAACTTGTCTGATATTACGAGCACTGACACTCAAATGTAAACAAATAACAAACAACATGTTATTAACATTTTTTTCTAAGCACTACTAGGCCTTCAGACCTGTACTGAAAATTAACTCAAGTATTTTTCTTTTTCTTTTTTCTTTTTTTTTGGGGGGCACTGTCTCTCTCCCACCCCCTTCTTTCCCCTATGCCCACTGCCCCACATGTGACCATCAGTCACATAGGAGCAGCACCCCAGGCCCTCCCACATGCAGAAAAGGTATTCCTAAGCTCTTAGACCAAGCCAATAGAAAGTATATACTGTCAGATCCTGACCCACCCCAAAACTGTATATAAGAACTCTATCCAGAAGGATTAAAGGTATGTGAGAATTACTCTGTCGTCTGAGAGTTTCTGTCATAAGAGCTGTGACACTGCTGCTTGGGGAAGAGATCTGCTCTCCCAAAAATGCCACCAAAGCTTCATCGCACCCATTGCAGGCTAGTCAGCCTCCCGCTGGCTCAGTCTGGCCTGACTCAGCACATGGAACAACTGAAGTGGCAGCAGTGGCAGAGACAGAGGTGGAGACAGCTGCAGTAGTGGAGGCAATTCCCCCTCCCTGCTCAAGTTCTCTCCCTTTTGCCTGAACCTTTGCACCTGGCCCAGCCAGAGATCTCAGTGGAAAGCCTGTAGTACACAGGTCCACAAATAGTGTTACTAATATAGGAATCCTTTGATCTTTATGATCACGATTCCTGTAGTAATCTGTGATGGTTTGCCTTGCAAATGTTGCTGAAAAATATGGTTGTCAGACCTGTGTTCCTGAATACACTCACATTATATAATAGGGTTAGTGTGGATGTCTGAAGGTCAGAGGTGAATACAGAGACCAGCCTTTTACCTGTTTGAGATACAGACCTCCAATGAACTGCCCCTGAAACACCTTTGTTGGAGCTCCAAAGACACATATTGAGCCCTCAGAGCACCAACTGATTCCCAGTGCTGGTTCATAATAGAAATTGTTACTATTTGTCACTAGAAGAAGACAAAGGAACTTGCAGAGAGCCATTTTCTCTATGCATCTAGAACAGAATAATTGCAGACACAATAATAGAGATAGATGTGTAAGGAACTTCATGAAACTATGTAAGTCTTAAAATAAGAAGGGAAAAAAATCCAAAAATAAGGACATTTTAAACAAACTATACCTGCTTTAAAAAGGCTCTTGCCTCCCCCCTCCAAAAAAAATAGAATAGAACAGAAGAAAAGCACCCTCAGAACTCAGAAATATGCAACAAAAATGGATCAAATAAACATCACAATCTATAGTTTTTATTTTCAGGTTAAAATGATATCTGTTGGTTAATAAATATAAGTCTCTGTAATATGCCAGCTACATTCTCCCACACTTTCCAGCCAGGGAGCAAAATTTACCTTGTTTATAAACTCTATAGTATTGATAGAAGGCATTTTTAAACCTGTAAGATAACAAGAAAGAAAAAAAAAACAAAAACAAAGAGAAAATAGCAACTAAGAAGACTCACACCAGTGTTTTCTTGACCTACCCCCCACCCCCATGACAAGCATTCTTGAAGCATGCAACTGTATGCTGGCTTCTTTCTGTGGCATAAACATATTTATGTTACCTTTAATCCCTGCGGTGGTTTGAATATGCTTGGCCCTTAGGAAATGATACTGTTAAGAGGTAAGTCCTTGTTGGAAGAAGTGTGTCACTGTGGGAGTGGGCTTTGAAGCTTCTTCCAATTAAATGTTGTCCTTTATAAGAGTTGCTTTGGTCATGGTGTCTCTTCACAGCAATGGAGACCCTAACTAAGGCAGAAGTTGGTACCAGGGACTGGGGTATTGCTGTGATAACCCTGACTTGGTTTATTTTGTTGTTTTGGTTTTTGTTTGTTTATTTGTTTTGGAGGGTTTTGTTTTGTTGTGGTTTTTTGCTTTGTTTTGTTTTGTTTTTGAGGAATGTGGATTTTGGTATTTTGTATTTGGAAAGCCATGGAATGGTTTACGTAGGCCATCTTAGTAGGAATATGAAGGCTTGGTAGTGAGGGTAATTTGAACTCTGGAGATAATTCTTACGATGTTTTGGTAAAAAACATACTGCATTTTGCCCTTGTTCAAAGAGTCTGCCTGAGGCTAAGGTGAAGAGATTTAGATTAATTGCTCTGACAAAGAATGTTTCAAAACAGCCTGATATAAATTCTGTTGTGTGGTTACTAAAGTTCAGTCTTATAAGGAGCAATCTGATGAAAAGGATTGAGCTTAGAAAGGAAAAATACAATATGATTCAAGTAATAAATAGGCACCTGGAAGTGAAGTGGAACTGAATCCTATGTTCCAGGAGATTAAAGGAGTGATGACCTCCAAGCAAGATCCCACCCTGCTAATGATACTGTTTGTGCTTTTGCAGCTGAACAAGGGACTTGGTTATTGTTTCATTTGGACTTTTAATATGAAATGACCTATAATACAGAAATAGAGAGCACAACTACAATCCAGATCTTGAGGCTGGAAGATACAGAGGCTTTTGATACAGATCTTGAGAAATAGATGCCATGAAAAGCTTAGGTCCAGGCATGGTGGTAGTACATACCTTTAATGCCAGGATAGAGAGGCAAGCAAATCTCTGAGTTCAAGACTAACCTGGTATAGCAAGTTCCAAATAAAGAAATACATAGGTCCAGGCATGGTGGATCATACCTTTAATTCCAACATTCTAGGGACAAAGCTATGCAGATCTCTGAGTTTAAGGTTAATCTAAAGAACAAGTTCCAGGACAGCCAAACTTAAGTAGTGAAGGAGTTGGAAAACAGAGAGCTGGTGATAGTATAGTAGAACAAGGGACCTGCCATGTTCTAGCTCCAGCAAGCAGAAGAGCTTAGCAGCTTCAGCCTTGTGGCTCTGGCTTTAGAGTCAGGAATAGAAGGGACTACTGGAGCTAAGAAATTAGCAGTGATTAAGAGGAGACCAGCATCACTGAGGTAAAATCATCTGGGAAGTGTTTTCCCTGAGAGCATGAAGAAGGTGTATTCCAGAGATAGCCAAGGTTGTACCTTGTGCTGCAGTTAGAATTGATAATGTGTAAGAATAAGGTGGTATTGGATTTGAAGGCATGAAGAGGCTAATGAGAGCAGCTGAGGCTATGTACTGTGTGAGGCCAGGAAAGGCCATTGAGGAAGGAGTATCCTCAGTTGCAGTTGATGGCCCAGGACTGAAGGGGCCATGCAAAGAAGCTGAGGCTTGACACCATGAAGAGAGCCTGTGAGAAGTGATTAGTGAAGTCTGGTTGCAGTGGAAGACTCCAGTGAGATAGAAATCACAGTACCTTGGGATGATCACCAATAACAGCAGCAGCAGTGGAGTGGAGTCAACCAGAGTCAAGGGTGCTACAGAGTGCAGAGCTGGAGAAGTCACCCTAGTCTTTTGGAAAAGACCAGAAGATCAAGTGTGGATCCCAGACATTGGATTGAGAAGCTGTAAAGTTGAAGTTCCCTTAGATAACCTAAAATGCTAGAGATGTCTGAGCCATGGCATATCTGCCAAGGAAAGCTTCTAACCTTGAGTGGAACCAGCCCAAGAGAATGAAGTTTTTTTGCTGCCCAATGCCAGATCTGCTAACAGCAGTCAATAAGGCATTGGAGATTTAAAGAGCATTTTGACATCAGATATGGAGACATGGAGTTTGGAGTTTGCCCAACTGGTTTTCTGTCTTGCTTTGGCCCAGTATTTTTGAATTTATATGGGATTACTGTTTAAGAGACTACATGAATCGCAGAAAATACTTTAAACTTTTTACTTTTAATATCGTTGAAATTGCTATAGAGCATGAGGACTTTTGAAGTTAGATTAAATGGTTTCGCATTATGCCATTGTAAGGTATGGTCTCCATAGACTCATGTGTTTGAACAAGCCTGTGGGGGCCAGAGAGTTGAATGTGGTAGTTTGAATATGCTTGGCCCAGGGATTGGCACTATTAGGAATTGTGGCCTTGTTGAAGTATGTGTAATCTTGTTGGAGGAAATGTATCACTGTGGGCATGATCTTTAAGACCCTCATCCTAGCTTCCTGGAAGCCAGTCTTCTGTTTGCCTTTGGAACAAGATGTAGAACTCTCAGCTCCTCCAATGCCATGCTGGCCTGCATGCTGCCATGTTTCCAGACAGGATGAAAATGGACTGGACCTCAGAACCTGTAATCCAGCCCTAATTAAATGTTGTCTTTTATAAGAGTTGTCTTGGTCATGGTGTCTATTTATAGCAATTGAAACCCAAAGACGGTCCTAGAATATCACCAAATTCTACCAGCTTTATCTGCTTCATTTCTATGCTTCAGATTCCATACTGATTCATTTTCTATTCATTTCTTTAACATATTTTCAGCATTATTATATACAGTGTGACAGATCCCAGTGGCTGAATAAGCCTGTCCTCCATGGGTAATCACATGCCCCTTCTCTGGTCATATTCACTGGGTCTGATGTGACAACTTACCTAAGACACTGTCTCCTAATGCTTTCTTGAATTTATTCAATGGGATTTGGCTAGAAGAATCAATCTTCTCTGGAAGTTTGGAAAGCAAGGGACTTGACTAGTTAGCAGATAGGAAGTTGTAACATAACTCCTGAGAGCTGCATGATTTAAAAATGATGAAGCAATCCCTCTGAGCTGTGTGTAAGCTGAGGAAGAGGTAGTCAAGTGAAGCCATACCACACACATCAGGTAGCATAGTGCTATAACCCCTGTAGCTGCTGTTCCCGACAGATGAATAAGTTCAGGTTCTGTGATGTTCACAATCAGTGAACTTTACTGTGACTTTCTACTCACAGTAGAAAAATATGGAACATTGCCTGATCATACAGTGTCCTGAAAAATATGGCTCAACTCATCAACTTTGAAGGCAACATTTTAGTACAGGTCATTTAAATGATATGAGTCATACACTTATCATAAAATTATTATCATAATTTTTAATTTAAATATAATTATATAATTTTCCACCTCCCTTTTCTCTTCCTGTACAAACCCCCTTGCTCTCTCTCAAATTCTTGGCCCTATTTCTTTAATACTTTTAATCTTAAAGGCAATTTTATTTGAGTTAAGAATAAAAACCTCAGGATAGGAAATTATGAACCTCAGTAATGACTCAGAAAAGTAGAGAAGAAGAGGAAATATCAGGTCTCTTTGAGTTAGACATGGAAGATGTGCAAAAGGGCCATCTAGTGCAGATAAGCAAACCTGTGATAAAAATGGGAGTAGAGGGAGCTTTAGAGAGAGGGAGGAAGCCCGGCCTGTTTGGGGGAAGCATACTTGAAAAAGGAATACAAAGAAGAAAAGGAAAAGGGATGCTTTTCTGAGTAATTCAGAAAGACAAGCAGAATTAATGGAATGGTGTGTATGTGGCTCTGCACGTGACTACCATGGGCATTGTTACATGTATACTGATCACCATTATGATCCTTGATATAAGCAAATACAGATATTAATTTAAAAGTTAAAAGTTAATTTGTTAGCTCACCATGTTGTGGAGAGCTCTGAAGATATTGAAGATACAATACACAGACAGCAATGTACCATGGAGACCTGACCTCACTGGTAACTCTGAACTAGGAACATGGAATAAGGAAACATAATCCTTACATTTACTATGAAGATAGCAAGTTATAGCTATGTGTTTAATATTGTCTTTACACCATTTCATGTCCAAACCATACAATCAGATTTCCTACTGTGCATCTGTAAAGTTACCTCATTAAACTCTGCCACATCTCTGTGTGCTGTATTTCAAATCTTCAGGCATGTTCTTTCATCTTTTTAAACCTGTAATTATGATATCCACTGTGTGCCAAATCTCAGTCAATAAAAAAAGTTTCTAGATAGATAGAACTTTTGATGATTCTAATGACAATTTTGCCTCAAAAAGTGTTATTTAATGTCCACAAAAGTTGGGATAATTATCTTCTTTAGAACCTTAAATTGTGCTCTCATACTTTATGAAAAAAATAAACAATCATCTTTGGTTTTACCTGTGGTAAAAATGTGACATCGGTAAAGATTTTAATAGTCATCAATTAGCTGGAGTTCATGAAGTATTTTAATGCATGTTTATAAAAGGAGGAATTTTCTAGAATATAAAATAAAGCAGTTAAAAGAATTAACTAGAAAATGCAACAAATCAAATATCTGCAAAGCAGAACAATCTCTCTGTGGTCAGGAAAACCACATACTTAAGAAAAAAATTAGTAAAATGTTGAGTCAATGAAAGCCAGATGGTTTTATAATTGTACTAACCCCTGTTGTATAACATAGAAACAGGGAAGGAAGAGACATAGAATAGTCAAAGCACTCTTGAAAAGTAAAACGAAGTCAGGGAACAGAATGGTATCTATTTTAAGAATAACTATTGCAAGCAAAGCAGCATGGTATTGGCATATGGCTGATACTCTACACTTTCTGTAGCAACATATTAGAGAAAAATGACTGAATGGGAGAAGTATTTGTTTCAGGAACCAAATGTCCATTGATCTCCATTGTTTCCAGGGCTAGATTAGCCAGAGGCCCAAAATAGGTCCTCACTATTGCAGCCAGGAAGCAGTAAGAAGAAGAGATTGCTTTCTCTAACTGTGTACCTCATGAGTCTCTACCACCTACCAACAGCATCCTTGGAATAAGCCTTAAACGCAGAGGTCTTTGTGGGGCATAGTAAATCCAATTTATAACTGTGAGCAGTCAGAATGACATAAAGAAGGTTTAGGAAATTTCAGAATTCGTTTTTTCCCCCCAATTTTTTATTAGGTATTTACTTCATTTACATTTCAAATGCTATCCCAAAAGTCCCCTATACCCTCCCCCCTCCCTGCTCCCCTACACATCCACTCCCACTTCTTAGCCCTGGTGTTTCCCCTGTACTGGGGCATATAAAGTTTGCAAGACCAAGGGTCCTCTCTTCCAAATGATAGTCGACTAGGTCATCTTCTGCTATATATGCAGGTAGAGACACATGCTTTGAGGGGTGGGGGGTAATGGTTAGTTCATATTGTTGTTCCACCTATAGGGCTGCAGACCCCTTCAGCTCCTTGGGTACTTTCTCTAGCTCCTTCATTGGGGACCCTGTGTTTCATCCAATAGATGACTGTGAGCATCCATTTCTGTGTTTGCCAGGCACTGGCATAGGCTCACAAGCTACAGCTATATCAGGGTCCTTTCAGCAAAATCTTGCCAGCATATGCAATAGTGTCTGCATTGGGTGGCTGATTATGGTATGGACCCCCCAGTTGGGTAGTCTCTCGATGGTCCATCCTTTCATCTCAGCTCCAAACTTTGTCTCTATAACTCCTTTTGCCTAGGAATTTCATGGGTGTTTTGTTCCCAATTCTAAGAAGGGGCAAAGTGTCCTTATTCTTCTTGAGTTTCATGTGTTTTACAAATTGTATCTTGGGTATTCTAAGTTTCTGGGCTAATATCCATTTATCAGTGAGTGCATATCATGTGAGTTCTTTTGTGAGTGGGTTAAATGACTCAGGATGATGCCCTCCAGGTCCATCCATTTGCCTAGGAATTTCATAAATTCATTGTTTTTAATATCTGAGTAGTACTCCATTGTGTAAATGTACCACATTTTCTGTATCCATTCCTCTGTTGAGCAGCATCTGGGTTCTTTCCAGCTTCTGGCTATTATAAATAAGGCTGCTATGAACATAGTGGACCATGTGTCCTTTTTACCGGTTGGAACATCTTCTGGATATATGCCCAGGAGAGGTATTCCTGGATCCTCTGGTAGTACTATGTCCAATTTTCTGAGGAACCGCTAGACTGATTTCCAGAGTGGTTGTACAAGCTTGCAATCTCACCAACAATGGAGGAGTGTTCCTCTTTCTCCACATCCTCGCCAGCATCTGCTGTCACATAAATTTTTGATCTTAGCCATTCTGACTGGTGTGAGGTGGAATCTCAAGGTTGTTTTGATTTGCATTTCCCTGATGATTAAGGATGTTGAACATTTTTTTCAGGTGCTTCTAAGCCATTCGATATTCCTCAGTTGAGAATTCTTTGTTTAGCTCTGAACCCCATTTTTTTCTTTAATATTTTTATTACATATTTTCCTCAATTACATTTCCAATGCTATCCCAAAAGTCCCCCATATCCCCCCCCACTTCCCTACCCACCCATTGCCATTTTTTTGGCCCTGGCATTCCCCTGTACTGGGGCATATAAAGTTTGCATGTCCAATGGGCCTCTCTTTCCAGTGATGGCCGACTAGGCCATCTTTTGATACATATGCAGCTAGAATCAAGAGCTCTGGGGTACTGGTTAGTTCATAATGTTGTTCCACCTATAGGGTTTCAGATCCCTGTAGCTCCTTGGGTACTTTCTCTAGCTCCTCCATTGGGAGCCCTGTGATACATCCAATAGCTGACTGTGAGCATCCACTTCTGTGTTTGCTAGGCCCCAGCATAGTCTCACAAGAGACAGCTATATCTGGGTCCTTTCAGCAAAATCTTGCTAGTGTATACAATGGTGTCAGTGTTTGGAAGCTGATTATGGGGTGGATCCCTGGATATGGCAGTCTCTAGATGGTCCATCCTTTCATCACAGCTCCAAACTTTGTCTCTGTAACTCCTTCCATGGGTGTTTTGTTCCGAATTCTAAGGAGGGGCATAGTGTCCACACTTCAGTATTCATTCTTCTTGAGTTTCATGTGGTTAGCAAATTGTATCTTATATCTTGGGTATCCTAAGTTTTGGGCTAATATCCACTTATCAGTGAGTACATATTGTGTGAGTTCTTTTGCAATTGTGTTACCTCACTCAGGATGATGCCCTCCAGGTCCATCCATTTGGCTAAGAATTTCATAAATTCATTGTTTTTAATATCTGAGTAGTACTCCATTGTGAAAATGTACCACATTTTCTGTATTCATTCCTCTGTTGAGCAGCATCTGGGTTCTTTCCAGCTTCTGGCTATTATAAATAAGGCTGCTATGAACATAGTGGAGCATGTGTCCTTCTTACCGGTTGGGACATCTTCTGGATATATGCCCAGGAGAGGTATTGCTGGATCCTCTGGTAGTACTATGTCCAATTTTCTAAGGAACCGCCAGACTGATTTCCAGAATGGTTGTACAAGCTTGCAATCCCACCAACAATGGAGGAGTGTTCCTCTTTCTCCACATCCTCACCAGCATCTGCTGTCACCTGAATTTTTGATCTTAGCCATTCTGACTGGTGTGAGGTGGAATCTCAGGGTTGTTTTGATTTGCATTTCCCCTGATTATTAAGGATGTTGAACATTTTTTCAGGTGCTTCTCTGCCATTCGGTATTCCTCAAATGAGAATTCTTTGAGCCCCATTTTTAACGGAGTTATTTGATTTTCTAGAGTCCACCTTCTTAAGTTCTTTATATATATTGGATATTAGTCCCCTATCTGATTTAGGATAGGTAAAGATTTTTTCCCAATCTGTTGGTGGTCTTTTTGTCTTATTGATGGTGTCTTTTGCCTTGCAGAAGCTTTGCAGTTTCATGAGGTCCCATTTGTCAATTCTCGATCCTACAGCACAAGCCATTGCTGTTCTATTCAGGAATTTTTCCCCTGTGCCCATATCTTCAAGGCTTTTCACCACTTTCTCCTCTATAAGTTTCAGTACATCTTCTTGAGTTCTTCATATATATTGGATATTAGTCCCCTATCTGATTTAGGATTGATAAAGATACTTTCCCAATCGGTTGGTGGCCTTTTTTGTCTTATTAACAATGTCTTTTGCCTTACAGAAGCTTTGCAATTTTATGAGGTCCCATTTGTCAATTCTTGATCTTACAGTACAAGCCATTGCTGTTCTATTCAGAAAATTTCCCCCTGTGCCCATATCTTCAAGGCTTTTCCCCACATTCTCCTGTATAACTTTTAGTGTCTCTTGTTTTACGTGGAGTTCCTTGATCCATTTAGACTTGACCTTAATACAAGGAGATAGGAATTGATCAATTCACATTCAGGTTGCAAGTTAAAGGCCTCTTTGGGATAAAGAATGAATTCAAAGCCAGTCTAGTCAACTTAGGGAGAGCCCATCTCAGTCAAAAAGTAAAGGAAAGTTGAAGATACAGCATTTGCCTAGAATGCACAGGGCCTTGAAATCAATCTCTATAAACACAAAACAAAAAGAAAAAGAATGTGTGTGTGTGTGTGTGTGTGTGTGTGTGTGTGTGTGTGTGTGTGTGAGAGAGAGAGAGAGAGAGAGAGAGAGAGAGAGAGAGAGAGAGAGAGACTGTGTAGACATGTTTCAGTGCTTAAATATACCTCCAAAATATATTTTAGCTTTCTATATGCAGAATCATAAAATCACCTTGAGCCAGGCAGTGGTGGTGAACACCTTTAATTCCCGCACTTGGGAGGCAGAGGCAGGCAGATTTTTGAGTTCAAGGCCAGCCTGGTCTATGGTCTACAAAGTGAGTTCCAGAACATCCAGGGCTATACAGAGAAATCTTATCTCCTAAAAAACGGGGAAAAAAACCAACAACAACAACAAAAAAAAACCCCACCACCACAACAACTAATCAAAACAAAAACCAAAACAAACAAACAAAGCAAAAACAAAAACAAACAAACAAAAACTCTTTGATTTTGGTGTTTGTTTTTGACAACCCAAAATTCCCTAGTGCACAGTGCAAGACAAATCTTCAGATGTCTTCTACTATTACTACCTGCCTTGTTTTAAACAGTGTTCCCCACTGAAGCCATAGACCACCAATTGGCAATACTGTTGGCCATGGGCTCTGGGGACCCATCTGCTTGTCTCTGGTACGCCATACAATGAAATGAACTAATTCCCTTCCCATTCTCCTCTCCCCTCACCCCCCATGCCCACCCCACCCACCCACCCCCCGCGCGTGCACACACACACACACACACACACACACACACGCACACACACATACAAAGCACTAGGGTTCTAGTACAGCCTAGCATTTCTGTATGGTTGCTGAGGGGTCAGCCTCATGTCATTATGCCAATACACTAGGCGCTTTAATGACTAAACCACCTCCCTGACTTTAAAAGCCCTTAAAACAAATTAGCATAATTTAACTGGAAGAAGAGGTTGAACAGAACGACTTTCCTGACACCAAAGTTTCACTGTCTCAGCAATAAATCAGTTCACAGATGTAGGAAATATGGCATATGCAATAGTGTCTGCGTTTGGTGGTTGATTATGATATGGATCCCCAGATGGGGAAGTCCACCTCACACCAGTCAGCATGGCTAAGATCAAAAATTCAGGTGACAGCAGATGCTGGCAAGGATGTGGAGAAAGAGGAACACTCCTCCATTGTTGGTGGGATTCCAAGCTTTTACAACCACCTGGAAATCAGTCTGGCAGTTCCTCAGAAAATTGGACGTAGTACTATGGGAGGATCCAGCAATACCTCTCCTCGGCATATATCCAGAAGATGTTTCAACTGGCAATAAGAACACATGCTCCATATGTTCATAGCAGCCTTATTTATAGTAGCCAGAAGCTGGAAAGAACCCAGATGCTGCTCAACAGAGGAATGGATACAGAAAATGTGGTACATTTACACAATGGAGTACTACTCAGATATTAAAAACAATGAATTTATGAAATTCCTAGGCAAATGGATGGACCTGGAGGACATCATCCTGAGTGAGTTAACCCAATCACAAAAGAACTCACACAATATGTACTCACTGATAAGTGGATATTAGCTCAGAAACTTAGAATACCCAAGATACAATTTGCAAAACACATGAAACTCAAGAAGAAGGAAGACCTAAGTGTGGATACTTTGTCCCTCCTTAGAATGGGGAACAAAATATCCATGTAAGGAGTTACAGAGACAAAGTTTGGAGCGGAGGCGGAAGGGAAGGACCATGCAGAATCAAAACTCTTAAAGCTTATAATTAACCAATCAGATGTATGTATCAATAAATTTCCAATTTACCAGATACGGATACAGTAATTTCCGAACCAACTGATAATGATAAAATATTTATCCCAATTATTCTAACAGTATGATATCACAACTATCTATGGCTGGTTAAAGCCATGCTGGTTTACATCTGCCTCATTTTGGCCTTCTCTTTCTCTCTCTGAGATGCTCTCTGTCTCTACAACTCTTAGGTTTGCTTCCCTTTTCCCTGTTCAATCACAGGCTTCCTGCTGCCCTAATGCAATTGGACAGGGAAAATCCTGCAACACACAACTTTCCAGCCCACGATCCTTCTGAAGCGGTATTTCCCCCTCATTAGACAGAGTTGTCCAATAACACTCTGTGACAATTATGTTATCAAAGCCTTCAGAGGCTATCAGAATGAGTATAACTATAACCCTAACATGATTAAGAGACTGTCTTATAAAAGAAGAAGTGAAGCTTTTACTCTGTAGAGCTTGTGTTTAAATAGAGTCATAAATGATTTTAGTTACTTTACATGCTGTTTTAAACTTCTAAATATACAATTTGTGAAAAATGTCTGCTAACACCAATATTTTAGTTGTTTAAATGGTTTCAGGACATATAATTGGTAGTGATCAGGGGAACAATTTTTGAAAATTTGTATTTCATAGAAGAATTTGGTATTTTTGCACCAATGATAAGTCACTAAGTGTGCTTTTACAGGTTTATAAAACGAAGATAATATTACCTTGCTAAAATTAGGGACTGACTTTAGTAATTTAACACTCTGCTCATGAACATACACAAATCTGTGACCTACAGGATTTTCCTAGTAGATGACAACTTCTGTCTCAGGTGTGCACGTTTCAAGGGCAAGCAGAAAAATAATGAAATACTTGTAGCATCTCTTGATGACCGTGTTTTTCTACATGTTTTTCCAGAACATGAAGTCTTTAATTTGACCAAGAATCTCGGTTCTCTGTTGTCATCGTAGCTTGAGTCATTCCACATGCAAACATGAGCAAAGATTCTGTTGCTGTGACTGGTAAGGATCTCTACAGGAGTGGGGAAGCTGGGCAGCAAAGTGAAGAAGCTAGATAAGGCTGTGGCCCAACAACAGCCTGCCCTCAGGTTCTCTCCACAGGAGGTGAAGGCAGAACTGCATCCTTTCCTGTTCAGGAATGACAACAGGCCATGCTAGCAGATGAGGGGAAGAGAGTTTGGGAGGACAGAGTGGGAAAAGGCAGACCATGCTGCTGAGGCAAGGCCGCACAAGACTCAGCATCTGAATGAAGTTCTAAGTGGCACCTCATAGGAGGGAAACACAATGTTGAACAGGCTTACCAAGCTGATGGGAGGAGCCAAGAAGACCTGCTGGGAGCACCACCACCCGCCATACCATGGGAGGTCGTGTCTAAGATATTTTGGAGAGAATTAAAGGAAATTTAACTGACACAAAGTTACAAAAGGTGAAAACAAACAAATACAAAACACCAGTAACAACAAAATCTCCCTCAAATTCAACTCTAAAGATACTAAAATGTTTCATTATAAAAGTTAAAATTGATGTGCTGACTTCACTAAGACTCCATGCCTTTTGAGAAACCTGTCTCACTTCTGCAACAGGCACCGCTGTCAAGAGTTTTGCTGACCACTGGAGATAATGGTCCAGCAAAGACTGGTTAGTGTACTTTGCTCCTTTTCCAGGGTTATCTTATACCACATCTCAGCTGGTGCAATGCCAATGGTCCTTCATTTAATCTAATCTAATATAGCCAGCTCCTACTGGATGTCTGTGCAGATGGCTACCTCATCCTCTCCAAGGTATCCTCAAATATTTTCTTAATCAGACCTGCTCAGAGCACTTTTCAAATTTCTAGTCCTGTCTTGCCCACCCCCAGTTCTCTTGATCTCCTTTGACAAGAGTTCTTTGTTGAAATCCATAGAGCACTTCTCTCTGTTAAATCTAGTTTTCTGTTTTGTCAATATCTTATCATCTGTTCCTTTGCCCACTAAAATGAAACTATTAGACTTTGGGCTTTGTTTGCTTTATGTACTATGTCCCAACATCCAGTACAAAGACTACAGTGTCTGGCTTAGAGCAGATGCTCACAAACTGTTTAGTTCTTTAACAAGCCCATAATTTTTATATATTTATTTGTTTTGTTTTGCTTTCTTATAATGCTTGAAACAAAGATATGCCATACAAGTGCTCTACCACTGAGCCAGTCCTCCAATTCAAGTGGCTCTCCAAGACACATGAGCCATCTGTTTCCTGTCTTGGGATTTCAGCCATTCTCCTGATTTCATCACAGTTCCCAGGTCTAGCTTGACTCTATTATTAACCCTTTATCTTTTCTCTTTCACAGATTCTCGAGAGAGACATAACCTAGTTAGTTCTAGTCATTCATGATCTGACCTAGGGCATCTCTATGTGGAACACTTCTAGACAGACCTCTGGCCTCTTACATGGCTTCTTACACAGACTCCGAGGTCACTGATTGATGAACCTCAACTGTTTTCACCATAGCAGAATCAAAGTACAGAAAACCTGACAGCATTTCCAACTCCAGCACTCTGTGGCTCTGTGGCGACCTTTTCTTCTGCAGCAAGGGGGCGGAGAGTTGGGGAGTGGGGTTGATTGGTGTAGCATGGATCATCCGGCACAGTTGAAGCTGTCAGAAACCTCAGCTGGGCTGGAGTTTCACAACAATGTATTTTCTCTTTCTAAATGAGGTCATTGGGAAAAAAAAAGTATACTTGGGGTGTGCTTGAAACAGTTTAATAAAAGCACAATGTGTAAATATATATGGACGTTAGCTGATGGCCTCAGGGCTCTGGCCCTCTGTCAGTTGGCTCACACAAACACCTCTTTCGGGAACCCTTGAGAGAAATCACATCTCATGACAGGCTTGCTGGCAAGGAAAACAGCACAGAAGAGAGTCCCGGAGCTTAGACGGAAACTGCACTCATATTTAAGTAAATGTGTTTATAGATTACAGCCTGGAAGTGAGATTAAAGGGGCATGTGAATACAGTGATGCTTTTGACTTCCATGAGTTCATAAAAATTAGAGTGAAAAAGTAAAAGTTAATGCCGTGGAAAGAACTAAACACCAGTGTTCTCGCCCAGCTTCTGTGTCTAAGAAATGACGTAATGTAGCCAGGCACTTCAATCTCTCTAGAACCCCATCCTCACATTTTGAAATAATGGGGTTGGAAGGCAGAGCCCCCCCAAGGCTCGCCAGCTTGGAGCCAGAGTCAAAGTCACTTAGAAATGTAGATGCACAGGGCTAGGACAAACATTCTATTCAATAGCCCCAAATATATCACAGACTCAATGCTTGTCTTTTCTTTCTTTGTTTCTTCCTTCTATTTTCTTTCTATCCTTCTTTTCTTTTTTCTTTTCATTCTTCTTATTTTTTTTGCAGAGTTACAAACCCCTATATACATCTCAAAAAGCATAGTTCAGACAAAATTTAAAAATAAACAATTAGTATTTTCAAAAAGAATCTTTTGTTCATTATCTTTCACTGAATGGTGCCATGTGGATAAGTTTAACCACTTGTGGATGATACGTTTTACTCCATTAAGACATTGCATGTATTACTAATCCACTGCCTCCACTGCCTCCACTGCCTCCACTGCCAAGGGTCACAGACAGTCCTGCCAGCACAAGCTTCCTGTGCTATAGTGACAGAGATGGGCTACAAGTACAGGACACTGTTAGGAAGCACTCTCTCACTTTCGAACAAAACCTGGCAGTGTTTAAGGTAAGGGCTCACTTCATGCACTCTTCAGTTGTGCAGACATTGTTCAGTAAATGCTTCTCAACAATTTCTTTGCTCACTATCTCCATAAAACAACCAAAAGCATATCTACTATTCATTTGTAAAATATCTATTCTTTACATTTCCTGCTCTGTTACGGTGAAGGCATGGTTAGAAAATTAACTCTTATATTCTGAAAACAGAGCACTGCCTTCAAATAAACTATATTTAAATAAACTATAAACTAAGAGGACTCAAACTTGGCACTCTACTGTCTCTGTCCATCCTTTGACAGATGAAAAACCTTTTCAATAAAGTGACAAGCTATAATGCCATGTTTTAAAAGTCTAAAGCAACAACAACAAGAAAAACAAATATAGCCTTGGTTTGTGCCAAGTGCTGTTTGAAGAGTTAAACATGTGTATAATTAATGCATATTGGATCCAAGAGGAAAAAAAACTCATCAAATAGAAAGGGTTTTAGAAAAATTTAAACGCAGAAATATTTGCATTCCAGTCATTCACACTTCTAGACCAAAGATAACAATCTGCTCTCCCCTGAGTGAGTTTTCTTTTGTTTGCTTGTGAATGCTACACTGTAGAAATACACTGTGGATCTGTGGCAAACAGCAGCAAGGCACACTGGGGGCCCAGTCTGCATTTACAATATGCTCATCACATGCCATCTAAAATAGAGGCATAGACAGCTAGCTTTCAGGCTTTTAGTAAGACTAATTATATATATTTAGTATGCTCTAGTACCCACTGAATGAATTTAACATAAGGAATGTGCTATTTGGCACAAAGTGAGGGAATTCAAATATTCATCATGATTCAAAGGAATGGAGAAAGAAAACAGATCCTGAACTGCCTATAAAATTCAGTGAAAGAATAAGCGAGAAGCCAAAATCAAGCTCAATTTTATTTTTGTCCCAGCTGTGCTTCAAAGTCAACTCATACTCTTGAGTCCCCCCTCATTTTTTTTTTTTGCTCTGTACCAGAATTATATTTATGACTGTTGCACTGGTTAATTTCATGGTTTAGATTGAGCAGGCCATGGGATAGCTAGATAACCAAGGTAACATGGTTATTTAATGTATATCAATATACCTCATGAGGGTGACCTGGAAGACTGTCAGTAGAGCTGATGAAACTAGAAAAAGAGATGACCCTTTCCAGGAGAGTGGGGAGCGTCAAAATCTTAGAGGATCTGAACAGAACAAAAAGAGCAATGGAAGGTGAGTTTCTGCCTGACTGCTTCAACTGTGTCATCTCTCTCCTCTGTCTTCTGCATGGGTCCATCTCAGGCCTTTTGAGACTCTAGAATTGGTATAGGAGGTTCGTCAGCTGTCAGGCCTTTATATCCACACTGTAGACTTTCCCAAATTGTCAGCTCCAACATACTGCATAAACAGCACATACACATGAGCAGCAGCCTCATCTGCCCCAACAGAAGGTATATTCTGGCTTACGATGCATTGTAGAAGAGAAACCAAGGCAGTTGAGGAGCGTGAAGCACGTGGTCACCTCACATTCTCAATAGCATAAGCAAATGGTTACCTCAGATTCTCAATAGGAAAGCAAAGATGGAAGAATTGACTCTGTAACTCATTTCTGCTTCTTCATTCAGATGGTTGAGGTCTCCATCACTGGATGGTGTCCCACGCTGTGGAGAGGCTTCCCACCTCTATTAATGTAAACATGAGAATCCTTCCCAAGGACATCCAGAGGCCCTTCTCTCAAGTGATTCTACATTTTGTCAAGTTGACAAATAACAGTGACCATAGTAGGGTGTTAAGTGTGATCATCATTATAGGTTCAATGTAGTTTGGAAATGTCTCTTTGAGAGGGTTGTGTGGAGAAGTGTGGAAGAGGACATTGCAGTGATGCCACAATACAAGAATGTCTCAACCAGACACTGCTGCCTTTGAGTGGGGCAGAACCATGAACCACGGAATGCTACCAAAGGCAAGGATTTGGTGTTCCTTAGATCTTCCCAGCTGAACACATTTGTTTAGGATGTCGGATCTTCAGATTGGTGAGACCATCACACAATGAGTGGTTTCAAGTCACTGGATTTCTTGTTATCAGCTCATGCAACTGTGAGAAACAGCAGCACTGAATTCTCCTAACATGTAACAATACTCATGGCTAACTTCCCCAAGCTTAGGAGATTCTAAATGTTCAACCTGAAAAGTTGGACTTACATAACCAAAATTTCATTACACTGGTGTGTCTAAGGACTGAGAGACCTCCAAGGTTTCCTGTGTTAAGAACTTGATTTCTAGTGTAGTGATGCTGAGAGATGGTGAAACCTTTAAGAGGTGGGAGGTGATTGGTTTGTTTGGGGTATTGCTCTTTGGAGGAATTAATGCTGTTTACATGCAGTGAGTTGATTCTCACAAATGTAGTTGTTATGGAACAATAGAAATGAACACCATTCAGTAGTTTTCTGTTTCCAGAAAGTGGTATCTTCCACATATTCTTGTAACAAGACACCATTAGGCTATACCTGGAGAACAAGCAGATAGGACTACCCAATCATAGGCTTTTAGCTTTGAAATCTGGGAACTTTATAAACAGCTTTAGGAAGTAACTAGCTCTCAGTATTCAACATAGAATATTTCTATAACCCCAGCAAGTTTCCTCATGCTCTTGTCCAGTCATCTTCAGGATATTGTTTTAAGATCAAGTTATCAGCAACCTATCTCTTACTCTCTAACCATAGCTACACGATTTTCATGCTGACCACACATACATTTAGAGGATAAATTATATTACTTAGGGAATATAGAGAGAATGCTGTAATTATTCATTTTATACTACCATTTCATTTAATGTTCTCCATAAGTTGGCCTCTATTCCCATATCAGTTCAACCCCTGGTCCCATTTCGAGTTCTCCCCTCAGAACATTTGTCCCCTATCACAACACATCTCTCTCCTCCACCTTATACACCTTAGTAATCAATATTTCTATTCAATAGCCATCCACAGGCTACTTCTTTATGGAAGGCTTTTCTAAAATATTTCCTAATTTAATATGAATTCTCCACTTACTTATGTTCTAGCTACTTAAGTAAAAAACATTTGGAGGGTTGGTATGGGGGATAGCTCAGTAGGAGAGATATGTCAAGTAATCATGAGACACTGGATTCTATCTTCAACATGAACACACACACACACACACACACACACACACACACAAAATTATTATAAGAGCTAGGCCTGGTGACACAAGTTGATAATCAGATACATGAAAAGGTGAGATAAGAAGAGCTCATTTGGAGGCCTGCCATAAGTCTCACTAAAATAATGGTAAAAAGAAAGATGACATTGTAGCTCAGTGATAGAGCACTTGCCTTGCTTGTAACTATAGGCGCAATCCCCAGATAATTGCATGCAGTTGTACATTTTATATCACAGTGTAGGGCCATTAACTCAAATCTCTTTATGACCAGGAAAGCATAAATGAGTGAGGAGCTACATTAATATAACCTGGAATTATAGGGCCATTGAAACTAGAATGTACACAGCACTCCTATAGCATGCAAATTCATTTATTTAAAAGTTATGATGCTATCCCCTGTAAGCATGAGTCATTAAAGTTAGTATGTGTTTTTCAGGATGGAAAAGCACAGGTGCTGGTGACCAAACTAAGTTAAACAGTCAGTAGGTCAAAGTGTTCCTTAATTCAACCCAAGTTCAGCAATCTGCTCTACTATGAAACCAATTTCCAAGTAAAATCTGAAAACATAGAAAGACTTTCAAATTTACTTGATTACACAAAAATAATTATTTTAGTTCCTTAGATAAAGTTCAGCAAAAGTGTGATTTCTCCTAAATGCTATATTTTTCTGGTTTGGATCATATACCAACTATTTCCTATTAAGCAACATACTTATATTTGTGGTTTTAGAGAACCTGCATGTTCACATATTATAGGTAACCAGTACAAATCATGCATTTAATTGGATCTAAATTATTATATGTTGTCAGATAGTCTGTACATAAATGCTCACAAGATCTCCTACTATATTTAATTATTTTGACAGTACTATTTGATTTTTCCACTTTTTTGTAAGTTGTTTCATTTCAAATTATATTTTATGGAACATGAGTTAAGAAATAATATAATATACTCATATGCACATATTCAAACACAGAGATACACATATACCTATAATTAAAAAATAACCAACATAAATTTTTTTGAGGTAAAGTGTACAAACTAAATAATTAAGTGATGACCTTGGTCAGATGTTGCTTTGAAGAAATCAAGTCTCAGAACTTTCCAGGGAAATTGGGGTTCTGGGAAATTCTTCAGTCTCTAAAAGTCTAAGCTGAATGTATTAGAATTTTAGATAGGGGAAATACGGTGTGAAGAATCCTCTGAGACCACAGAATGTGGAGGATAACAGTAAGGACTCAGAAGTCAGCAGCCAAACTGAAGCTAACATAATCACTTAATCCTCAGGTTCATCTATAAAGTAGGAATACTAACATCTCATGAACTATTTAACAGATTATGTATGGTAATTTTCAAAGTATTTAGCATTCTTTTTGATCCATGATAGGACTCAATAAGCAATAGCATATATTATTTAAATGACATTACAAGAAATTAGATGACAATTTTTTCAGCTATAAAATTTATTTTCCACCAGTCTTTATATAGACTCAGAAATCTTCAGCATCTTTGATGAATGAGGGTAGCCTACACAAACCTCACCGGCAGTCTTGGTAACTATACTGCAACTGCTAGGCACTCAAGCCTCTGCATGCTAATTAGTGACTTCACTGACCTTTCAAATTTGTACTCAAGCATGCAGAGTAGAATATACTATATGCAGTATCTAGTTTGGTAATTATAAATAATTAAATCTCATTAAGCTCTAATTATGTATACTGAGACAAACCTATCATTTCCTTGTGCTGTGGATGTTCCTCCAGTCTCAGGATAAGAAAATGTAAAAAGCAGCAGCTTCCACTTATTTAAAATGGGTCCCCAACAAATGACTGGGCTTTGGTAGGATTTAGCTTTATCACCTAGGTCATACAAAGAATAATTAACTCATTCCAAGGTTTCTGTTAGGCTCTAAAGTCTAGGTTCATATGTGGTAATCTGGCCATTTTCCCTTTCAAGATTAATTTAGGGAAAGCTGCACATTTCCATCCTTAGCAGTGGCAGCGACCTTCAGATGGCTGGGTCTATCAGTTGCAAAGTATCGGACTTGCTAGTGATGTATAAGGGAGAAGTGGAAGACTAGAAATTCTTGCCCTTGGCTTCATTGATTGGAAACTCAGACACTAAGAGATCTAAAATGATCATTTTATTTGGGAAACACTAAATTTGAAGATGCCAAAAGGAGAGCTCTACAACCAGTTTCTTTTTTAGGATCCAGCAAACCAGGGTATACTTCACATTCTTACAGCACCAAGGCTGTTGTGGCTGAACCTAAATTACATCTTCCTGTCCTCCAGTTGTCCATCACCCTCTCGTCTCAACTTTCTCATTTATCATCATGTGTTGGCCTTTCTTTTGTCCAGTGTAGAAATGTCTCTGACTCTTAACTCTAAGAGTGAAAGGAAAACTAGATAGACTTTACTGTCTTAGTTTACCCATTTAGCATGTTTGCCATCTTATTTCAACCATCATAACTGCTCAGTCTATTTCCCATCTACTGGAAAAAATATCAAAAACTGATTTTCTAAGCTGGGCATGATGGCATATTCCTGTTATGCTGGTACTCAGAAAGCTAAGGCAGGAGGATCACAAATTCAAGGATAGTCTGAGCTATATAATGAGGCTCTGCTTTGATTTTTCTGCTTTGTAGTCTTAACATTATTGATTTTGATATGGGATTTTTGGCTCTTGTGCAGTTAAGTAAGAGAAAGGTCTAGGTCCTAAAAACTCAAACCAACAAGCCACCCTGGACAGGAAGCTTCTGAGGTCATTGCCTCATATCCTCAAAGTAAGAAAACTCAGGCAAAGAGTAAGCAGAGGGAATGTAGTGTCATTCAGGGAAAGTGAGAAAGATCTCCTGACATTAGGAGAGGCTGCAATGTTGTCCTGTAAGATGGGTTTTGTGAATCACCAATGCATGGTAAGCCCATCCAGTAGGGAGTCCACATGTCCTATGCATGCTGCCTTGTATCAAGTACGGAGTTACTTGTTCATTTGGGGTTTGTCATGCATGCTACTTGACTAGCTGATGCTCCACCATTGGCCCTGCCTTTTCTGCTTAAAGGGAGCTTAACTTTCAGCACAGTTTGACCATATTTTACTTTAACATTTTTTATTCATATTTTCTCGGGAAAAGTACCATGTTTTTCTTTCCTTTGAAGCTCATTTATTTTAATAAAGTATAAGATGTACATACATTAAAATATGTAAATATGTATATATCATAATTATGCAAAAAGGTAGTATTCAACATAGATACCAATACTCTTAATATAATAAAATGATTTTATATATCATAAAATATTTTGAAAGGTATAAAGGGTGTCTACATATGGGAAGTAGCATTATATATTTATGATTAAAAGATATACTAACATAAATGATACTTTTCCCAAAGTTGCTCATAAAATCAATAAAACTATAAAAGAAAACTAGTATTTTTTTCATGAATCAATAAGTTGATCCTTAGATTTATGCATAATGGCAAGACGGTCAAATCTTTTGCCTCAAGGAGTTGCTTCAAAAAAAAAGCTGGAAGTAGCTGTCCTAGAGTGTTATAACTTTAACAATAACATCCCAAGTCATGAATGAATAGGAAGATACACACACCCATGTACTTTACCACGTAGTTTACCCACGTAAACTACTATAATCCATATTTTATTTTTATTAATTTATCTCTTTTGTGGTTTTGAGGGTCTTATGCAAGATATACATACAGTATATCACTAACTTACATACAAGTCCACCCTCTACAGACTTCATTGTAAATATTACATCATACTATAATAAGCCATAATATTTCTTTTAGAAAGTACTTTATTCCAGAACTAGAGTAATTAAGTTTAACATATTATCAAAATAATTTTTTATTTCCATAGGCAAGATAAAATGTAGAGTGGCTCGAGAAAATCTTAGTATGGAAAAGAACAATTCATGTGGTTTTAGGTAAATATTTATATGCACTTAAGATTAAAATAATACTGTACAACATAGCCTCAGAAAACATTTATTCACTACTTTTAGAAGATGTAGATAACCAGTTTCTTTTTGTAACTAGTAAATATAGACAAGGAATCAAAACTTTAATTTGACTTTCTAACAAAAACTATAACTTAATGGGAGGGTAAGATGACTCAGCCAGTCAATGCCTTCAACCACCAAGTCTGACAACCCGAGTTCAATCTCTGGAACCCACTCGGTAGAAGGACAGAACATTTCACTTCAGGAAGAACTTTGACCTCCACATGCATACTGTGGTATGCACATACACACATACATGCACACTAAATGCAAAAACGCAATAGAAGTGATAAAAACAATACTATTGCAACCAAGTAAGGGATGAGAATTTAACATCACACCATGCTTCTAGTTAACAATTATTTTTAATGGCTGAATTGGCATATTGCAGCTTTCATGAATTAATCGATATAAGCAGTACCCACAAACATCTCCAAAGCAGCCAGCAGCATGTGTCTTCTGACAGAAGTATGAAGGCTAGATGTGAAACCTAAGAGAATGGTGATGCAGAAGCATCAAAGACACCCCACTCAGAAAGTCTCTAAAACCAATGAATTACACACACACACACACACACACACACACACACACACACACACACACAGCATCAAGATCAAATGGCAAAGCCTTGATTTTGAGTCAAAACATAGAGAGTTGAAGAAGACAAGGCATAATACTTATACATGGGCTTATACTGTGGTTGAAAACAGGAAAAAATCAATTGTACAGATTAGAAAATACAAAATAAACATATAAAATATGTGCCCTTAGACCAGATGCTAATTCCAGGATAGCAGTCACTACTGTAAGGCAGGTGTCTCAGTTTATTTTGAGCCACAATAGAATGCTATAGCCTGGGGAGATAAAGAAGAATAAAACCTAATAAGGCTCCTATTGTTCTGGAGACTGGGAAGGTGCACACATCTTGTTAGATACTTCTTGTTACATCACTGCACTAGTTTTTCTTCTGTTTCTGTGATAAACACTCTGACAAAAACACCTTAGAAGAGAAAGGGCTTTGTTTTGGCTTATGATTCCAGAGGAATAAAGTCTATCCTGGCAGGGAAGGCAAGATAACTGTCAGGAAAACAGGCAGATGGAAGCACAGAGCTGGCCAAAAACGTTTACATCTTCAGGCAGGAAGTTGACAGAGAGGTAACAGGAAGCAGAAGGAGGCTATAAACCCTTAAAGCCTACCTACAGTGTTATACTTCCTCCATCAGGACTCCACCTCCCAAAGGTTTCATAGCCTTCCCAAACAGCACCACCAACTGCTGATCAACTCTTTAAACACATGAGCTTATGTGAGAAATTGCACATTCAAATCATATATAAAGTCCATGGGAGGAAGACAGAGGAGTAAAGATAAAAGGGAATAGAAAATAGCAAGAGATGGAAGAAGAGAGTGAAGCTGAACACATCTGTAAAATATCAGAAACTTAATCCTGTAATAACTGATCTGCTCCAGAGCTGGCATTAGACCATTTGTGAAAGCAGAGCCATTGTGACACAATCACTTCTTAAAGGCCCAGATCTTAACACTGTTGCATTGTGGGTGAAATTTCTAACATATACAGTTGGAAGATAAAGACTGGAATAGTATCATAGAAAGATATCGGGGGAGGGGGTGGGGGTGGTGAGAGGAGAGATATCAGAATTCTTTCTGAAAGTGGAAAAAAGAACAAAAAATGCTAATTTGGGATTGTGGCTACTTTGCCTCCTTCAGAGTTATTTGGCCTTGTTTGCGGGATGTTTTAAATAGTTTATTCAGTGGTTAAAAAGGAAATAGTGGTGTGTTCTGTCAGTAACAGAAGAACAGGATAATTTGATTGTTTCACAATGGCTTAAAAACAGATAAATAATTGAAGTCAGTGTCAACAATCTTATCAATAAAAGGAAGTGAAGGTTGGAACCTTTCATGAGTGTTCTGACACCTCGTTGGCCTTTCTGAAAAGGTACGGCTTTACCTGCTGTTAGGAGGAGAAACATGTTATATTTTACTAGCTTCTATTTTTAGTGCATGAAATGAAAAAGAATAGCTGTCTATTCCCTTCCTTGACCTTTTTTTTTTTGAGACTTTGACTTTTGAAAATCACCTTCCACTTGGAATGTTAAACTTACAAATCCTAGATTGACTTAGTAAAATGGCTACTTTATTAGATGCCTCATACATAGAAACGCTCACTTTTAAAGCATTTTATAGAGCCCAAATGAAACACTTGCTTCTCTTTCAACATTACATTCAAAAGTAGCTGTAGAAGACAGACAGTTCAGTGCTCTGTATATCAGTAAGGAGCTGCACAGCAATCCTGTCCTTGTTGGCTACAGGGATGTCTTTCGTAAGGAAAAAGATACTTAAATACTTGAAGTTGTTTTTTTTTTTCCTCCCTCCATTAGTGGTGTTTTCTGTCTTTGGTTTTGTTATTAGTGTTGTTCGTGAAAGTATGACCTATGCCATCTCTTAAATTCCAAGAAGTTTCTTTTAATACTGTAGCCTAATTTAACATCAGCAGTTGGCACTTATCGTGTTTGTTCTCATGGAGAACTACATGAAAAATGCTCCATAGAACTGTCCCATGTGAAAGCCTCCACAAAGGAGCCTTCTGTAGCGGTCAAAGCCTGGCAGCAATAACTTCAGGGTAAAACAGTAATAGTGAGTAGTAATAGTGAGTGGAATCGAAGCCAGCCTTGTCTACTCTACGCATGCTGGGGTTCTGTTGAGGCTGTTACTTGAATCTTGTTTGAGGACGCAGTAGAAAAGTTCAAATCGGTTTTTATATAGTGTTTGAAAGAAAGTCCAGCAAAAATCTGTAGAATTGCCTCTTTCTTAACTTTAGATGGCTTAGAATAAGAAAGACCGAGAATTCTATTTGGATAGATAATAAGATGGCACAGTACCCTGGATGCCGTGCTTGGAGATGGTGTTGCTTTTATACTGTTGGATACCAGAAAATGGCCTCAACAGGGAGAAACTTTGCAAAGCTTAAGTGATAAGGATGCTGAGCAAGGCCAAGATGCTTCTCTTGCCCTCCCCTGCTTGTCTCTTCATCAGCCTTCCTTGCTGTAGTGGAGCTTATAGGAACAGACACCTGAAATCTTTTATATCTTCTTATTCAACTAGATTTTTTCCTCATAGCTCATCCTTCTTATTCTGTTGTAGTTTTCTATATTTTCTTCCTCTTGCTTCTAGTTTAATATGTCTTATAACCTCTTCATCTGGTTTCTACTTGAAAACACATGTTAAGACTTCTGGTTGTAGCTGTTATCATAATTCTTTGTGAGCTGGTTTCACATCTTAAAACAAAATCATAACTTGGAGGCCTTTCAGGAAATGAAATAATATAAACTTCTGTTATACTAAATTGCAATACCTGAAGCTAAGCCAAAAGTCATTATCTTTCATAAAGTTCTGAGTTAATTTTTAGCCAATAGTTAGAATTTTCTAACCAAGAAAAGAGAGCAACACAAAAACTTATTTTCATCATTTAAGTGAACAGAATACATGTTTTTATCCCTTAGATGGGAAAATATGTGGGTAATTAATTCTGAAGGCAAAATTCTCTTGCCATGGTTGTAATTAATGTGACTGAAATATTAGATTTCTTCTCACACTTTTCTCGGGTTTCTAGAGCATAAGATCTACTCCTGTTGGTTGGAGTGTATAGCAGCTTTTGAAAGAAGATATTGCTGCACATGCTCACGTACCCATTGACCCTGTTGATGGGCTTTCTTTGATTTGTTTGAATAGTTCACCACAATCATTGATGTACAGCCTGATGGCTTTGTCTGATGGGCCACCATTTTCACCTGAGAGGTCTTTATAGGAGTTGTCCCACCAGGCAGGAGTGAATACGTGAGAATTTGTTTCAGGGGCTGGCAGAAGAGTTTCCCTAACAATGTTATGACTCGAATCCAGTTGTGATAACAGATCTAAGTCCGTCAATTTCCAAAAATGTGTTCACAGATGAAGGTTTGTTTTCTCTGTTGGTTATAATAATATAGTTTATTGTTGTTTCTGGAGAACTTTAGTAATGTGCTATCCAGACAAGAATCATAGCTTTCTCACTGCTAAACCTAAGCTGAAAGCACACGATTTATCTGACAACACTCTGCAAAACCTTTTTGATTAAAAAAAATTAAAATGTATTCTTTGATATGTGTGTGTGTGTGAAATGAAATATGGTCACATACACCCCATTTACTTCCTCCAACTTCTTCTAAATGCCCTCATCTACTCCCCCTTCTAACAACATGTTCTCTTCTTTTTTAATAATTCTCTAAGTTCAGTTAGTGCTACTCATATGTGTTTGGTCACCTGCTGAAGTACATGTAATCTATTAGTAGCCACACACACTCAAGAATGACTCTCCAGAAAGAAAGGAAAAGTCAATGGAACCTCGGTAAGGGGTAGTAGTACCTTGAGAGTTCCAACCGTATCTGTGACACAATGTTAGCTGGCTTGATCTTGTACAGATCTTGTAGAGATAACCACAGCTGTATGAGTTCATGTGTTCAGTAGCCATGTGATGTTCAGAAGGCTGCATTTCTCAGCCCTCATCATTTTTTTACAGTGTTCTTTACACATCCTCTTTTATAGTGTTCCCTGAAGTCTAACAGATAGAGAGATTAATAAAGATATACCTTTTAGGACAGAGATTTCATAATTACTTATTCACAGCACTTGGGCCAGTTATTGTTTGTCTTGATTGTTTCCTATGACAAGAACAGTTCTCTGAATTTCATAAATTCATTGTTTTTAATAACTGAGTAGTGCTCCGTTGTATAAATGTACCACATTTTCTGTATCCATTCCTCAGTTGAGGGACATCTGAGTTATTTCCAGCTTCTGGCTATTATAAATAAGGCTGCTATGAACACAGTGGAGCATGTGACCTTATTACATGTGGGAACATCTTCTGAGTATATGCCCAGGAGTGGAATTGCTGGGTCCTCAGATAGTACTATGTCCAATTTTCTGAGGAACCACCAAACTGATTTACAGAGTGGTTGTACCAGCTTGCAATCCCACCAACAATGGAGGGGTGTTCCTCTTTCTCCATAACCTCGACAGCATCTGCTGAGTTTTTTATCTTAGCCATTCTAACTGGTCCAAATGGATGTATCTGGAGGGTATCATCCTGAGTGAGGTAACCCAATCACAAAAGAATGATATGCACTCACTAATAAGTGGATATTAGCCCAGAAACTCAGAATACCCAAGATACAATTCACAAACCACATGAAACTCAAGAAGGAAGACCAAAGTCTGGATACTTTGATCCTTCTTAGAAGACAGAACAAAATACCCATGCAAGGAGTTACAAAGACAAAGTGTGGAGCAGAGACTGAAGGAATGACCATCCAGAGACTGCCTCACCTGGAGATCCATCCCATCTACAATCACCAAAACCAGGCACTATTGTGGATGCCAACAAGTGCTTGCTGACAAGAGCCTGATATAGCTGTCTGCTGAGAGGCTCTGCCAGTGCCTGATAAATATAGAAGTGGATGCTCACAGCCATCCATTGGACTGAGCACAGGGTCCCCAATGAAGGAGTTAGAGAAAGTACCCAAGGAGCTGAAGGGGTTTGCAGCCCCATAGGAGGAATAACAATATGAACTAGCCAGTACCCCCAGAGCTCCCAGGGACTGAGCCACCAACCAAAGAGTACACATCGTGGGACTCATAGATCCAGTTGCATATGTAGTAGAGAATGGCCTAGTTGGTCATCAATGGGAGGAGAGGACCTTGGTCCTGTGATGGCTCTATGCCCCAATGTAAGGGAATGCCAGGGTCAGGAAGTAGGAGTGAGCAAGGGGAGGGGGGAGTAGATAGGGGGTTTTTTGAGGGGATACCAAAAAAAATGGATAACATTTGAAATGCAAATAAAGAACATATCTAATTAAAAAAATAGAAGGAAAGAAAAGCTCTCTGATCAAAGTTGAGGGCGGCCAAAATGTGGAATTTTATGTACACTATTTCATTTTATTTTTATATATTTTATCATGTGTATAGGTGATCTAAGCAATAAACTACTTACTTTTTCTTGTTTTTCAAAATGCTGTGATATTATATATAATTTTTGTTATTTGTTTTTTCCAGTGAACATTGTATTTCTAGAATTCACCTGCATTAAATAGAATAAGTTCTTGTTTGTAAAAGTTCTTACAATTTTCAAAGTACTTTTTATATATACTACTCCATTCAGCTCACATAAAAACAATTAGAAATGAGTAGTCTAATATTCCTCATTTATTTTGGTAAAATAACATTATAGACTGCTGGAGACTATTGTTGAATCCATATTTCAGTAGAATCTCTGTATATATCCAGGTCCTCATGTCAATATGACACCTATATTTCCCTTCAGACACTAGTACTATAAAATTTACATATCAGAAAGTTTTATGAATTTGAATAATAAGTATGAATTTTCTACTGTGGAGCATGCATGTTTCTGTTACACTGAAAGGTAAAATAAAATGAGTCAAAGTACTTTCCTCAGGATTTCTTGGAAATTCATCTTATTCCCATATGTTGGCCACATAAATAAAGCTTTGTTTTCATTCCAAATGGGACTCTTATGTCTATTTCACTATATCACAGGATATGCTAGAAAACAGGCTACGCAAATTCCCAGAAAAAAATTGTATCTGAGAGAAATTCTGTCTCTTATTTCTTTCCAAATATCCTTTTTTAGATATTCTTTCAGTGTACTTGGCCAGCAAGCAAGGCTATAAGGAAACCCAGTGTTCTTGTACTTTGTGATCATTTATTGCTTAGTGATGCACCATTATCTGTCTTTGCAAGATGACAGCAGCTAGCAGAGAAATTCGAAGTCTGCTTCCCATATAAAAATCTTCAAATCAATAGCAGTGAGCCATATGCTTATGATGAAATGTAAGAACCAAACATCATTTGTGGGACACACTGTAGAGAATACTGAAATCATTGGTTATTTCTTCAATGTTTTTGGGCCCACTGATAGCTCTGTGACTAGGATGTATTAATAACTTTAATACAAGGTGAAATAGTTGCTTCACAGATTTTTTCACTAAGGTTATGTCTTATGGATAGATTTATCAATGATAAAGGAAACAAGTAGAATAATTCAAAGTGCCTTCAACTGATTGTGAGAAAACACACAATGGTATCTTTTTCATATGAACGTTTAAGTTTATTCTTAGAGATAGATTATGATATATTTGTATAGCTACCAAGAATTAACTATTTCTATCAAATAAAAACAAGCAAGTCCTATGCCAGGGTACTTGTTTTCCACAGAAATACTTGCCTTGTGGTAAACAGTAAAATGGGGGCATCAAAATGAGAGCATTCAGCAGCCTTTAAGCACCCAGACGATCTGCTGCGTTATGGAGTTATATGATCTCAGTAGTTGCTGAGATAGAGCTGTCCATCTCCCTTTTCTCCTTGGCTTGTAATCAAGGAGGTCATGATTTAAGCAGACAGACTGGGGTTCATGTCTCATTTCTGACATAGAACATTTGAAACTTAAAAATTACTTTACCTCTTCAAGCCTCACTTTGCAAAATCATAATAACCCAGCCCCCTTTTCCTTCACTCTGCTTTGCATTTTCTGTGATCAAATGATGGGCTGACTTTGATTTTTTTTTATTAGTCATGATTTCCATATATAAAGCTCCAGATCACCACCATCTCAGCACCTCTGCCTTCCAGATGCCAGGACTACGGGCATGGGTAGCTGTGCCTGACTGTTCTTTGTTCTTTAACTGAAGACACAGTTGTTCTGAATATTTTATGAATACTAAGTGAAATTATTGGGTCCCAGAAAATAATAGCTCCAAAGTGAAGGCTTCGGATATAGCCTCAGAAGTCATATTTCTCTGAGGGTCCTCTGTTTGAAATCACTAACTTTTGCATGAATCAAGTATAGAACTCCTTTCTACAAAGTAGTCCATACAAACATATTAGATATAAAACTAAAAAAATATTTCTTTATTCTTCTTTCCAAGACTGTGTAACAGGTGTAAGGAAATTATCTTCATTGTGGATACCAGACCCTATCCCACCCTGTACCCCACAGGAAGGGATGCTACCAGAGAAGCCAAGAAGTCTCAGGAAGGCCCGGCCTTGCGAGACATATTAGCTATCTTCTTTTCTGCTGGGATAAAATAATAGAGCCAAAATCAACCTGAAAATAAAGCATTTATTTGGGCTGTGGTTCCAGGAATCTGGAGTCCATATGGCAGGAAGATATGGCATGCGGGTAGCTGACCAATCAGGTCTTATTGTATACTCAGGAAGCAGATTAACTGAATGAGAAGTGGGCTGAGAGTATCAACCCTCAAAGCCCACTCTCTCAGATGTATATCCATCAATAAGGCTCCACTTCCACAAGGTTTCATAATCTTCCAAACTGCAATATCAATTGCAGAGCAAGTGTTCAGATACACAGTGCTGTAGGGGCCCTGTCACATCCAAACTATTAACAGTGGTTCTTTCATTACTCTATAGATATTATATCATGCCTGGTTTTCTACAATCATATTTCTACATGTTGGCCCACATCTTGATAAACCTGAGTGTAAAATGGACTAGTTACTGGAGCTAGCCTTTCCTGTAAAGGACTCCCATGCCATAAAAAGCAATAATCAAATAGAACATTAACGGTTTTATTTCACTATTCCTTCTTAGACGTCTCTACCATCATAGTCGTTTCTGGGGGCAAGAAAGAGGTCATCCCCTTTTCTGCCCCATATAGAAGTTCCCTGAGAATGCCTGACTTATATAAGGAGCAAATATAGAAAAATACTTACCCTGGGAAACACCATCTCCTGACTGCCATGAGGAAGTCTAATACACATGCCATTTCCCTGCAGGCAGAGGGTAGATGGCTGTGTTCCCAGGTATCACTGTGCTTATCTATTCCATGTGGCTTCCATCTGGAACAGAGGGACAGGAGTCAGCGCTCTACCATACGCATGGAGCAACCAGTCCCCACCAGATGTGATTTCTTTGCCCAGAATGCTCCTTGATTCCCAGGGCTGGCCATGTGAAACGTCCCTAGTCACAGCCCAGTTTCATTTTGTTTCCATATGGTTATTACTGTTCTTTTCTATGGCTTTGTATTTTTATACAAAATCCTTTTCAGGTTTAAGTTGGGCAAAGAGGACATGCTCAAGAGGCATCCTCTCTCCTTCAAAGAAGAATCTAGTTCTTGTTTCTACACCTTAAGATTAAATATGGTTGCTTTGTGAAACAAATAGGCTAGAACAAAGATAGAGCAAACAGGCTATGTAACTACTGAGGAGAAAAAGGGGAGGAGTAAATCCTACATGGGTATGTGCTCTCACCTACTTCCTCTGTGTTAACCCATGTTTTGTTAAGCAAACAAAACCTGTTCATTCCGCAAATATATATATATGAATTAAGTGACAATTACCTCGTTCCATCCCAATTCATTTTTGTCTCAGAAACACCATGCTATTTTAAAGATAAATTTCATTTGGAAAGTATAATCAAACAGCTTGCATGTACTGATGATATGAAAATGAAATTATGGGTTCTGTTCTAAGAAGTGGTTTACTCTCCAGGGCTCTCCTCATGATGCTGACCCCCATCTCTCTGTGACTGCTATGTATCACAGAGAGAGAAATGGAGAAGGAAGACACCTTTCTTACTTCCAGAACAGATCTTGAACAAGTATAGAGTAGAAAGGAAACAGGAAGTTAAAAGTCATGTGTTGGGTGGAAAGAACCATCTCTTATAAGAAACGGCCTCTCCCAGAAGGTCTAGTTGCTTACGCAAGTCACTTCCCATGCCCCACAGGCCTCCTCTCTGGACATATTTATGCAGATGGATCAGTTCCTGGTGCATGCTCAGCTGCCAAAGCCCTTGTCTGTGTGTCCATCCTGTATCTTCATCTTTACCTGTCAGTTTGTCTTTTCTTTTTCCCCAGTATAATCCCACCGACTTCCATCAGTCTTGAAATCTGCACCATCAGCTACATTGATCAAAGCAACCTGGAATTTTCTTTTTAAATAATTTAAACCCTGATATACTTCTACTGAAATTATTTTATAGTATTCTACCACACACTTTTAAATTTATTTAATATTTAAGAAATAAGTGAAACTTTTCACTCAACTCCAAAACACATGGAAATAATCCCTAAAAGGGTCAAATCTTTGTATAGTTATGCTTCAGTTTTAAAGTCTATTTTAGAGAGTAAGTAAATGTTGCCAAATTATTAGCTACAGTTGAACAAAACAACTGTATATGGGTATAGTAGGTACAGGGTACTGAATCTAGAATGTGACAAGTCCAAACTTTTAGGGACAAGTAAACAACTCATTAATGATGTAACTTTAATATCTAAGGATTGGGTTTCACTGTGTAAAATGTAAAATTTTTTTAAATTATGATTTCTAAAAGCATATTTGACAAAATGCTAATCTTTAGATTTCTTTTAGTGTCTATCTTCTCTCTCCCTCTCCCTCCTTTTGTTTCTCCGCTCTCCCTCCCCCTCCTCTCTCCTTCCTGCACAATCTGGGGTGGCATTCCTTAGGTAGCATCTACATTTTTTTTTTAAAACAAAGTCTGTCACTGGCCTAGAACTCACAAGTAGGGTGATCGGGTTGGTAAGTGAGCCCCGGGAATGTGCCTGCAGCTCTCCAGCTCTGGGATTATATCACATTTTTTTCCACGTGGGTTCTGAGGCTGATACTTGTATCCTTATACATGCACACCATACATTTAACCAACTGAGCTATCACCCCAGGCCTGTTTGTAGCTTTTATATGGAAGAAAAGCTGCTCTCCTGTCTGATATCTGTAAGAAAGTTTATGTCAGACAAAATCACGGATGTTTGCATAGTTAGGGACTTCTCGAAGGTTCTTAATTAGTCTCAAGTGTGTACATTTCCTAAGTCTATCTAATCATTGGGCGGCTTATCTACTCTGGACCAGTGTTCAGTATCTATATGTTAATGCATAAATACTTGGGAAATTACTTACCAAACCCCTTGCCAAAGACCTACCACAAATGGTTTTGATCATTTTCTCAGCTGTCAGTTTTATTCGACCACTTAAGTGTGTGTGCGCGCATGCATGCGCATGCACGCGCACACACACACACACACACACACACACACACACACAGGTACAGGCAGAATGAAGCCATTTGCTGATTACCCTAAGTGGTGTGCCACAAAGATACTGAATAATTAGGATATTTCTGTGCTTCTTGCTGCGTGAGCAGACCCAGACATGCACATTGTGTTAATCAGGAAAATACATCTCAGCCGTACATTAACATCTGAATGGGTGAAGACCAAAAAGCACACTAACACATGTAACGATAAGCGATGGGAGCAGGGCAAAGGCAAAGGCAACCCACTCTCCACAGGAAAAATAAATTAAGTGTCTGAAGAGTTTGTTGTTCCAAACTTGCATTAATTATTTTATCTTTCCTTTTCAATGAATATAAAACCTGTTACAGTATAAAAATAGGCCATGTTCTTGATTCTATTCTAGGAGGTCATACACTTATTCTCGGGGTATCAGATGGGAATGTGGGGGAATAGTGTGCTGAATTAGCTAGGAGAAACAGAAGGGTATTTTTTTAATGTTACTTTCAGCAGCCTAACTTTCTCCACTTGTGTCTCTAGGGAAAGGACTACCCTAACTCCTCCAACATTCCTTTGTTATACATCATGGGATTTATATGCTGTTGACAATTGGCTGAATCCCAGGTATCCACACCAATGCACAATTTCTAGAAAATTCAGCCTGTGACGTTTTTGAAGCTGTTTTCTGCTTTTCCCCAGGGAATGTGGCCAGCAATATTAATTGGAATTGGCTCCCTTTGCTCTTCTTTTGCAATACCAATGTTCTGAACAGCACAGATATAGGAAACTTAAAGACAGTCCCAAAGGATGGATGAACAGCCTAGCCCTGTGCTCTATGTGATGAGTCCAAGCAGCTTCCTCCTCTCTCTCCTAGGAATATTAATTAGCAACAATAGCTGTTTCACTTGCAGTTACCAGGAACAATAATCTCATAAACAATTCCCAACATACATTTGGGTAGGCTAATACAAATAGAAATCTTACAAATTGAGTTAATGGCACAAGATTCTTGAAAAGAAGTTGAACAAATGCATTAACAAAATTATAGATTTCTTAGAGTTGTAAAAAATAGAGTTATAGTGTACTCAGTTAGGAGGATAATAGAAATGTGTGGCTCTCTAGAGTGGCCTCAATAGCCACTTAGTACTGGTTTAACTGTCTCCTCCATGATAAATATACAACTGTTTATATTTAATTTAAGCCTTAGTGGAAAAATGAAAATACAAGAAACAACTTTTTCCTGTATACTGCAGTATTTAAGCATTGTCCAACTAAGCAATTGATGTCAGCAATAGGAAATGAGCCTCTTCTCGTCCTGGGCTTCTACTACACATTGAAGTGAGTAAAGACAACCTGTTAGACTCTCAAAAAACACACATGAAGCATGAATCTGAGTTAAATAACTTTCATGCATTAGAAGCTCATTATTGGTCTCTGAGCTATAGATTGTTTTAAATATTTCCTTCATTTCTGCTTCCAAATGTACCCAAGGCTACCCTTACAAAAACTGTGTCCATAACTATAAAATAAATACATTAGGCTTACTTATTATACCAGTAACATAGAATCAAGTCTCTAGAATTAATACCATTAGCTTCTAATATGAAGAACTCAGTTATTGACTTAAAGATCAATAGTAAAATTCTCATGAAAGAAAATATTATTGGTGTTTATACTTTTAATTTTTCTCTTTCTTGAAACCAGAAATTTACAAAAGAACTTAAAATAACATATTCAACCTTCTTCTGCTATAAAATAGCTATTTATAATACACACATATTGTTCTGATTTTGTGAAGGAAATGAAAGGAACTGCAAACATTGTTTCAACACTTACAGGTAATATATTCAAAGCATGTAAGAAACTTAAATGGGCCAGTGAATCAAAAGAACTGCTAAGATTTAATGATTTGATAAACAGTACCAGCAGATTGTTATCATTCCTATGTTGTCAGAATTAATCCATTGGCTGAAAATCTTGAAAGGCTATAGAGTAAAATAAGATACTAAAATAAGATACAATCTCTGTTAATATAGCAGAACAGTAGGTTGTCTCTGCTTCAGGCACAGTGAGTTGTTCTACCTGGTATTCTTCTCAAAATCCAGGAAGTTCCTCTCAAAGGGAAAATAACCAGCTGCTTTTTGTATTCTCTAAACACAAAAGATGAATCTATGCTTCTTACCATCCCTCTATATGAATCTCCTTTATGTTAAAAGATTCTGGTAAAACATGGTGCCCTACATGTGAGACAGAAAAGAAATGATACTTTCTAGCCAAGAATGCCACTTTCACACAAAGCATCTATGGCTACCTGTAATCTCCTTGAAAAAAAAAATGCTGCCTTCAACAGTAAAATTTCCATTGAGTAGAGCTTAAAGGATTTATGGGATTAGAGAGTTGTTCAGTGGTCTACATAGGAGCTGAGTTCAGTTCCCAGCACCTACATGAAGTAGCTCACAACCACCTGTGACTCCAGCTCCAGGCAGTCCAACATTCTTTTCTGTCCTCCCCAGTCACCTTCACACAAGTGGTCACACACACACACACACACACACACACACACACACACACACATACACACACACACACACAAAATAAAGCTAAGAGCTACATTTTTTTAAAAGAGAGAGATTTATGACACATAAGTCAAACATTTTCTGAAATTATTTTCTCTTACATAGTGTCCATCCTTCTGTCAATATTATGCTGATTTTCCTTCCATACAATTAGTTCCCTAGCATATCTATTTTCACACAAGTTGCAATTTTCTTTATACATCCAACTTATAAATCAGTGTGATTACAAAAGAAGTGGGTCAATAATCTTGGATATTCCAGCTAGGGAACCATGTATGCAGCTTAATTGATTGGCATTTGCTCTAGCTTTAGTCTTACAATAAATGTATCAAATAAATCCCAAACAACTGTCTACAGAGTCATCATATATTTTGTGAGAATGTTTCACAAGCATTTAACTAAGACTTAAAAATAATAAAATAAAAAGTAATAAATGTCAAATATATTCTATTTTCACCTAGCACAAATCTATTCTATACACATTTTAGAAGTAGAAAAGAATTATGTGACAAAACTTTAAATGATAATTTCTACCAAAACCCTGGATATTGGGGCAGGTTTCTAACACTATCATGTCTAGGTGCTTCCAAACATATTCTTTTATTCAAACTTCTAAATTTTCATTTGTTTCCATTTTCCTTGTTATTTCATAATCATTTCTTCCCCATGACCCCTTAGTCTTGGTGTCTAAGACACTGTTGAAGAAAGATATCCAGAGTTTATCAAAGGAATGATGTATTTTCTGTTGCACCGACCTAAATTCAAGACTGCTTTTGGGATTAATACTTTCAAAAGATAAGTTTAAATTCTCTGTCTCGTGGTCCTATTTCCCCTTTGTAGGGCTTATACCATCTGTAATTATTTTGTAACCTTTTCTGTGTTCTTGTTTATGCCTCAAGTCAATGACTTCATCTGTTTGCTTTTTGTGAATTTATCACACCAAGCAGAGTATATGATGTATCAGTTATGTGTGAGAGAGATGGTGAGTCAATCTAGCAAGCAAGCAAGCAATTAATCAGTCAATCATCAAAGAACTAGTAAATGAAATCTAGTGATGGAACAAAGCAGGCATATTCTTTGTAGGAAGCTTTCTTCGTAAATTCATGGGACTCCATGAGAGGAGGAAGCTTATAATTAATATTACTTTAGCACAGATCCTTCCAAAGAAGAAGCTTCTAATGAATCCCTGCCTCCCTGGGCATAGCCACTTTGGAGTCAATGCAGATTCATATTTCTACTGCCCATAACTACATCTAAAACCTTACTCAGAGCAAAAGAACCTATGATACATTTTCTATTAAATGCTTTAACAATTTAGTCTACACAAGTTTGGATCTATATATTGCCAACGAACACATTCTATAATATTTACAAGAATATCTGGTCCACAGCTTCTAGACCCATAGGATACCTTGAAATAAGCTACAGTTGATGTTGTGTTATGCAACATTTGAGTCATATTATGGGCCTGAGCATCGGCAGCAGACATCTTGGTTCCGGGACTCTGCCGAGAGTATTCTGCACAGGTGAGAGTGTGCACTACAGAAGCTAACAGTTTCTGGGACAGGCCGGAGCCACAGAGCTTCTAAGGCAGCACCCTTTTCTGGCCCCAGACATCTGGCCACCTTCCTGGCCAGAGGATAGGTGCCCGCCCAGCCCGGGAGCGTTTTCCCTGAGCATCGGCGGCAGACATCTTGGTTCTGGGACTCCACCAAGAATATTCTGCACAGGTGAGAGTTTGGAATACAGAAGCTAACAGCTTCTGGGACAGGCCAAAGCAACTCAGCTTCAGGGACAGGTCCTGTTTTGGGCCTTCATCTTCAGCCAGGAGGGAGGTCCGAATGCCAGATATCTGTGCACCTTCCCTGTAAGAGGAGAGCTTGCCTGCAGAGAGTGCTCTGACCACTGAAACTCATAGGAAAGGGCTAGTCTCCCAGGTCTGCTGATAGAGGCTAACAGAATCACCTGAGGAAGAACAAGCTCTAACCAGAGACAACTAAATCAACTAACTCCAGAGATTACCAGATGGCGAAAGGTAAACATAAGAATCTTACTAACAGAAACCAAGACCACTCACCATCACCAAAACCCAGCACTCCCACCTCGCCCAGTCCAGGGCACCCCAACACACCTGAAAAGCTAGACCCAGATTTAAAAGCATATCTCATGATGATGGTAGAGGACATCAAGAAGGAATTTAATAACTCACTCAAAGAAATACAGGAGAACACTGCTAAACAGGTAGATCTTAAAGAGGAAGCACAAAAATCCCTTAAAGAATTACAGGAAAACACAACCAAACAGGTGATGGAATTGAATAAAACCATCCAACACCTAAAAAGGGAAGTAGACACAATAAAGAAAACCCAAAGTGAGGCAACACCGGAGATAGAAACCCTAGGAAAGAAATCTGGAACCTTAGATGCGAGCATCAGCAACAGAATACAAGAGATGGAAGAGAGAATCTCAGGTGCAGAAGATTCCATAGAGAACATTGGCACAACAATCAAAGAAAATACAAAATGCAAAAAGATCCTAACTCAAAACATCCAGGAAATCCAGGACACAATAAGAAGACCAAACCTACAAATAATAGGAGTAGTTGCCATGAATTGGGTATATGCGAGTGTTTAGAGTATATACTATCCCACACAGATGAGATATGCAGTGCTTATGATTATTTGTATTATCATCATTGTCTTTGCAAAGTCAGAGACTTATTTTCTGTTTCTTATATTCTGTTCTTTTAGCATTTAAAAAATAACTTTATGTCAGCATAGAAACAATAGGTCTTGTGCCATTTTGATACATATATGTCATTATACTTTGATTTTATTCATTCTTCCTCTGCTAATACTAATCCAATCTCATTACCTTTTTATTTTGCCTTCACGAAGCTCTGAGCAACATATTTTCAGGTAAGAAATTATTTCCTGGCATTTAAACAGGAAATTTCAGCAGCTCATGTTTTTTCTTCTGAGTACCATTGAAGAAGGAAAACCAGCAAACCAAGCAACAGTCCCCCCCCCCACCTACCTTTGTTCCCCAATATGAGAGATGGACAGTTTTCAGCAGTTTTCATTTTCAAGAATGTGTTTCCGACTAAGAATGATAACCCTGACTTCCCCTTGACACAAACTATCTTCTCTATCTCCTTATTAAGTCAGTTAACACAGCAACACCTCAGTTCATATTGGACTCATTAAGAGACAGCTATAAATTAAACACTATAATGTAAAGCACAGCAGAAAGGCCTCCTTCCCCCAGGAGCCTGCTTAAAGGTGTAGGTCTGGGCATTGGATAACTTGAATAATAACCCAATGCCCTTGAATACTTTCAATTATTAAGCAAGCTCATCTAAGCAAATGGCCATACAATAATGTGTGTGTGTGTGTGTGTGTGTATACAGGTACACAGGTACATATGCATATATATATGCATATAAATATACATATAAATATAAATACACACACATATATATGCACATATAAATATATGTACATATATATGTGTATATATATTAAAATAAATACTGTTAGAAGCACTTAGTGCAAATGCCACAGGAAGGACCTTATAAGTAAATTCCTGCTTCATTATTTTGTCCTCTGCTCTTCAAGAACATCCAGCCCTCTCATTAGTATTTCCTGTTCATGCAAAATTTTAAGAATGTATGCCAAGGGTCCCTGAGAGTTATGACTTATTAAAGGATAGAACAGACACTTATGCAAGATATTATTTTTAACTGTGTAGTTTACTATTATGAGAAATTATACTTAATAAATAACCAGCTCACCAGACTTTGAAGGACCCAAAGCCCATATCAAGACTTATTTTTGTAGTATCAGGATTCTCAACTTCCTTCAACTATGAGAATTAGGGGAGAAAAATGATGAGTGCTGCCTCTGGTACCAGACAACAGAGGACTCCATCACTGTTGACAAAAGCTGCACACTGACTTGCCACATCACTCATAGCTGGGCTGGAAATTGGCATCTATAATGAACCTTTGAGTAGAACCCAGCAGCCTTTTAAAAATATGTATAATTTAGATTTAGAGTTTTCATAAAGTAGACATTTGATTCTGCCAGTGACCTTTCATGAACTTCTAGCCATGTGTAGTCTTTTGGTGAAAAGGTACAAAATAAAGACTCTTATTTCCCTACTAAGGTGGCAATTACACTTAAGTTGATGTAATTCTGATGTTCGTGGGAGACCTTTGTAATTTACTCTTCCATACGCTCTCTCTGTGAAGCTCTTTTTCCCCTTGAGAGAGTTTAGAAGAAAAAAACTAACATGCTTGCTAATTGGATAAGTGTTGCATTACAGTTGTTTGCAACCCATTGATAGACCTTTATGCTTTGAACTTCAGTAAGAGCATTTGAGAGATTAAAATTGCCTTAGCCAGCAAGCATTCACTTTCTAAAAGTTCCTATTTGTGAAGCATGAAAGCCCTGAGTTTTGAAAGCTGTGTAAGTCCAAGCAAAGCAAACAGTACCTCTCTCAAATGAGCCCAACGGTGGCTGAGGCTTTTAGAAAACGACTTTTTTTTTTTTTGAGGCTGTCTACAAATAGCCAAAGGAATTTGTCCTTCATTCAACATCTTGGGTTCCTCTGCCATTCTGGTAATTACACATGTTGCCAACCCAATTAAGATTTCAGAAGGAAAGATGATTATTCGTTGTAGCAATTTCACTTTTTAGTCGGTGGTAAGTTCTGTGAGAAAACTTCCTACTGCAACTTTCCCATCCTCCAGGAATGGGGGCTCTTGGTTGTCAGCCAGAGAAACATGCAAGCCTATCAATATAATTCATGCCGCTAAAAGTGGGGGAATACAGGCATTTCCCAGGCCAGGGCAATTAGCCTTTGGCATTGGGACCCTAGATTATTTATCCACTCAGAAACATCTATACAATGAAAAACAACTGATTTGAAAGGCATTAAAATGATGCGTACAGTTCTCAGGGGTGTCTCTGCCTGATGAAGCATTTAATCAAGCACTTCTTAGAGTCATTTGCATTCGATGGATCTGTACAGCCACAGGAGATAGTGACTGAAGCAGCTAAACAAAACCGTCATCAGAGAAGTCTATCTAAACTAAGACTTGTCGCTACAGTTCTCCAAGAAAAGCCCAAAATCTATTGCGAGCTTTTTTATTTTTAATAGAAAATGCTGATAAAAAGGAAGTGTGCATATGTTGTGGGTGTTCTCTTAAACTCTCAGAATAGTGGTCAGCATTATGTGCCTCACTTTGAGCGCTTTACTTTTCTTTCCTGAATAACAAATTAGACTACATGAGAGCAGAATGATGGGGGTTCATGCAATATATTTTAAACAGTCCTTTGATGGATAATTGGTTTTTGACAAGTACCTTCTAATTGGTCAACTAGTAGCTCCCATCTAAACAAGATTTCCATTGAGGATGAGAAATATCCCTCTTAATTTGATTCCCTCTTTTGGTTCTTTGAATCAAGGTCCTTCCTGCAACCCATATCCTTTATGTTAGAACAGTGTCCTGCACCCTCATGCCAAGTCCTACAGCTTGAATTAAGCTCTCCCTCCCACAGCTTTCTCTGAAGCAGAGGTTAGAAGCAGTCTATGAACACACACAAGACCTGCACATAGTCAAGACAGACAAAATCCAGCACAGAGAAGAGGATGTGGACACCAAGAAACTATTTGCAACTTCTAGCTGCTGGGAAATAGGAAAACACCTTTCTTCACAGGCTCTTTTGCTCAAGAGTAGTTGGCCAGCACAAAATACACTCCATGTTCTGTTTGTCTTCTGTTGGTGCTTTGTGTTTGTTCTGGTTTGGATTGGGTTTTATTTTGTTTCCTTTTCTTTAAGAGAAGGAAAGAATGTGCAATTTAAGAGGGAATCTCATGGAAGTGAGTATGATTATCATCTATTGTATGAAAAAGAAAAGAAAATAGTTATCTACATCTTAAAAGAAGTAAACAATGTGTGTCATGTCTTAACAGCTTGCAATTTTTGATACCTGACTCCTCTGTGCTCTTTGTCATGAAAGCTATGCTGAATTAAGTAATGTAAGATGGAATTGCCTGCTGTCCTTACAAGTTTAAGGAATGTCAGATTTTTCCTGTATTCTGGGAAATGGCCAGTAGACTTGTCAGAGGATTTTCTTAGGGATTTCTCTGAAGGGTGATCTCTAACGAGGCTCCTCTGCTTCCCACCATGACATTCTCATGGTGGCTAGCTCTCTGTTTCCTCAACTCCTATTCTTTTCATCTAGCTGATCTCCAGGTTCTAAAGAGAGATCTCTTCTTCCCACTAAACCTCTATCATACTTAGATCTCAGTATATTATGTTGTGTCTTTCTAATGTTCTTCCTCTCACCTTGAGGCTTGTTACAACTTCAAGTCACTTTCCAGTCACTTTCTTTTTTCTTTTTTCTTTTTTTCTTTTTTCTTTTTTCTTCTTTCTTTCTTTCTTTCTTTCTTTCTTTCTTTCTTTCTTTCTTTCTTTCTTTCTTTCTTTCTTTCTTTCTTTCTTTCTTTCTTTCGGTATTTATTTCATTTACATTTCCAATGCTATCCCAAAAGTCCCCCACATGCTTCCCTCTCCACTCCTCTACCCACCCACTCCCACTTCTTGGCCCTGGTATTCCCCTATACTGAGGCATATAAAGTTTGCACGACCAATGGGCCTCTCTTTCCACTGATAGCGGACTAGGCCATTTTCTGATACATATACAGCTAGAGACACGAACTCCGGGGGGTACTGGTTAGTTCATATTGTTGTTCCACCTATAGAGTTGCAGATCCCTTTAGCTCCTTGGTTACTTTCTCTAGCTCCTCCATTGGGGGCCCTGTGATTCATCCAATAGCTGACTGTGCGCATCCACTTCTGTGTTTGCTAGGCCCCGGCATAGGCTCACAAGAGACAGCTATATCTGGGTCCTTTCAGCAAATTCTTGCTAGTGTATGCAATGGTGTCAGCATTTGGAAGCTGATTATGGGATGGATTTTTTTATTAGGTACTTTCTTCATTCACATCTCCAGTGCTATCCCAAAAGTCCCCCACACCCTCCCCCCAACTCCCCCACCCACCTACTCCCACTTCCTGGCCCTGGCGTTACCCTGCACTGAGGTATATAAAGTCTGCAGGACCAATGGGCCTCTCTTTCCCCTGATGGCCGCATCCTCTGATACATATGCAGCTAGAGACACGAGCTCCGGGGGGCATTGGTTAGTTCATATTGTTGTTCCACCCATAGATTGCAGATCACCTCAGCTCCTTGGGTACTCTCTCTAGCTCCTCCATTGGGGGCCCTGTGATCCATCCAATAGCTGACTGTGAGCATCCACTTCTGTGTTTGCCAGGCCCCAGAATAGTCTCACAAAATCCAACACCCATTCATGATAAAAGTCTTGGAAAGATCAGGAATTCAAGGCCAATACCTAAACATGATAAAAGCAATCTACAGCAAACCAGTAGCCAACATCAAAGTAAATGGTGAGAAACTGGAAGCATTTCCACTAAAATCAGGGACTAGACAAGGCTGCCCACTTTCTCCAGTCACTTTCTACTAGTACCGTCTGGAGCAAAATATATGTCAATTTCCTTTCCAGACCAACTCTTGATGTTTTATTGTTTCTCCTATTATATTTAAGATTTCAAACTCCTCTGTACTCATGATGCTTTCTGATTCTGAAATCTTTTAAGTAAAAATTGTGCTCCTTAGCATCGCTATATTTATCTTTAATAAATACATAATAATTACATATCTGAGAAAGAAAATATCCATTCAAATAATGGAGGTTTGTACATGAGAATAACAGAAAAAAACATTCTTTTAGAACACAAGCTTTCATAAGTAGAGGAATCTCCATGCCAAAAATCCAGTTTCTGTATTGTTAGTAAGACATAGACCCTAGTTTTATATACTTGACTACTGTTAGCTAATTCTGATAAAATTGGGGAGTTCTAAATGAATTCTACTATGAATACTTAGATTCTTCTTACTGCAGAAATAATTGGGAACCATTTGTGGTCTAGATGCACTCAGGTATCCTGGAGGCTGATCTTGGTTCTCCAGTTTAGTAGTCATATGATTTGACCGTATTGTTTACCTTTAGTACCTCAGTTTCTAGATCTGTGAAACAGCAGGAAGGTGCAGAATTTTATGAGGATTAAGGAATCAATGCAAATAAAGCATTTGGTATGCATTGTCAAATATTAGTTTTGCATTTTTACCTTACAGAATTTAGGACATTCCCATATGCCTCAGATACATTTTGTTAGTTTGTTTTATAGAGTAAATTACCCAAAGTTCAGGGTGTAGGAGGTTGCCACCCCCATGTTTCTTCTGTCTCTATGTGATCTTCCTAAATGCGATCATCCTAAAACTCTGTCTTAAACTTTGCATTGCCACAGTTAACATGGTGTCTCACGATTAGAGCTCTCCAGTGACTGCTGTCTTGTGTTCCCTGCTCTTTCCATTTCAATAATTCATGGTCAATCCCTACGATGATTCCTTCCTTACTGTCCCTTCTCTCCTCATCTTAGTCTAGACCATGCATGTTTTGATCAGGTAGGCATTACAAAACATATCAGCAACTAAAGAAAATAGCTCTGGTTTCAGAAAGACAATTTCTTTCTGGACTTCTTGTAAAAAGCATTTTTAAAAGTAGATACTTCTCTTTATACCCAGCTAGCTCCAAAATGAATGAGACTAAGACTGTAAGATTTATTTAATTAGCTTTACAGCATAGTTACCGGATAGTCATTGATCAATTCTAATTCTCTAAGCTAATTTGGCTATCTTCCAGCAAAAATTCCCAAGATACTTGTATTTTAGTATTGGTCTGGCTCTATGGGCATCAGGTGTGTTCTCCCATGATATCTCTGGGACCCCTTCCTTATGGCAAATCCTCTCTTTTCCCCCCTCCCTTCTCTGACTGGTAGAAGCTCTGCCCTATTCTCTCTTCTGACCAGTCCTTAGCTGATCAACTTTTATTGGCAAGTCAGAGAGAAAGAGAGCAGTAGGCAGCAATGTTCATGTGAACCTGAAGCCAGAGGTACTTGGAATAAGCATTACAATGCAATGTCTAAATTGTAACAAGATATGAGTGCAGAGAAATAAGCATTTGAATCATACAGGAATAATCTTTACACAGTGCACAAAATCATCATGCCTACACCATCCCATTTGCTCTTAGAATCTTTCTTTGTGACAACCAACTACCTACCTAACAAAGGCCATAAGACAGGACTGCTTTTTTCCCAAAATAGCCATGAAATATATAAATATTAGTCTAACTTTTCTTTGCCTTCTGTGGAAGAGTTGGTACAAGGATTTTTTCAACCCTCATTATGATAGTAGAATATAAGACCCTCATTCCAGAATGATTCTTACTTTATATTTGGGGGAATAAGCTATGCAGAAACCCAAGAGAAACTGAGTGGCTCTTTTATTGCCTCTCATTTTATCAGTGTTAGATTCTACCCTTTGTGTTCATTCATGTTTCTTCATGAGTGTCTATGTTCCATTGAACTTAAATGTAAAACAAGTTTTCCTAGGTCTTTGGATCTTTGAATGATGAAACTTTGACTAATAAGTTTGCTGTTTTTCTTTCTTTCAATCTGACTTTTGCTATAGTTATGTCTGTCATGACCCTTGTGATAGATAAAGAAAGATACCACTCCATATAGAATATGTTTAGTGGAAAAGAACCTACCATATAAATGGAGAAAACTGATGAAAACTTAACCTCTACTGACCTGGATTATTCCATAAATTCTCCTGTGGTCAAAGTACAAAAGTCTCAATTTTTACTAAATCATTTCACATTTGAAGGCATATTACTCTCTCCAAAAGAGCCTACCATCAATACTAGAAAATACAGTAACAGAAAATTACAATCAAAATATTTACTAGGCTGGAAGGAATTAACTATAGGAAGTTTCTTCTTTGATTAGTCTTTGCCTTCCCATGTACCCTAATTCACTAGTTGTAATTTTCAGAATCATATTGTGATTATTGTTAATGTTATTAGCTTGCAGTTACAGACAGCATAGGCACAATTTTAGGTATAAAACTTATCCTTTCTGTTTCATGTCCTTGCACTAAAAGTACCTCAGTGATTCTTTTTTATTTTTCAATTTTTAATAGCTTATTTTTATTGGATATTTTATTTATTTACATTTCAAATGTTTTCCCCTTTCCCAGTTTCCCCTCTGTAAATCCCTTATCCCATTCCCACCACCCGTTGCTTCTATGAGAGTGCACCCCACCCACCCACACACTTTTGCCTCACCACCCTGGAATTCCCCTACACCGGGGCATTGAGTCTCAACAGACTAAGAGCCTCTTCTCCCATTGATGCCAGATAAGGCCATCCTCTGCTACATATGCAGCTGGAGCCATGGGTCCTTCCATATGTACTCTTTGATTAATGGTTTAGTCCCTGGGAGTTCTGAGGGATCTGGTGGGTTGGTATTGTTGTTCTTCCTATGGGTCTGCAAGCCCCTTCAGCTTCTTCAGTTCTTTCCCTACTCCTCCATTGGGGTCCCTATGCTCAGTCTAATGGTTGGCTACGAGCATCCATACCTGTGTTTATCAGACAGTGGTAGGGCCTCTCAGAAGGCAGCTATATCAGGCTTCTGTCAGCAAGCACTTTTTGACATCGATGATAGTGTCTAGGTTTGGTGTCTGTATATGGGATGTGTCCCCAGGAAGGGCAGTATCTGGATGACCTTTCCTTCTGTCTCTGCTTCACACTTCGTCCCCATATTTCCTACTGTGAGTATTTTGTTCCTCCTTTTAAAAAGAACTGAAGCATCCACACTTTGGTCTTCCTTCTTCTTGAGCTTCATATGGTCTGTGAATCGTATCATGGGTATTCCAAGCTTTGGAGCTAATATCCACTTAACAGTGAGTGAATACCATGTGTGTTCTTTTGTGACTGGATTACCTCACTCAGGATGATATTTTCTAGTTCCATCCATTTGCCTAAGAATTTCATGAAGCCATTGTTTTTAATAGCTGAGTAGTACTCAATTGTGTAAATATACCACATTTTCTGTATCCATTCCCCTGTTGAAGGTCATCTGGGTTCTTTCCAGCTTCTGGCTACTACAAATAATATGGTATATTCACTTTTATTTTTTAATGAAGGGAAATCTGAACTTGAGGTTTGTTTTTGGAAGTGGGTAGGTTTTTCTAGTGAAGAAATTTTAAATTTTTAAAATATTTGCTTTTTAATAATGCTTTTCTAAAATTCAGGTATTAAAATTTTATAGAAGACATTTGAATTGAATTACTAAGCAAAAATGAACAATTAGTATATACTTGGCATGCATGTTTATAATGTAAAATGAAAGCTACTTTGATTATTTGGTGATTTTTATATGAGAATATTTGCATTATAATAAGAATAACATTATGCTATTTTGGCTTTGAATTATTAGTGAGGAAATATTTAAAAAGGAGATCTTTTCCCATTCAAATTGTCATAAATTTACAAATAAAGTTATGGTTATAAATGTGTGCAGTCAGTTGTGATAGCTTCTACAGACATCATGAAGCTCCTTATGCAGGTGCTGCTGGGGCAGATAGTTGGTCAATGCATAGCTCAGATAATCCAAGAGAATGAGAGGACGAAGGCTTCCTAAGGTGGAAGCAGAGTTATCTTTCCTTGTGCTGCCATCTCTTTCCTGTCATAAATTAAAAGAGGGGCTAGCAGCCCAAAATTAAAAGTGGATGTTTTTAGTTTCAAAAGTAGTAAAATGCCTTCCAGATCTCCCTGAGGCAGACGCGAACACTAACAGCAAAACCTTAGCCTCTTTATACTTCACACTCCTATCGTAGCTGAATGTCTTTCCTCCTCACACCTCACATAAAAGAAAAATGCTAGACACACTGAGTTTGTAAACTCAAATTATACAGCTTTGAATCATCCTCATAGTTATTTCTATACAAATAAGGCGAAATAGAGAATTCCTGCAACATTTGTTGTGTAATTATCCTTTGAAAATCTACTTAAGTACCCTGGAATCAGACTCTGATCAATAAATAAACTGAATATAATCCATACTTTCATACTTACAAGTTACCTTATTTCAAACCTCTTGTTCATTCTGAAATGACTTTTGCTACAAATATCTTCTTATTTCTAATGTCCCAAGAATACTTTTATTCATATCGAAATGGACTGTTGGGCCACATAGAATTGTCCAAGTTCTCACTGTTTCCACATTAAAAGGATTTCTTCATTTTACTTCAATGAAACATGAAGAAGAAACAAGGGCACAGACTCTCAAATCATAGCAGATTAATCCCAAGCCCACCATCTCCTAGCTAACAAGCTATTTAACCTTTCCTTGTCTGTGACTCCTCATCTTGATAACAGACAATATTAAGGCTTAAACAAAGCTTTCCCAATAGAAAACATCTACCAAATATCAACTTATTTACCAAAGCTCAGGTTTCTCTTTTATTCCTATTATCTCATGGTCTCAATAATGTCTTCATCAATACTAATTTCTCTACCTACCCCATACCATCACCTTTGTTATATACCATCACCTTTGCTTATAATCCTAGATTATATCTTCTGGTAAATGGGGACCAGTTTTTGTGATAGCTATTAGCCTAGTGATATGGTCCAGACTGTACACTCTGTGGTGATCATTTACGTAAGTAGCCCTTAAGAGTTGCTGACTGACAACTCACAGGAGACAGTACCAATGTCACTGAGTGAGTAGGACCCTTTCTTAGCATACATTTGTTAATACAGAGCAAGAATGATCTCTCTTTCTAGGTAGAGACAGTAATAGGGATGTCCAGAAATAAGAATAATTTATGACTGCTGCACACTCACCACACAAAGTTTACTCAGGGTAAGTTTGTTAGTTTTACCATTCCACTTGATAACTATTAAACTCAACACTGTGCATCAGATACTATTATAGATGCTGGGACTATACCAGTGGACAAACTGACCCACATTTCCATGCTCAAGGAATGTTGAACTGAGAAAGGTTTTCATATGTAAAGCATGTTTAGTTAGAGGGTTTTGCTTAGTTGTTCTGTTGAGAGCATATTCCTTAATTGTATGCTTCTGCTGGAGTATTTTTAAAAAGTAAGAAAAAGCACACACTCTTCTGCACACACATAAATATATACTAGTATGTGTATATATTCACATGCAAATATATGTAATTGACAGCACCACTCCCCTCACCCCATATATATTTCTATAAGAGGGAAGGGACACGTTTTCTCATATGTTTCACAGTTGTATGCTTCTGCTGGAGTATGCTTAATTGTATGCTTCTGCTGGAGTATTTTTAAAAAGTAAGAAAAAGCACACACTCTTCTGCACACACATAAATATATACTAGTATGTGTATATATTCACATGCAAATATATGTAATTGACAGCACCACTCCCCTCACCCCATATATATTTCTATAAGAGGGAAGGGACACGTTTTCTCATATGTTTCACAGTTGCAAAGCAAAGCATCTGGTGCTTCTAGAGGAGGCAGCTTGCTTGCTGAAATGTCATGGATCTACAGAAATAAATCAGAAAATGAAAGGCAAGAAAACATTCTCATTTGAATAATGAACTATCTGATGTCTCCTCAAAGTTGCATGGCTCAGATAATGAAAATGAACACTCTCAGGCCCTTTGTTCTACATTTACAACACAACTCAAACCACATGTCTGTCATGTAACAAGCTACTCCAGATAATTTCTCAAAGAATAATAATCATTGTTTGATGGAACAACTTGTAAAAGCCAGAAGGTACCCAGGAAAGCTGGCACTTGAAGCAAACTATCTAAGGGGTAATTTGTGGTGACAAATGATCTGTTGAATGTTGCATTTAGACTTTAAAACAATTGCTCACACATAAAAGAAAACAAAGGGCTATGGATATGCTCCATCCCCTTTTCATTTCTCTGTTTTCTCTAGTTGAAGGAAGCATTGGATAGTCATGACAGCAGATGGCCTAAATAATGCCTATATAGCATTCGTAATTACTATTAGCTTAAGTGAATAAATTGATTACTTTTTTCTATGACTATCTGTGTTTATTCCAACCATATTAGTTTCCAGATTAAGCTGTATGACGTGTATCATGTAATGAAATGCACAGAACACAAATATCTTGATCCCCATCAACTGTTCCACCAGTGCTATGTACTTCAACAATGCCCACTCTCGTGTCCAGGGATCTTTTTGTAGACTGGAGTTGACAACAGTAACTTCAGACTCATCAACACTTTGTAATTACAGGTACAGAGCTGACTTTACTCCCTCCACATACTTTTCTGAAAGAAACCTTTTGACACCACAGGTTGACCTGTCACACGGAATCAGTTGTTTCCTTTCTCTGTCATCTGTTACATACAGAATTCTCAGGAGTCAAGAAACAGCCCTGGAAAAGCTTGGCCAATGATCCCCGCCTTTCTAACTACTTGCAGTATGGAGAAAGCCAACAGAGCAAGATGAAGCAAAATATATTGGAAATATGATGGCTGACTGTCATGCTGTACTAGAACCTGTGGGATTCCCCTACCCTGCAGTGGAAACAAATATTATGTAACTACAACTTGTGGTTGCCATCTATTTAAGCCTTCCTACATCCAAAGCTGCTGCTGAGAATAAAACTAATTGCCCACTATTTCAGGGACAGAAGAAAAAAAAAACTGCCGCAGATGTGAGCAGGCACTTCCTTTCCAAAAGAAAAAGCAATGTGACTAACCATGAAGAGTTTGGACAAGTTAGTTGGACCTTTCTCCCTTAAGAGTCACTTAGTTGACTAGAGAGATGCCAACTTTCACTTTCTGAAAACAATTGAGAAGACATAGGTATCCTTTAGCTGCAAATACTTCTCTGCCCCAGAGCTTGTTCTCATAAGAAAGTCTGTTCAACTAATGCCAAGGGTAACTGCCCTGCTGAAGATCTCAATGAGGTTTGGCAAATTGGTTGACAGCAGGTAGCAGAGCTTTGCAATCTGACAAATCCTGCTCTCAAAATAGCAGACTTCTCTCTACATATTGGAAGAATCAGAAAACTTATTGTCTGCATGATTGCAATTAACATCATGGACAGTGTATGAGGCATGGTTTTCTAGAGGAACAGAACTGATAAAATGTGTACAGAGAGAGATAAAATCAGAGACAGAGACAGAAAGATAGGTAGGCAGATATATGCAGACATGAATGGCTTATAGCTGTTATGTCATGGGTAGGCCAACAGCCTATTAGAGAGGCCGATACCCCAATAGCTGCTAGGTTCCTGAAGCATCAGCTGTCCCCAATCTGGTGTTAACAGCCCAAAAGATGATTCCTTCAGATTCTTCAGAACTCATATTCACTTCAAATTGGAACCTAAGAATCTGGAGCATCATAGCAGCAACAGAGACAGACATACTCGCTACCATAAAGTGAATGAAAAGGAACAACATGGCTTCTTCCTCTGACTCCTTTATGTATGGACTTCAGCTTCTGGGAGATACCTCAGGAGAGAGAGCTTCTCCTCTCAGTTAACATTTTAGATATGCCCTCATAGACTTGTACAGAGCTGTATCAACTTTCAGTATATAATCTGTATTAGGTAGGGTCTCTACAAGAACAGAACAATCTCTCTCTCTCTCTCTCTCTCTCTCTCTCTCTCTCTCTCTCTCTGTGTGTGTGTGTGTGTGTGTGTATGTCTCTGTCTTTCTCTGTCTCTGTCTCTCTCTCTCTGTCTGTCTCTGTCTGTCTCTGTCTGTCTCTGTCTCTCTCTCTGTCTCTCTCTCTGTCTCTCTCTGTCTCTCTCTCTGTCTCTGTCTCTGTCTCTCTGTCTCTCTGTCTCTGTCTCTGTCTCTGTCTCTGTCTCTCTCTCTCTCTCTCTCTCTCTCTCTCTCTGTTTCTGTGTGTGTGTGTGTGTGTATGTAAGGGAATTTATTTAAATTGCTTATGCTGAGAGTCTTTCTAGTCCAAAATGGACCATCTGCCTATCCAAGATGCTCTAAAATTGGTAGCTATTCATTCCATAGAGCTAGATACCTCAGCAACTTTAATCTGATTCCAAAGGTCCAAGGATTCCTGGAGATCTGCTAGTCTCCAGTCTATCTTGAAACCCCAAGTGCTCAGAGTATTATGTCAGTGAGTAATGTCAGCAGCAGCAGAGACAGTTGTAAGACAGCTAGGAGGACATGGCTTTTCCTAGAGCCTTTTTATGTCTGGAGCAGTTACTCCTGATAAAGAAGTATTTCTCTTCTCAGTTAATCAGTCCTGGAATGTCCTCACCCAACATCAGAAGCATATATCTTTGTGGATTATATATTCTATTAAGTTTGACAATAAAAATTAACCATATGAGAATAATAGATAAACACTAGGTATCTCTTCATTCAATAAGGGAACACGGCACAAATGTCACTGAGGTAGTCTTTTAACAATGCATATATAAACTGAATATAGTTCTAGGAAAACATAAAAGATAAGTTATAAATACTTCCTTTTTAAAAGTAGGAGCATTCTATTTCAAAGGTAACAATGTAATAAAAAAATGAATAGTTGATCATCTCTAAATTAGAAAAGGAATAAACCTGACATAGAAACCAAATACAATATGTCATACTCAACTGGATTCTTTAAAGAACATTGGTGAATCATAGGAAAAAATGAAATTCTAATTATAGGACAGATGAACTGTGATTATATAAGATAAAGTCTCAGTCCTTAGATATACACACTGAAATATTTACAAGTGAAGGAGTCAATAATATAGTCTGTCACAATGTATTCTTAAATATTTTGAATATATAACTTTTTCAATTTATTGAGATAAAGACATTTATATGATACAACAATAAACTAGGGCAAGAAACAAATAACCATAGACTAAGAACATGGAGCATGCCTGGTCATATGCATCTTTCCTGTGAATTTGAAATCACTTCCAAATATGTTTTTTAAAATCTCTCATAATACATTTCAGGGATGTCCTTTTGCTCCTATGGTGATATGTTCTAGCTCATTTTATGATCTTCTCTGATTAAGGGTAACTAAATGAAAGAAGAAAATATATATATGGCATGAAGGCACCTACTAATCAGTTTATATATAAGGTGATATGAGCCTGTTCTTAGTTTGTGATATTTACCTAAGAGAACACTTAAAAGCTATTTCAAAAACTTTCTAAAGTAAAGTTTATGACAGATTATCCAGTAAGCTTAAATAAGTTTCTAAATTTGAAGGGAAAAAAGCTTTCCACTAAGGTTGAATCATCATACAAGATACTCTACCTCTAAAAGTCTTCATAGCAAACTGGCAATGACAGTATTATCTGAATTTCTGCTAAGTTCATAAAAGGTACCGTGACCATCAGTAGAACACTTTACAGCATGAGAAGGATTTATCATTTGATTCATGAGAATGTTCCAAAACAAGACTTTTGTCAGGACCAATGTGCCTCCCATGTTCTCTTTTCTTCCTATCACCAGCCAGTGTCCCCAGGAGAAATACTTGACACAGTCTACCCATTAATTTGGGCACTAATCAGGGTGAAGCAGGAGCAGGGAAGATATGGAGAAACTGAAAGAGGTCTTCCACAGAATGGTTGATTGAGCTAGTGAGTAAGTGACATTAAAAATCTAAAACACATCTATTCCTTTCCTACTTAAAGATTTGCCCTTCCCATGCAAGGGAACAATAACTTCCTTGTGGTTTGAATGACCAGAATAAGACTCTTGTTCAACCATAATCTAAAGCCTACTTACGTGAATGCACTGCTCATATTGGTGTAAGTCTCCATGCCATAATCCATCTTTACCATGATGTGAGTATTTTGAAGTAATTCTTTCATTATTAAAGTAAAGGATTGTGATGGAGGCTGAGAGACCACCCTCAATGTTCACTGTAAGTGTAAAGCATGTATCAGAGTTTTTAGCACCAAACAAGAAATTTAATCATTTTCCTACTCAGCAAAGTTCTCATGTAGAGCAATAATAATCCTGAAATATGGCTACTCTGGATGGATTAAAGACATGTACTTAGTACACACCTTAAATACCAAGCAATGAAGGTAAAGTAAGTTTGTAGAAAGAAGTAGCCATGTTTCACAATGAAAGTGGTGAAAAGATCACTTTCAGTGATGTCTAATTGAGAGGCAGACAAAGTGATGAGTCAAAGAAAGATTTGACAGATATGTCCAACTCTCTCAAGATGAGAAAGGAATGGGAAGCTACTGAAGTACAGTACAAGAAGTACAGAGAGTACAGAAAGAGGGGAATAACAATACAGTGTAACTTGTAGTTTTACAAACAAAAGATCCATGTTAACAGCTATGCACCGGCACCTCATCAGTGGTCTTGCCAATCCCCATGGAGAACTCCAAGTGGCCGTCTGCCCTGGTTCCCATGACCAACTTGCTGCCAAGCTGCCTTTCACTTCCCAGGCCATGCATCCCTTTTGACTAGGCTGCAGAAAGCCAGCTACCATCCAAGCAGATCCCCTTAGCCCTGAAAATGATAACACTAGAGACTTGTTATAAAACCAGCCAGATTAATAACGGTAAATCTCCAACCCCAAAATGCCCACACAAAGAACACAAAACTCAATTGATATAAATACAAGCTGCACACCTAGATTGGGCAAATGTATGCTACACTGCTTATTGCCCATCTATGAAATCCCTAGCTACTTGCAGCTTCTCCAGACCACTTGGATCAGCTTCATCTTCTTCTCCTTCTGGTTCTATCTTATCTTTCCATCTCTTTCTCAAATTGTGTTTCTGTCTCTGTCTCGCCTTCCTCTTTTCCCTCTCTAAAACTTTCAGCTCTGCCCCCTCCTTCCACTGCCCAATCACAGGCTCTAGCCTTATCTGACCAATTATTATTTCACCCTTACAGGCACCCCTTTTGAAGGAGCAGAAAAGACAAGCAGCAATCCACAAAAGTACAGAAATACAGTAGAGTTCATGGAGAGCAGTATAGTAGAGTTGAGAGGTAGAGTAAAGCAGCACAGAGAAGGAGAAGGAGGCTATTTTACCAGGAGAGTTTTAGAAAGACAAACTGAAGGGAGAACAAGGTAGATACAGAATGAGCCAGAGAATGAGAAGGAGCTATAAGGTTAGAACATATTGTCAAAGTTAGTCTGAGGCCAAGCAGAACAATTTTGTAAGAAACGGAGAGACGCCAGATTGAATCAGTTAGTATTGAGAGAACTTTGAGCCAGAAGAGCTGCATTGATTGACTCAGCTATCAGCAGCAAGTCTCAGGGGCCAAAAATCTTCTAGGCCTAGATTAAATTGTACAGAGTCTAGCAGCTTCCAGGACTAGGCGTAGGTTAGCCGATAGAGGCAGTAAACCTCAGAGATGACAGCCTCAGAGAGGACAGTTACTACAGGAGAAAACAAAGTTACCTTTACCTGCTTATGATTACAAAGTTATCAAACTGTGACATATGGTCTCTCTTTATAGAGAGTTTATGATCAAGATGAAGGCAATAGACAATATTAACAAACTATGTAAGAACATAGGATAGGATATTGCATTAAGCCATATCCAGTTGTTAAAAATATACACTTCAGAAGGGGCACTTTATAAAGAAAATAATGTTATTTAGCTCACAGATTAGGAGGTTGAAAGTCCATGACTCAGGGTAAGTTTCATCAAATTAGCCTAAGTTGAGGACTTGATGACAGAAGGCCTTATGGTTAGAGCATGTGCAAGAGCCATTGCACAGTGAAACAGAAAGCCAGAGGGAGCAAGGCAGAGCCAGTCTTACTCTCTTATAACAGTTCATTATCCCAGGAACTCACTTACTCCATGAGATCAGCAGTGCTTCCCTTTGAGAGCAGCATCCTAGCATCCTCAATGACCTAACACCACATCTCATTTCTAATAGGTTCCACCTCCTCTTAGCACTGCTATGTGAAGAAACATTTAGGGAACCAGCTGCATCCTAATCATACAATCTGTTAAATAGACAACCCAAGGTGCAGGCTGGAACATGTAATAGTGCTTTTTCAGGACATAGTCTGAAGTGGGTAGGTAGATAAAGTAAATATAAGAACTTAGATGAAACTTAAGAAGAAGGAAGACCAAACAAAGTGTGGATACTTCGTTCCTTCTTAGAATGGGGAACAACATACCCATGGAAGGAGTTACACAGACAAAGTTTGGAGCTGAGACGGAAGGAAGGACCATCCAGAGACTGCCCCACCTGGGGATCCATCCCATAGACAACTACCAAACCCAGACACTATTGCATATGACAGAAAGTTTTTGCTGACAGGACCCTGATATAGCTATCTCTTGTGAGGCTATTCCAATGCCTGGCAAATACAGAAGTGGATGCTCACAGTCAGCTATTGGATAGAACACAGGACCCCCAATGGAGGAGCTAGAGAAAGTACCCAAGGAGCTAGAGGGGTCTGCAACCCTATAGGAGGAACAACAATATGAACTAACCAGTATTAGTTCATACTACTGTGAGCTGTGTCTCTAGTTGCATATGTAGCAGAGGATGACCTAGTCATCCATCAATGGAAGGAGAGGCCCTTGGCATTGTGAAGATTATATGCCCCTGTACAGGGTAATGCCAGGGCCAGGAAGCAGGAGTGGGTGGGTTTGGGATCAGGGCCAGGGGAGGATATAGGGGACTTTCAGGATAGCATTTGAAATATAAATGAAGAAAATATCTAATAAAGAAAAAAAGGAGTTAGATATGAGTATGCTCTCCAAGCATTGACGATAAGCCTGTTATGGAAATTACTACATTGCATACCCACACCCCTCTAGTTTCACCTTCTGTAGTTTCCCATCACCATACACCCCATGTTCTGAATGTTTTAAATGTAGAGTATTAGAAATAAGCAATTTAAATGTGTAAAAGACCATGCCATTCTAGGTGCCATGTGTCATCTCTAAGGCTCTATCGTGCCTAAGACAACAATTATGCTTTTGTCAAATGTATGTGCTCACTGTCTGCCCATTACTCAGTTTAAAAGCATCTTGTTCATCAGGTCATCTGTTTCTATTTGTAGTGATGCGTTCCAGTAACCCTTACTTTACTTAGTAACATCTCCAAGTTTGAGAGGAGTGAGGCTGACAATTTGGATATAATAAAAATAATTTATTTCCTGTATCATCTCATATCACAACAATAATGGTGAGGCAAAATATAAGGCATTTTATTGGAAGGAGTCAATATCTACCTAATTTTTTTTCTTTAATGATTTGCTTTAATTTTTTTTAATTTTTAATATTTTTTATTACATATTTTCCTCAATTACATTTCCAATGCTATCCCAAAAGTCCCCCATAGCGCCCCCCACTTCCCTACCCACCCATTCCCATTCTTTTGGCCCTGGCATTCCCCTATATTGGGGCATATAAAGTTTGAAAGTCCAATGGGCCTCTCTTTCCAGTGATGGCCGACTAGGCCATCTTTCGATACATATGCAGCTAGAGACAAGAGCTCCGGGGTACTGGTTAGTTCATAATGTTGTTCCAACTATAGGGTTGCAGATCCCTTTAGCTCCTTGGGTACTTTCTCTAGCTTCTCGATTGGGAGCCCTGTGATACATCCAATAGCTGACTGTGAGCATCCACTCCTGTGTTTGCTAGGCCCCTGCATAGTCTCACAAGAAACAGCTATATTTGGGTCCTTTCAGCAAAATCTTGCTAGTGTATGCAATGGTGTCCGCGTTTAGAAGCTGATTATGGGATGGATCCCTGGATACAGCAGTCTCTAGATGGTCCATCCTTTCATCACAGCTCCAAGCTTTGTCTCTGTAACTCCTTCCATGGGTGTTTTGTTCCCAATTCTAAGAAGGGGCACAGTGTCCACATTTTGGTCTTCATTCTTCTTGAGTTTCATGCGTTTAGCAAATTATATCTTATATCTTGGATATCCTAAGTTTTGGGCTAATATTCACTTATCAGTGAATACATATTGTGTGAGTTCCTTTGTGATTGTGTTACCTCACTCAAGATGATGCCCTCCAGGTCCATCCATTTGGCTAGGAATTTCATAAATTCATTCTTTTTAATAGCTGAGTAGTACTCCATTGTGTAGATGTACCATAATTTCTGTATCCATTCCTCTGTTGAGGGACATCTGGGTTCTTTCCAGCTTCTGGCTATTATAAATAGGGCTGCTATGAACATAGTGGAGCATGTGTCCTTCTTACCGGTTGGGACATCTTCTGGATATATGCCCAGGAGAGGTATTGCTGGATCCTCCGGTAGTACTATGTCCAGTTTTCTGAGGAACCGCCAGACTGATTTCCAGAGTGGTTGTACAAGCTTGCAATCCCACCAACAATGGAGGAGTGTTCCTCTTTCTCCACATCCTCGCCAGCATCTGCTGTCACCTGAATTTTTTATCTTAGCCATTCTGACTGGTGTGAGGTGGAATCTCAGGGTTGTTTTGATTTGCATTTCCCTGATGATTAAGGATGTTGAACATTTTTTCAGGTGCTTTTCTGCCATTTGGTATTCTTCAGGTGAGAATTCTTTGTTCAGTTCTGAGCCCCATTTTTTAATGGGGTTATTTGACTTTCTGGAGTCCACCTTCTTGAGTTCCTTATATATATTGGATATTAGTCCCCTATCTGATTTAGGATAGGTAAAGATCCTTTCCCAATCTGTTGATGTTTTTTTTTTGTTTTATTGATGGTGTCTTTTGCTTTGCAGAAGCTTTGCAGTTTCATGAGGTCCCACTTGTCAATTCTCGATCTTACAGCACAAGCCATTGCTGTTCTATTCAAGAATTTTTCCCCTGTGCCCATATCTTCAAGGCTTTTCCCCACTTTCTCCTCTATAAGTTTCAGTGTCTCTGGTTTTATGTGAAGTTCCTTGATCCACTTAGACTTGACCTTAGTACAAGGAGATAGGAATGGATCGATTCGCATTCTTCTACATGATAACAACCAGTTGTGCCAGCACCATTTGTTGAAAATGCTGTCTTTCTTCCACTGGATGGTTTTAGCTCCCTTGTCGAAGATCAAGTAACCGTAGGTGTGTGGGTTCATTTCTGGGTCTTCAATTCTATTCATTGGTCTATTTGTCTGTCATTCTCATCCACTCCTATTATCCGTAGGTTTGGTCTTCTCATTGTGTCCTGTATTTCCTGGATGTTTTGAGTTAGGATCTTTTTGCATTTTCCATTTTCCTTGATTGTTGTGCCCATGTTCTCTATGGAATCTTCTGCACCTGAGATTCTCTCTTCCATCTCTTGTATTCTGTTGCTGATGCTTGCATCTATGGTTCCAGATTTCTTTCCTAGGGTTTCTATCTCCAGTGTTGCCTCATTTTGGGTTTTCTTTATTGTGTCTACTTCCCTTTTTAGGTCTAGTATGGTTTTGTTCATTTCCATCATCTGATTGGATGTGTTTTCCTGTTTCTCTTTAAGGACTTCTACCAGTTTGGTTGTGTTTTCCTGTTTTTCTTTAAGGACTTGTAACTCTTTACCCATGTTCTCCTGTAGTTCTTTAAAGTCCTTCTTGATGTCCTCTATCATCATCATGAGATATGCTTTTAAATCCAGGTCTAGCTTTTCAGGTGTGTTGGGGTGCCCTGGACTGGGCGAAGTGGGAGTGCTGGGTCCTGATGATGGTGAGTGGTCTTGGTTTCTGTTAGTAAGATTCTTACGTTTACCTCTCGCCATCTGGTAATCTCTGGAGTTGTTATAGTTGTCTCTGTTCAGAGGTTGTTCTTCTGGTGATTCTGAGTATCGTCTGTCAGCAGACCTGGGAGACAGGCTCTCTCCTCTGAGTTTCAGTGGTTAGAGCACTCCCTGCTGACAAGCTTTCCTCTTAAAGGGAAGGTGTACAGATATCTGGCATTTGGATCTTCTCCTGGCCGAAGAAGAAGGCCGAAAACAGGACCTTTCCCAGATGCTGTGTTGCTCTGGCAGGTCACAGAAGCTGTAGGCTTCTGTGGTGCACACTCTCAGCTGTGCAGACTACGTTCCTAAGTTCAGAGGAGTCCTGGATCCAAGATGTGCTCCCTGCTCCTGAGGCAGAGGGCTCCTGTGCAGGGCAGAATACAGTCTTCCAGCTGGGAGGGTGCCGGATGTCTGCAGCGCCAAAAGGGTGCTGCCTCAGCGGCTCTGTGGCTCCCGCCTGTCCCAGAAGCTGTCTGCCTCTGTGGTCCTCACTCTCACCTCTGCAGACTAAGTTCGGCGGAGTCCCGGAGCCAAGATGGCGCTCCCTGCAGGGCAGATCACTGTCCTCCAGCTGGGAGGGTGCTGGATGTCTGCAGCGCCAAAAGGGTGCTGCCTCAGCGACTCTGTGGCTCCCGCCTGTCCCAGAAGCTGTCTGCCTCTGTGGTCCTCACTCTCACCTCTGCAGACTAAGTTCGGCGGAGCCCCGGAGCCAAGATGGCGCTCCCTGTAGGGCAGATCACTGTCCTCCGGCTGGGTCTACCTAACTTTTATCACAGCATTTGGGTTAAATTTTTCTATTTTAAATATTTGTGAATTTTTTTTTTTTTTTTTTTGGTTTTTCGAGACAGGGTTTCTCTGTAAAGCCCTGGCTGTCCTGGAACTCACTTTGTAGACCAGGCTGGCCTCGAACTCAGAAATCCGCCTGCCTCTGCCTCCCGAGTGCTGGGATTAAAGGTGTGCGCCACCACGCCCGGCTGTGAATTTCTTAGTATGCCTAACTTATAAATTAAATTTTACCATGGATATGTAAGTATAAGACAAAGCATTCATATAGAATTTATACTACATGTGGTGTCCCAAAGCTATTGAGGGTGTAGGAATGTATCCCCAGAAGAATGAGAAGGATGGTATCCCCAAGGATGCAAGAGATGTTATTGCAAATAAAAAAGAGTAGTGCTGGTCATGGCATGGCTTGTCAGGAACAATGGTTGTGTGGCTAGCCATGGTCTCCTTAGTGAGTCATGGATACTGCAGCATCTGATGGTGGTCATCACAGAGCACTAGGCCACTGAAGCTCCCTGCAGAACATACAATGTGAAGTCAGTCTGTGACCAAGATCTGCCCTTGTCCATGAGCATGAGTGCTAACTTGAACTGTGCAATGGTAGTTCCCATATTCTAAATTGTATACCAATTCTAAAATTTGAGACAGCTATGATAAAAGTGCTCTTTAGTCACTAAAACAGGACTAAACAAATGTATTTCTCTACAGTGGATTGTCTTTCTGTCTTTAGGGTCATAGCATCCACATGAGTCACAGGAGCTACCCCATTTTGTTTTGCTTCTTACCTTCTGTGGCAGGCTAGGTAGAAAAAAGACAGGATGTACTTATGGACTAGATGTTTTGATAAACACTTCACTGTTTATTTGCACATGACAGGAAAGGACAAACCTGAGAAATTCCTTTGAATTGGTATTTTTCAGGTAGCTCCAATTGTTTGACATCGACAAAACAAGATTAGCTGTTGGGGTGTTTCTTTGAGTTACATGTATTGCATGCTGTTTTGTCTTCCATGGGATACATGGCAACTCTCCAGATACGCTGATCTGTTGTCATACGATAATATTTTTCGATAGAGAGGGGAAATGTATCCCCATTCTCCCTTTCCTTTAAAATTATTTCCTATGCTTTTCAAGGACCTTGGCTATGTTCCAGAACTTTTGTAATCAATCTAATATTGTAAACTGTCAAAATGAATTTTCTTTGCTAGAGTTCATATGATACCATGCATCTAATATCTGTTCTACATCAAGCCTCCTATTATTTGCAAAATGATCCTTCCTTTTAATTTAGGTTTAAAACTAAATAAGCATTATATAAGGGTATTGAAATTAGAATGCTGACAGACTAGAAATGTTTTGTTTTATGAAAACACCACACACATTCTATTTTTAAAACATTTAAACATTGGCATTAACTATACCTTCCAAGCACTGGTCTCTTATTTTGACATATGAATGCATATAGTCCACATGTTTCTGATTCATTTGCAGCCAATCCATTGAAATTGGCAAGACCTTTGTGCTAACCACATTGCCCAGGGAGACAGTTTAAAAAGAAAAGTCTCAAATCTTTCATTTGGATCGCTCAGTTCCTTCACAGAGAAATGATCTCGATTGTGAGAGCTTATTGAAAACTGGCCAGCACAGTGCAGGTGTGGGATATCTTCCCTTGAGTTTTTGATCACTAGTATCCCAGAGACCACCAAAGGAATATACCCTATTGCTATTGCTCTCAATCCCCCAAAACGTGATAATAGGACCATATTGCTGTTTTCATGACATACACACCCTGGTCATAAGATACAAAGAAATCAGCTTGACACTGACCAGAAAGCTTCTTTCTTGCTGACCTGCTTATGGCCCTACAAGGTACTATGTAAGTTTCTGAGAACTTAGTGGAATTATCAACAGTTGTACCTTCCTGTGAACAAAATGATAGGCATGGGAAGATAAGTCCATGGGTAAAATGTCTAGGGTGTAATCAACTGATTCATTATCGGATTTGAGGTCCACTCCATAGGAGGAAACACATACTTGGTACTGTAATTATGGCCAAAACCCATGGTTGAGGCATTCACTGGCCTCAGGAGTGAACCTAACATGATTGTTCTAGTAAATGGACACAGTATCAACCTGTTACATAAATTCCTATCTATCTACTCATAGATTAGTGCAACTCTTATATACCATCAGAGAAATATTTGGGGGGCAGCTGATGGTAATTAACTAAAAACTCACAATTGGTCAAAATGCAGATAACAAATATCGTTTAAGTGCTCAGCCACTCTATCCCACTCCCAAGGCTTAGGGACTTTCCAGAAGAGGGAACAGAAAGACTCTAAGAGGCAGAGACTGAGAAGCACTGTAATGAAACAGTGTCTTCAGAGTATGACAAACCCACTGGACTCCTGAACTCACAGGAGCTTGTGGTTGCCTGTAAAAGACCTCCCACAAGATCAAGTCATTCCCCATTCCAACATAGAGGAAGAATGAGTTCACAAGTCTCTATTCCTAACTGGAGTACTGCACTGTTGACTATGGATGGCTTCTTAAATGAGTTTTATTTAAGTGTATACCCTCTGGTAGTTTGACTATGCACACGTAAACGGCCCAACACCTAGGAGTATACAGCCAGCACAAATTAAACTCTAGTAATTATAAAGGAAAAATAATAAGAACATGAAGTTTAGGGCTAGAGACGTGGTAGGGTTTAGGAAATAGAAAGGTTAGTTATGATTTAAAAATTCATTGTTAGGGGATGTTTTCTGTAGTATGTATTCAGATTTCTATGCCCAGATATCTGGGGACAGTATGGATGTTGTCATGGTGAAGCATCTCCACTCTCAATTTCATGTAAAAATTATTTTTTCTTGCACGCGCCGGACTGGCCTGCAAGAACGACGCTGCAACAGGATCCTTCTGCACACGTTTATTGGGAGAGCTTGACTGCAGAGGCAAAGAGACCCTGAGCCCAGAAATGGTGCTGCTTATATAGGCCTAGGAGAGGCATGTCTCACACCCGGATTGGTTATGCACTATACCTCATTTGCATGTTCCTAATCTGATTAGTTACTCTCTCTCAGTATCTCACAGAACCTCATTAACATACCTCATTTGCATGTCTCACATCTGATTGGTTATTCTCTCTGTACCTTTACTGAACCTCATTATCATACCTCATTTGCATGTCTCACATCTGATTGGTTAACTCTCTTAGTACTTTGCAGAGCCTCACTATCATGCCTGGGCCAGGCAGTGTTTTGTCGAAAAAACTTTACTGCATAAGTATTCATTGGTCATTTGCCCAAACTTATGCGTGGTGGCCAGCAGTAGCCTGCGCCACCCTGCAACGGCACATGTGGCTTCCCACAATTTTTCATCTCCTCTGATCTACTAAAGAGCTGTTCAAATATGAGCTACCATGTCCTGCACTAACGGTTTCCTAGAATCTAAATCTAGGAATCTTTAAACTTCCTAGACTGAACCGTTGCCCAGTCACACTAATTTTCATTAATCTCTGCAAGTTATTTTCTCCAAAGATAATAAATTAAATCCTTTAATTATATAAAGTATTGCTTTGAATTTGATCTCCATTTGACAAGCCTGTGTTGCTTGTGATGTCTCATATCTGCAAGCATCACTTTAGAATTTATTAAAGATCCTTCTACCATTTAAAAAAAAAAAAAGAGCTGTTCAGTCAATAGGCTGGGTAAAAGAGAACAGGGCAGGACTTCTAATCCCAATCAGAGGTACCCAGAAAGATGAGAGTAGAGAAAAGCCATGAGAAGAAAGTTGGGAGAAACCATGTGGAGAAACCAAGGAGGATTTGGCATGAGATCAGGAGAGAGCAGCCAGGAGGAGACACATGGACCATACTGAGCCAAAGCAAGACTCAGATACAGGTAAAGGACCCTTTGACTGGGTGGTAGCAGCCCAGTCGGGTTAAAATAGTTCAGAATCTGCCCAGCTATTAGTGCTTGCAGCTTGTTAATAAAAATACCCGTTCTCTATGTCATTTACTCAGGGGCTAAAATGGATTGGAGCAGGCTTAAATATATCATTTGGGTACAAGGTGGGGAGGGGAAAGAACCCCAGAGAATTGCTTTTACAGTGCATTGCATAACATTTTCAAACAACAAAATAAGTTTTGGAAAACTGGGAAGTTATTGGATGTTTCCTTTCAATTTATTTAATTTTGACTCTTTCATCAGGCTAAGAGGTCCCAAGTTTCCTTTGTTGGCTCTGTTTCAGGATAGTTTGGGACATGTTCATTAGTAATATTACAAATAATAAGTTCCCCAAATATATTCTGAATAGAAATACTTTCATTTCCCATAGACCTTACTTTTCATTAGAAAAGAGTTATAATGATCCAATTACATAATAAATTCAGCACATTTTACTTCTTTCACACTTAACTGATGGTGTGAGCCAGTACAGATGTCTTCTGCTTGAATTTCCCTGAAGACTCAACACAAATAGTGAGCCTGAACATTATTAATTAAACACATGAATACCTATGTGTAAAATTATCTGTTAATTAATTGGTTAACAAACATTTTAATTGTACTTCCCACACAGTGAGAGATTTGGAATATTCATTTCTAAGTGGGATGCCTCCAACAAATCTCTTCCTTTGGGGCTCAAGGAACACTGCAGAAGAGTAAGCAGAAAGACTTAAGAGGCAGTAGCGATGGAAGATACCAATGAAACAGTGCCTTCTACACACAATAGGACTGGTATACAAATGAATTCACAGAGACCGTGATAGCATGCACAGACAGGCCTGCACAGGTCTATATCAGATAGGGTCCCAACACAAGCCACAATCCCTAACCTAGAAGCTATCACCAATTAATAACCATTCATAAAAGAAAAATTAGTTTTCTCCAATGGAGTCTCACTGGGTATACAAATAACCTTTAAGGGCAGGCCCCATTCTGAACAGTAGGTATACAACATAAAAGAAAGTCAGTATTATTTTTGAAGAGTTTTTGTGTTTTTTGTTTCTGGTTTTGATTTTTTTGGTTGTTTTGTTTTGTTTGTTTGTTTTAACTTGCATTTTTACTTTGGGCTTCCTCCATACATAGGTGTTTTGCTTTTTATATTATGGCTTTTGATTGTGTGACTCTTTTAAAAAAATATGTTTTTTTCATTAGGTATTTTCTTTATTTACATTTAAAATGCTATCCACTTTCCTAGTTTCTCCCCGCCCCCCTGAAAACCCATTATCCCCTCCCCATTTCACCTGCTCACCAATTCACCCACTCCTGCTTCTGGGCCCTGGCATTCCCCTAACTGGGGCATAGAGCCCTCACAGGACCAAGGTCTCTCCTCCCATTGATGACCAACAAGGCCATCCTCAGCTACATATGCAGCTGGAGCCATGGGTCCCTCCATGTGTACTCTGGTTGGTGGTTTAGTCCTAGGAGCTCTGGGTATACTGGTTGGTTAATATTATTGTTTCTCCTATGGGTATGCAAATCCCTTCATCTCCTTGGATCCTTTCTCTAGTTCCTCCATTGGGAAAACTGTGTTCAGTCCAAAGGTTGGCTGAGAGCATCCACCTCTGTATTTGTCACACAGTGATAGACTCTCAGGAGACAGCTATATCAGGGACCTGTCAGCAACCACTTGCTGACATCTGTAATAGTGACTGGGTTTAGTGACTGTATATGGGATGGATCCCCAAGTGTGGCAGTCTCTGGATGGCCTTTCCTTCAGTCTCTGCTCCATATTTTGACACTGTAACTCCTCCCATGGGCATTTATCAGTGAGTGAATACCATGTGTGTTCTTTTGTGACTGGGTTACCTCACTCAGGATGATATTTTCTAGTTCAATCAATTTGCCTAAGAGTTTCATGAAGCCACTGTTCTTAATAGCTCAGTAGTACTCCATTGTGTAAATGTAAAATAATTTCTGTATCCATTCCTCTTTTGAGGGACATCTGGGTTCTTTCCAGCTTCTGGCTATTATAAATAAAGCTGCTATGGACATAGTGGATCATATGTCCTTAGTAGATGTTGGAGCATCTTCTGGGTATATGCCCAGGAGTGGTATTGCTGGGTCCTCAGGTAGTACTATGTCCAATTTTCTGAGAAAATGCCAAACTGATTTCCAGAGTGGTTGTACACAATGGAGTACTATTCAGCTAATAAAAACAAAGAATTTATGAAATTCCTAGGCAAATGGATGGATCTGGAGGGTATCATCCTGACCCAATCACAAAAGAACTCATATGATATGTACTTACAGATAAGTGGATATTAGCTCAGAAACTTAGAATACCCAAGATACAATTTGTGAAACACATGAAACTCAAGAATGAAGACCAAAGTGTGGACACTTTGCCCCTTCTTAGAATTAGGAACAAAACACCCATGGAAGGAGTTTCAGAGACAAAGTTTGCAGCTGAGATGAAAGGATGGACCATTCAGAAACTTCCCCACCCGGGGATCCATCCCATAATCAGCCACCAAACGCAGAAACTATTACATACACCAGCAAGATTTTACTGAAAGGACCCTGATATAGCTGTCTCGTATGAAGCTATGCCGGCGCATGGCAAACACAGAAGGGGATGCTCACAGTCAGCTATTGGATGGAACACAGGGCCCCAAATGGAGGAGCTAGAGAAAGTAACCAAGGAGCTGAAGAGGTCTGCAACCCTATAGGTGGAACAACAATGTGAACTAACCAGTACCCTCAGAGCTTGTGTCTCTAGCTGCATATGTAGCAGAAGATGCCCTAATTGGCCATCATTGGGAAGAGAGGCCCCTTGGTCTTGCAAACTTTATATGCCTCAGTACAGGGGAATGCCAGGGCCAAGAAGTGGGAGTGGGTGGGTAGGGGAGTGGGTTGGAGGAGGATATGGGGGACTTTTGGGATAGCATTTGAAATGTAAATGAAGAAAATACCTAATTTTTTAAAAATCTAAAAGAAAGAAAGAAAGAAAGAAAGAAAGGAAGGAAGGAAGGAAGGAAGGAAGGAAGGAAGGAAGAAAGAAAGAAAGAAAGAAAGAAAGAAAGAAAGAAAGAAAGAAAGAAAGAAAGAAAGAAAGAAAGAAAGAAAGAAAGAAAAATTTCCATAAGAGGTTTTTAAGACTTTCAGCTTTGGGCTGAAAAGGAGTAGAAGGAATTCTTAGTGTAGAGATAATTCCATTAGGAAAAAATTAAAGTAGAGAACTTCCCTGCTAAGGGAATATTCTAAAGACAGCCAGATTTTCTTGGGTTCATTCATTCATTCATTCATTCATTCATTCATAAAACCAGTGTACACATTAATGATGTATCAAGCCCTTTCCTGTGTAAGCACATTGCCAGTGCTCTGGAAAGAGCAAAAAGGAATTGGACAGGATCCTTGGTCTTGTGAAGCCTCCAGGCTGGAGGGGGAAGACTTATATAAACCAGTGATTAAACAAAGTGTCACATGACTGTGTGACTAGAGAGAGATAAATGGAACTTTAGTTGTAGCTCTGAGGTTTCATTAAGGTTTTTAACCTCCTCTTTCCCTAGAATGCTATTTATTCCACATCTTTTCATTTTCTTTCTTTCTTTTCCTTTCTTCAAGAATTCTTTTGATTTTAGCAAAGACAACAAAAAAACATTTTAAAAAGTTGGTTACATAACAAAAGCTGAAGAAATTCCTTGGTTTAACACTGAGTCAACAGCTACATTTTATAACAGCCAAATTCATGGCAGACACACTCTAACCCAAATGATTCCTGCAAAGTACCTGCATTTGTATTTTATCAGCAGTACCAAAGGTTTCTTGTTTGTTACTGAGAGTATAGCTTATGCTAAGAAACTGACAATGATTTCTCCTGTTTACCATTAGCTGGAATTCTTTCAACAATAAGGTCAAGAGTAAGGGATGTCCTGCATTTTGCCATGGTATTACAAAATCAGTGAAGCTGTAGACTTACTCTTAAAGGACATATCCAGATTTTAAAAAGCATATTGCCATGAAAGTTAAAAATATTGAACCAAATATGATCATGCACTACTAATACAGCAGAATAAAGGTACATTTACTAGCAGGACACATGATCAAGGAAGAAAAATGTATAGAAGTAAATACATCTGGCTTACTCTGTTCCTACTTGAAATACACAATGTTTAAACAGTCATTTCTTACATATTTGTTATGTACTCACTGTAAGCAAGCAAATTTCTTGAAACTCAGGACACAAGCAAGTAAACAATAAACCTGCCTCAGGACATTTGTATTCTAGCATCTGAAGACATACAGTAAATCTTAAGCACACTAAGTAAATATGTATTGCATTCAAGGGTAATAGTTACAATAGAGGGGTATAATAGTTTAAAGGAGAATTGAAAGTTAAGACTGTGAAAAAGTGTTTTATATTGCTGAGAAAATATTGGTTAGTCTCTGGTGTAGGTCTGAGAACAAAAAACTTTCAATGAATCAAGCTAACTCACTTCAATGAACACTTTTTTTGTAAACCAACCAATTGGCATCAGTTTCTGTCATCTCAAATTAGTCAGTCATGAAGGAATGGATTCTGAAAGCCACCCTTCAGATCACTTGCCAGTCAACAAACAGTCAGTCTCACTGGAATGATCTTATGTCTACAGATGAAAGCCATGCTTCTTATACTCTGTAATCCTGAAAACTCAGGCCTCCGAAGAGATATGCAACATAACAGAATGATCAGCTCTTCATTGTCATTGGGTGACGTAACTATTCCTTACCATGGTAAACCAAGCAATCGGGCTTTATCTTTTTATCTCACTCCTATGTGGTAGCAATCAAGTAGAAGGCATTCCACTTAGGAGATGATATTTGAGCAAAGAAATAAAGAAGGCCAGAGAATTTATCAAGTTATAGATTTGGAAAAGGTTTCCAAAAGAGGGAATAGTTGGCCCAGAAGCTTAAAATAGGAACCTGTTAGTAACAAGTAAGCTGTTCTTCTCCCTCATCAAGCCTAGGAACCCCGTCCTTCACCCACAGACTCCTGAGACCTAGGGAAAGCAGCAAGAGAGATGTGTCACAATAATTAGTTGCACCATTGAAACTCTTTACTTGCCTCTGCCATCCAGAGACATCCAAAGGAAGATGCTGCTGCAGAAGACAATCCCATCCCAAGGAATATGCTCCTTCCCATATTCTAGTGGACAGGCCATCAATGTAAGCATAGAACTAGAAAGCATCTTCAGCTCCACCTTGCAAGTTTATTTCTTGCTTAGAGAAACTAGGCAGAAGAGCCAATGTGACTTTGGCTTCAAGTCACAACGGAATTCCAGTGGAAGCCCCTGTGGCACAAGATGAAAACAAGCTAGAGCAAAGGCTTTGCAAAACTGATCTCTACTGAAACTGGCTGGAAGTGAACCAGGACCTCGACATGGCCCCTACCCAGACTGAGTACATGCTGAGAACATTAAATGGAGCTGAGTCTTACCCTAACATAATAGCAAATATTCAGAACATATTAAAAAATAACCCACCATAGCAAGAACTAATTTCCATAAGACAGGAGAATTTACATGAGGAAAGGGGAGTTAATAGTTCCAAGATGAATCAATGCTGGAACTATCTGACAAGAGTTTTAAAGCAACCAATATAAAAAGGAATCAATAAACAGTTACAAAAAGCCAATTTTTTTGAATCACAAAAAGAATAGAAAAATCTTAGCAAAGAAATAGTGATTTTAAAAAAGAACCTCCTAGGGATTATGTAACTTAAAAGTGTGACAGGAAACAAATAATAAAGCGGTGTTATGAAATATCAGTAATTACATTAGGTTTAAATGATTTAAAGAAAGTAATAAATACTTTGAGAATATTATGATTCAGTTTTAAATAACTTAAATATGAGCTCTGAACATGAAGCTTATTCTAGACACAAAAACACAGAAAAGCTAAAAGTAGATGGTCATACTAAAAAGATAAGTGACAATGAGTACAGAGAGTCCACAATTTTTGATACTGCACTTTCATTATTTTTTTATTAGATATTTTCTTTATTTACATTTCAAATGTTATCCCCTTTCCTAGCTTCCCCTCTGAAAACCCCCTCTTCCCCCCCTCCACACCTCCCCACTCACCAACCTGCCCAATCCTGCTTCCTGGCCCTGGCAGTCCCCTATACTGGGCCATAGAACCTTTCACAGGACCTTGGGCCTCTCCTCCCATTGATGACCAACTAAGCCATCCTCTGCTACATATGCAGCTAAAGCCATGAGTCCCACCATGTGTTTTCTTTGATTGGTGGTTTAGTCTCAGGGAGCTCTGGAGATACTAGTTAGCTCATATTGTTGTTCCTCCTGTGGGGCTGACAACCCTTCACCCTGAGTACTTTCTCTAGCTCCTTCATTGGGGACCCTATGCTCAGTCCAATGGATGGCTGTGAGCATCCACTTCTGTATTTGTCAGGCACTGGCAGAGCCTCTCAGGAGACAGCTATTTCAGTTTCCACCATCAAGCTCTTGTTGGCATCCACAATAGTGTCTGGTTTTGGTGGTTGATTATGGGATGGATCCCCAGATGGGGCAGTGTCTGGATGGTCATTCTTTCAGTCTCTGCTTCACACTTTGTCTCTGTAACTCTTTCCATGGGTATTTTTTGACATGGTGGTATAAAAAATAGTATATATTCTTATAAATCATGTTGTGAATTTTGATTTGTGTGTGTGTGTGTGTGTGTGTGTGTGTGTCTGTGTCTGTGTCTATGTATGTATGTATATATGATTGTCTGTTGTAAAGTAACACTCTTGGGTAATACCAAGAATATTCAATGATTCACCCTTCAGTCAGTTACGTAATCATGAGATAACCGGCAGTCCAGTGTAAACTGTGATGCTCCATCCTTTACTCATATGCATTCTACAACTTACATTACATTAAGTAAGATAATAATAAAACAATCTTTGCAACTGATGGTTTTACCCAAATGTAGGCGAATGTGAATATTTTCTGATATACCTAACGAATGATAGACCAAACAACGATCCTCAGTGGATTTGGTATGATGTGCATATTTTTCACTTTGTTATTTTTAACTTATGGTTTATTGAGATGTAGTCTCATTCTAAGTTGAAAAACAGCAATATCAGATAAGTATATGCTATATTCTTAATGCCTATGTCCGTCAAATTCACATTTTGAAAACTATTTCCAATGTGGCCGCATTTAGAGGTAGAAACGTTTGCATGTGATTAGTCCACGAGAGAGCCTCAAGAATGACACTAACATTCTCATAAAACAAAACAAAACAAAACAAAACAAAACAAAAAACAAACAAAAGGACGTCCTGGAGTATTCAAGATGAGAGGACACAGCTAGAATGCAGTCAGTATTCCTGAGGAAAATGGACCGTCCGAACAGCAAACCTGTTAGCACTGTAATCTCAGACTTGACCTTCAGAATTATAAGAAATTTCTGTTTGTTTGTTTAAATACTCAATTTATGATCTTTTACCGCATGAGCCCAAATAGATTAAGACAGTGAGTTTTAGAGTAGTGGAGATCCATAGAGGTAAAAGGCAACACTGTGGAATGATAAAAGAATCAGCTAACCAGCAAGGTAACCATCTCAAGTATGTATGGACAAGACAGATAGCATCCAATTCATATGAGTAAAAACTAAAAGAACTGACAAAACATAATGTAATGATGAGTAGCAAGTTGGAAATAGGATGGAGGCTGAAGGACTGATCACGACACTTTCATAATCAGAATGAGCTCTGATGGCACTTTGGGATCACAGTGTCAGCTCTGAGAGCTAATGAGACTGATCTAATCTGGCAATATTTGGGGAAATACAGAAACATTTTACCATTGCTATCATTGAAAATGATTCAGGGAGTAATAAAGAATTATACTTACCCCAGAAATGAAGCACCACTTTACTTAATAAATTTTACTTCGTTTCACTTCTCTTCCCCAAATAATAATTAAGAGTTGTTCCTCAAGATGTTCACTTGATATTTAATTTTGTGAATTCAATGATCCTCTCTCAACAAAAAATACAGACAGAGAGATTTGCTGAACAAAGAAGAATGCAACCATCATTTAAATTAGGTACTAAATCTTGCATGAAATCTCACCAGTTCACCTTGAGCTAAAGAAGGTCCTGTCCCCTTTTCTCTAGGCAAACCTCCCAGTCTCCTTTCTGAGGGTCTCTTACCATAAGGCAAGTGGTTTTGACAGACCTTGCTGCCTTAGGCTCTGCCAGGGAAATGTTAGTCTCTTTCACTGCTGTAGGGGACATTTTCACAAGTGGTAGTCACAGAGGTGAGCTATGGGTATTATATACCCTCCTAAGGACCTTCAAGAACAGTGTGAGTCAAAATTTCTAGTTTTCAAGCCTACATACCATGTAACAGGAAATGTCATGGTATTCAGACATAATGTTACCAGTGCCAGATCCCACATACTACTAGTCACATTGACTTCGTTAATTCATCTAATTAACCTAAATATACATTCATAGATGCATGAATATATCTGAGTCCTCCCCCCCCCAAAAAAAAAATTGAGATGCAACATTTAACAACATAGAGTTTGGGTTTTAAATACAAGCTGATTCCAGAGTTTAGGATGTAAGACTAGGGTTTGTACTCCTTTATGAATAGTTTTATAAGAAATCATGACTTTCACAAATACCTAAGCAAAATAAAAGTTCCTCTAATCCTCTCTACCAGTCCCTATGAAGTCATCAAATGTGAAAGATAGCTTAGTGTTGGATATTCTGTAAGTATAGAACACACAGATTCTTGTTAAAAAAAATAATGGAATCTCTTCCATGTGGGAGGCAGAAAGTTTCTAGCTCAGAGGCTCCCTAGAACTTTCTGGGAGTTAACCCCTCACTTGCTCAATGTTCTTCATGGCCTTTATTTAACCACCTGCCTCTCCAGGCTGCCACCACCACACTGGGCAGTTTCACTGTCTTATTCATGAGAGAATTGTAAACTTTGAGTCTAGTATTCTCCAAATGCTCAAAATTAGTTGAATAAGGTACTTTGAATTTTAAAACAAGCAAAGGAACAAACAAAACCAAACGAGAAAATTGTGACTTAGATTGTGAGTAAACTTCACGTCCTCTTTCTGTCTTCCCATGGTGCTAAAATGCAGACAGGTGTACTTTACCAACAAGTCAGTGGTTACACCATTCTGGAAATGCCCATTAAGAACAGAAACAACATCCTCAGAAGTCTGTCTCTCTGGGATCATATGTGACCTAAGGCAAAATTTGGGAGTGAAGAAAGGGCCATACATTGGGTACCTTTACTGCCACTTTTGTAATAAGAGAGAATGTGTACTTTTTGACAATAGGGATAAAGAAATGCTAGGGGCATGTCTAGATTCTTTGCTGACTTCCAAAGATTAGCAGTAAAGATTGTCAAAGTTCAAAGATGTTCCCTTTGAGGGGACATTGTTCCCCCCACTTCCCCTACTTCCTCCAGACTATCTTTGTTCTTTGAGAAGACAAACTTGCTAATTGGTATCCTCCTCAGACAAAACCACCCTGAGGCCTGTAAGTGTGTCAGTAAAGGAGGACAAAAGAGAGATAAAGTGTCATTAAAAGGCACATTGTCCTCCCAATCCTGGAGTCTCATCAGGATAGCCTACATGATTTAATAACTCACTTCCTAAGTGTTTGCTAATTGTAAGTGGAATATTCCTTCAAATTAGATCTAACAGGGAACCTTAAAATAGAACTACATTTCTACAGGTGCCTGAGATTGCTGGTTTTCATTTTATTGGATATTTTCCTTTCACTTCATGACATGTAGCCCACATACTTCTTAGTTCTTGTAAATTGGGCATGGAGTTTGTTTTTCTTTTTTTTTCTAAAATATGCTTTTATTTGTAACAAAAGAGGATATATATATCTATATCTCTCTCTCCCTCTCCTCCTCTCCCTCCCCTCCCCCTCTCTTTTTCTTTCTTTCTTTTTCTTTCTTTCTTTCTTTCTTTCTTTCTTTCTTTCTTTCTTTCTTTCTTTCTTTCTTTCTTTCTTTCTTTCTTTCTTTCTCCCTCCCTCTTTTGTTTTCTTACACTCTCAGTGGACAAGGTTATTTCCACAGTTACCAGAAGAATCCCTCCAGGCCCTCTGATTAACAGTTGATTACGCAACTGTCCTAGGAGTGCAGAGACAATGGAGTTTACAGAACAATCAAGAGGCCTGCAGAAATAAGTAAATAAAATCTGTGACTTCTCAGTAAGTTGCATGCTATGGTTAAGAGGTCTAATCGAAAAGCAAAGGACTTTTATTGGGATTCTTCCTAGGTAAATTTTTGCCTCCTCTGCCAACATTGAAAGTGTACCTACACTGCAGGACATTCTGTTTGATTCAGTTCTCCCCCAAGACTGAAGTTCTGCAGGTTTCAATAGCATCTATATCATGAGAGACACTTTTGTTGTGATTAGTAAATAGTTCTCAAATGCTTTTTCTGTCACTTTCATGGCTGTTACCATGAAATCTGGCACTGATGAGGACACTAGGAGTGTACTACTCTTAAAAACATATTAAATGTATTTGTGTATGTGTGAGGACACTAGGAGTGTACTACACTTAAAGACATATAAAATGTATTTGTATATGTGTGTGTGTGTGTGTGTGTGTGTGTGTGTGTGTGTGCGCACACACACATGCATATACACACTTACCTGTGCATGTCACCACACACATGAGGAAATCAGAGAACAGTATTAAGCAAGTGGATATCTTCTTCTACCAATTGGGACTTAAGAGATTACATTAGACTTGGACAAAAGTGCCTTTACTCACTGAGCCACTTGATAAGACCTCTGTCACCCTTCTAAACAAACCATTAAATATTTTGACTCTGTCTTACAACATTGATCAGCTTTCCCTTTTAACAGATAGACTATAAAAAAGAAAATGATCGATATAAAAATGTAAAAGGCAAAAAAATGTAAAAAGCAGTTTGATGACTTCCTTTAGATGGTTCATGATAAATATCAACATCTTTATTGATTTTATTGATATTTGCCTGTTAAAAATTTTTCTTAAATGGCCATTTTGGGGCATTTAAAATACCATCGTACTCAATCATATAAACATATATGTAACAAAGAAGGTCCTGTCCCTGGGATGTTACCAGAGCTGAAATAAAATACATACATATATACATACATACATACATACACACATACATACATAAAATGGTTATATTAAAAGCTGGAGAAGACTTTATATAACTTTTTATTGTATAAAACATACAGGTAGAAAAAGGCAAAAGTAATCTCATTCTCAAATCCACAATGTATATAACCAGCATCCACCTCAAGAACTACAACATCTGTTGCCTTAGAACTCCTTCGTGATACCTTCCTCATCCTCATGGGCCTTGACATTGAGCTAACTGGATATTTCAGTAAATGATAGTGCACAGACCCTGCTGAGTTATATACATTGTCTTTTAAGACAAGCAAACACAGTTATAGGTATACTATTGTCCAAATTGAGTAAAGAGTATATGATAGATCTTGCAGGAAACATTAATGATAAATGCAATCACTAACTGTAAGTACATGATGACTTCCTAACTGTGTAAACAAAGCATGGTAAAAGGTGCATCTGAGCACATGGCTCCTGTTCTTGGGGAATTTTATCAACCAAAAGAGAAGCAGAAGCAAAATCGGACACCTTATGTCTAGGAATCAGAAACAACCTAGATTCTCCTTTTCCACTGCTGTAACATAAGCCTGACAGAGAGGTGACAAGGTAAAACAGAGGATAGAATAGGACACCAGGAAAACCACATAATCCAACAGATCAGACCTGAGTCATCTGAAGGATTGTTAGGCTATAGGTCACTGGTCCTGGTCTCTTCTCCATGGTTTTCACTTTAGATGGTGATGGGTGAGGTGACTAGGATCTTAGAACCTACATTTCTTGTGAGTTCCCAGGTCCTTTTCTTGTTGCTAGGGTGGTACCACACCTAGAGAGTCACAGTTCCAAGCCTTTGCCATGTAATTAATTCATGTATGAACAACTTTGCTCACTCTTCACCTAGGGAAAAGCCTGAGCAATGATATGTAAGACTGCTTAAGTTTGTAGCAAATAACTAAGAGCTACTGTCTAGATAATGATCTTGAAACATGCCTGCATATGAGAGTTAGCCAGGGAAGTTATTGAACAGACTTCTTTCTGATCACGACTCTATGAGTTCTGATAAAGGAGATGCTGTGGTCATTCACATGCAGCCAGCTCCCACATGAGTGCATGGGAACTGTTAGTCTGGAAGCCGGGGTGAACTCACAAATCCTCTAAATAGCATAAGAAGTACAATAGAAAAGAAGAGATTTTCTAACTTTGTTAACTAGTTGGATCAGCAGATCATGGGAAAAATTAGAAGCCAAGAGGGGAGGGAATCTGTCTAAAGAAGCTTGGGCAACAGCCAAAGCATTGCCAGGGAAAAGTGCTGAGAGCCGAAAAAGCCACTGCTTCAATGGATCTCCTTCCTGCCCACTTCCTGGCACATCCAGGCACCGCATCTTATCAGACTCAGAGAATCAATGAAGGCTAAGTTGTTATGACTACGTTCCAGAAGGCTCTGGTCTCTAATGCAACTGTTAATTGTCAAGGAAAACCAATAATGACCCAGGCAGTCAACCATTGCCTTGTTATAGGGAAAACCAAATAATAAACAAGAGGTTGTTAAGTAGGAATGGAACTGGGGAACAGAGAAATAAAATACATAATTCCAATGTTTACAGATAATCGCATTATGATAATTGGGGTTATACTTCTCTACAAATACATATTGTCAGAAGCCTAAAGTGCAATCTCTGATGAATAATTCCTAATAGGCACATATAGAATTTGTTTCCTTTACTCCGTTTGTGTATTCTCTATTACTGACTTGTGAATTGACATCTCATTGCTTTGATACCCGAATAACCTCAAGCAAGTAAGGGCTGCCTCTTACTCATCTCCATATAGCGTGTTTCTCATGCTGACTTACTATAGCTCTTGCTGCAGGCCGTGATATATTTCTTAGTTTAGTTTTCAGAGAGTAATTCCATTTTCCATAGTCCCATAATCTAAGGTTCTTCTTTAACCTCATCGTTGCTACAAAAGGAATGCTTATACTGGCAGAAAAACCAACATGTAGGTCAGAGTGGGACCCAGATATATAAGTCTACTCAGGTACAGTTATCTGAACATTTTTCGAAAATATACACTGGAGAAAGAACAACCTCTTGTGCAAATTGTGACTCTTTAGGAAATGCCATCAGGAAAAAAAAATGGATATTCAAATGCAAAAAAAAGTGAAACTAGATTCTTATTTATTAACATAAATATTTCTTCAGAAATATCAAAGATATTGATGCAAGATCTAAAACACTGGAACTCCTAGAGAAGGCGTGAGGGAAATATTTCAAAACAGGCACAGGCAAAGACTACATAAACTCCAACTGTATGGAAAACAGTCTCAATTGACAAATGGGACCTCAAGAAATTAGAAAGCTTCTGCATAGCAAAAGAAACAAGTTAAATAAGTGAAGAGACAGTTTATGAAATGAGGAGAATCTTTAGTAGCTTTTACCTGACAGAGTATTAATATTTGAAGATACACAAAGAACAACAACAACAAACCCCGAATCTCAAAATATCAACATTCCAATCAATAGATTAGATATTGAAGCAAACATTTTCTAAAGACAAAGTACAAGTGGCCAACATATACATAGAAAACCATTCAAAATCATCACTAGCCATCAGAGAAGAGCAAGGTCAGACCACATGAAGGTTTTATCTTAACAGCAGTCAGACGCTATTGCTGTAGACATATACCCTTTGGCTAGGGAACAGTAAAGATTGGAATAAACTACAAGCATCATTCCTTCCCTGCAAGCTGGTTTTCATAGTACCAGAGTGTGCTGTGTGGACTGCTGGGGGTGGAAAATCATTCACAATCCTACTCCACTGAGAAGCCTCAAGCTTCAGTAATGACTGAGCTAGCAAGAATATCCATGGGCATAACAGTGGCATGAATAAAATGGCAATCAGCAAATGCTTTCTGAGTAGAATTTAGGAGTCTCAGGCTTAGTACTGTAAATCTGGTGGAGGATCCATGGCTTGGAGCTCCTAGGTCGTAAGGGTTAGTCTATACTGCTCTTTTGCTAAATGATTAAATTATCAAAATGCCCTCTATATATACATATACACATATGTATATATAGAGAGATGATATATAGATATATAGATGAGATAGATGAGATAGACAATACAGATGATATAGATGATATAGGCATATAGACATATATAGACATACAGGCATATAGACGTATAGATATATAGATATGTAGATATATAGATATAGATATGTAGATAGATAGATAGATAGAGATAGATAGATTGATAGATAGATAGATAGATAGATAGATAGATAGATAGAGATAGATAGATAGATAGATAGATAGATAGATAGATAGATAGATAGATAGATAGAGAGAGAGAGAGAGATAGAGAGAGATAGATAATCTGTGCCTACAAGTTAGTTCACCTTTCAGTCTTCATCAGAGAAACTTTTTTATACAATGAATGGCAGTTAGTACAAAAGTTCTCACAATCGTTCAAAGCACAGAGAATGCCTGTGAAGTTTTCAGCCGTAAACATGACACCACCAGTACCTCTCTAAGAAACAGGGAACATTAAAAGAAATGCATAACTGTTACTTTTTCTTCTCCTCTGTCTTCTTAGTTTGGGTGTTGGTCAGATGCTAAATTTCTTTATTTGGTACTGTAGTGCTTTCTTAGTCTTTCCCTAAAGCTTCCCTCCTTACGGTTTCGCTTTTTGTCTACCACATAACTGACCTACATGCTGGCTTATTCAAGGTATGGCTTTTCCCGATTTCATTTCTCCATTCTCCTCCTGTGAATACCTGCCAAGATTTGTAGTTTGTCCAACCCAGGGTTTTTTTCTTTTTAATGCTAATAAAATTGTCCCCAAGTTTCCTTTTCAGTCATTCTTAAATTCTTTTATTAATGAGACTAACAGAACCATAAGGGAGTCCCAATTTGCCTGCTAACATATGATGACTCTGCTGCGATGTTCCCAAATTGTTAACAGCAACTCAAGTAGCTGTGACTGACTGCAAAAGGCCTTCACAAGATCAATCCAGTCAATATTCCAGTACTGAGAAGGCAAGGGTCAAGAGTTCCCACCCCTACCTGAAGAACTATCGATAGTTGTTAGCTACTAAGGGATAGAAATTAGTTTTCTTTAGAAGTACAGCCCCTGGCAGGTTGACCATACTCCGTTGATGGTTCTACACCTATGCATATATAAGTAGGACAAATTATCCTCACTGCATTATAAAAAAGAGATGCAGATGAAGTTTGGTAGGCAAGTGAAGGCTGAACCTAGCAGGAGAATAGGAGGGGGAAAGTAAGAGATGAATATGATCAAATATTATATGTCTACATGTTCTCAAAGAATTAATCAGGGTTGTTCCTATTCTCAGTTGTAAACAAGGCCTGGCTCCCACCATCTTTTTATGTATACATTTTCTTTGTTTTGTGTTAAGAATCAATGTGCCTTGACGAATGTATTTGCCTAGTCTTCTTGTTTTTCTTCTGTATTAAAAGCCTGGTGTTTGCTTGGGAAAAAATTACATTCAGATTCAGCACTCCCTTGTGTCTGTGTCCGTTTGTCAACTCTCACCGACCCTTGCTCACCTGCAACCAGAATCCTGTTCCCTGCAGCACATAACTGTAATTTTGCTACTTTTATGAATTGTATTGAAAATATTTTTGGAGATAGAGACTTGCCAAAAGAGCTGCCACCCACAGATTCAGAAGTGCTGCTCTATAGCAAAGATAACAATAAATAAGTACATATGTGTAAGACATCTAGCACATATATTCATAGATAGGTGTCAAGCTCAACTGTCATCAGGGAGGCATTATCCAGCAACTGATGGAAGAGATCTGCAGTCAAACACTAGGCAGAGCCAGGGGGACTCTGAAAAAAAGAGGGAGAGAAAGGACTGTAGGAACCAGACAGGTTGAGGCCACCAGGAGAACATGGCCCACAGAATCAACTATGCAGGGCTCATATGAGCTCACAGAGACTGAAGCAGCAATCATGGAGCCTCCGTGGGTCTGTGATATGTCTTCTTCATGTATGTTATGATTGTGTAGCTTGTTGATCTTATGGTCCTCCTAACAGTAGAAGTTGGGGTGTTTTTGACTCCTTTGCCTGCTCTTAGGACCTTTTTCCTCCTTCTGCGTTGCCTAGTCCAGCCATAATATGAAAGCTTGTTCCTAGCCTCATTGTAACTTGTTATGTCATGTTCAGTTGTTATCCTTGGGAGGCCTGCTCCTTTTTTAAGTGAAACAGAATGAGGAGTAATGGATCTGGGAAATATGGGCAGGGGACCTGGGAGGAGTAGAAGGAGGAGAAACTGTGATATGGATATAATGTATGAGAGAAGAATAAAAAATAAAACATAAATTTCAAATTTAAATAAAAACACCCAGCACAATAGGTAACACATAGGAACTGCTTCATGTCAGAACTTTGACTTATTTGTAAATCTCAGTCTAAATACTATTTCCTGTATATCATCTGAAACCATCTCTTTCCTTCTAACCTCACTTGTATTTCTATCATGTGTGTCCACAAGTATAAGTGTGTGTACATGTATTGAGTATGTGAGTGCATATGTGTGAGTGTATGTGTCTGTCCATCTGTCCTTCTCTATATGAGTAGTGTGTACACATGTGTGTGTGTGTGTGTGTGTGTGTGTTCAGGGTATGCTCATGTGTGTGTTGGGTACATAGTGCCTGTGCCTGTGAGTCTCTCATTGAACCTGGAGCCAGATTGTTAAGGAGGAAACCACCACACCCCTGGGCTACACATATGTATATGTGCCTGATAAGTTTGCATGTGGTATAGAAAATGTTCTTGCCTACTGAACTGAGTCTCCAGCCCTTGTTTTAAGTTTTTGAGATAGTATCTCACCCTATAACCCAAAATGGCTGGGGACTCACTATATACCTAAGGCTGCCTCATTGTTCTCATAAAGAATTACAGATGCCCACCAACAAGCTTAATGTATTGTTTATTCTTACATCTTTATTTAAAACAACAAAGAATTAAACTTTTTTAAAGTTTTATGATTAAAACTCGGTGATACATATGTTGGTTTATTGAATTACAGTTTTCTTGATGTTTTTAAAGCTGTATTTTATTTTTATTTATATGCAGGTGTGATAGCATGTGTGTATATGCATATATGTGTGGGCCAGAAGAGGGCATTGGATCTCCAGAAGCAGGAATTCATTGTATGTGTCCTGATCTGAATGTTGGGAACATCTGGCCCTTTACAAAAACAACAAATGCTCTCAACTCCTGAGCCATATTTATTTCTCTACCTTCAGAGTTACAGCTTTCAGGCTGAACTTTACCTTAGTTAACAGTGTTATGAATCAAGGTCATAGTCTAAGCAAGCTAGTTGAGTTAAATCACTTACCCTAGAAATAACACCATAAGGTAGGCATTTTATTTTCCCCAGTTTTGAGATGAGGAGTGTGAGGCAAATGACAAAGCTGGGCTTGGACTCAGTCATGTTTTAGGTGTTTGTCTTAGTCAGGGTTTTTGATTGCTTACACAAATCACTGTGACCAAATCAAGGTGGAAGGGAAAGGGTTTATTTGGTTTACACTTCCAGGTCACAATCCATCATTAGAGGAAGTCAGGACAAGAACTCAAGCAGGGCAGGAATCTGGAGGCAGGAGCTGAGGCAGAGGCCATGGAAGGTTGCTGCCTCCTGGTTTGCCTCCCCTGGCTTGCTCAGCCAGCCTGACCTATAGAACCCAGAACTACTAGTCTGAGGATGACACTACCCACAATGGGCTGTGAGAAAATACCCCATGGCTGGATATCTTGGAGGCATTTCCTCATTAGAGACTCCTTTCTCTTGAAGACTCTAGCTTGTGTCAAGCTGACACAAAGCCAGCCAAATAGCGCCCGTACAAAGAGACACAGGTAAGCCCCTCCACACTAGGGGCCTCACAAGAAAGCTTCTGACATCTTTGCAGACTTTTGTTTTGTTTTGTTTTGTTTTCAGGAAGTCTTCAGTCATTGGCTTCTTCTTATCTTTCACTTGGTTATTTAGTCTGTGGCTTATCCAGCAGTCCCACAGGAGACTCTACTGATTTTTAAGCACAAGATACACGAGGAAAGCAGTGACATCATAGAAAAGAACGGAAAATGAAACTTGCAGATAATTTGTCATTTTAACCTGCAAATGAATGTATAAATGTGCTTGGTATGTTCCAAAATGGTGATTTTGAAATTACAATATATGCAAGCATTCCCAGGAAAGCTTATTTCCCAGGCTTACCCTGTAACATACTAATAGAGCATATCTGGGGGTTTGTCCAGGACCATAGTCTTTAAAGTAACCCCCAGTGACCTGGATGCAGGTGGTTCAAGGGACACATGTGGTGAAGCATGTTTGTAAATGCAGAGTTTGGAAAGGAGAACTAGCTAATCCCAAAAGAATACTCGAGTTTTGTCAGTATATTAATTCAAAACACCTGGGTGGAAGCTTATTAGCGCTTTTCGATTTCTGGGTAATTCACAAGCACTGGGACCAGGAACATGATTGAAAGGAAAGTGAGGGAGGAAGGAGAGAGAAAGAAAGGGGTGGAGGCAATTAAAACCACCTTGAAGCAGAGAATCGTTTCCTAAAGGACAAAGAAGGGCTCGAGGCACCTTCCTTAGCTTCCAAGGTTCCCTAATTGGCTGTTGTGGCTATCATTTTACCCCAGGGAGGTTAATGGAAGCAAGAAAAAGGCAGAGGATGCTACATCACTTAAATGGGAACAAAAGAAGGCAAGCTCATTTTCCTGAGGAGGAAACCTCTAGGCATCCTCTTTTCCCAGGTCCTTCTCATACCTTCTTTCTATATAAACACCCCCTCCTCTTCTTTTTCTTGTCTGTCTCAGAGGGACCAATCAACATGGGCTGTCTGGACAAGCAGTGAGTGCTTTATTACTAATTATCCAGGGGAAAATCCAACAGCTTAGATTTTTTTTTCCCTGTAAAGTGATATTGTGCAATTGTGGGTGGTAGCTTTAACCTGCTGAATTACATTTTCTTGGAGACGTACATGAGGATATTCTAAATGTCTTTTCAATCAAGCATCTAAGTCATTTTGATTGTAATACTTGAGCATTATATGACATGCATTAACTCTGTATATAATAGACAACATGCTTTTCCCTGAACTAAGTAATTTAAAGTAATTTCAGCATACAGTGCGGCATGGTGATTAAGACTTCCTGGCTTCAGTCCTAACCATGCAAATTGCTAGCTGTGTGACCTTACTTTACATCTCTTGAGATACAAGTACTAATCTGTAAAATTGAGATAATAATAGGATCTTCCTCAGCACACACACTCGGTGAGTTGCTGGGCCACCAAATGATGCAGTGTATGGAATCGTGAATCTCTCACATTAAATCTACTGTAATCTTTGTCTCTGTTTTTTTTGTTTGTTTGTTTTGTCTTTTTTTTCCTAAGATATTTATGTTTGGCATTTTAGTTTAGTATCTGAACAAAATTACCAGAGAGATAGAGAAGTAGAGAAAGAAAAACCATCGGAAACAAGGGGGCATTTATTCATTACTGTTGTATGTTCCAAGTTGATAATTTACCAGGCAGGACAATGAATACTTATCCAGAGAAAAAGACACACATCTTAAGAACCAAACAGAAGATTGTTATCAATCACTCAAGTGGCTCAAAGACTCAAAGACTGTGAGATGCTGAATGTGGGATTAGAAGTTTACTCTCTACTTCTGAATGGTTTTCTACTTCTACTCTGCAAACATTTACCTGTGTCATAGATTTATCTCTTTACTCAGACAGGTGTGTGTGTGTGTGTGTGTGTGTGTGTGTGTGTGTGTGTGTGTAAGGGGCATGGGGAATAGAACAAATTTGAATAAACCACAATAGTAAGAGCTTTAAAGTTCTCTGCACCAGGTAACACTCTGAGTGGAAATGTTGGTGACAGCCTTCTCATAGGCAAGTTTCTTCAGTGCATAGTGAGAGCCACAGCCCCCAGCCTATGCAGCGTTACTAAGCAACTAAACTCCCAGGGAAGCATGCAATGAAATGGTGTTTATTCTAGAAAGAAGGAAGCATGAAGCTCTTCTAAAAAGAGTTCATTTGTTGTCTCCATTAAGTAAGTTCACCCCCAAATGAGTTTACCTGTACCAGATGTCACAACTTCACGGAAATCAAATTAGAAAGTATGTTATAATTTCATAAAATGTCTCCAAGCAATACTTTAAATTGTTGTTAATAAACTGTACAATGAAGTGGGACCTCCCACAGTTAATCATACCAGATCATTCCTCAATGGGAAAGGAAGAACAGGGGAATTGCACGTTGAATTACTGTTGCAGCAACTAAGTCAACTTTTACTTTGGGTCTTAAAAACTGTTTTATTGTCAGGCGTGGTGGCGCACGCCTTTAATTCCACCACTTGGGAGGCAGAGGCAGGAAGATTTCTGAGTTCGAGGCCAGCCTGGTCTACAAAGTGAGTTCCAGGACAGCCAGAGCTACACAGAGAAACCCTGTCTCGAAAAAACAAAACAACAACAACAACAACAAACTGTTTTATTGTTTTTCCATGTTATCTGTGTTTTACAGTTTACATCTCAAGCTACTACTTTGAAGTAGCAAATAACACCAAGATGATGGCAAAGAAGAACTGAGCAGACCCTTAGCATTTAAGATAAATCCCAAGGAGAGCTGAAAAATGAATGAATTTTTTGCTGTGTTGCCTTATAGCAGGTTACAATGAGCCATTTTCCTGTTGCAGCTTTTTGCGTGGTTATTTACTGAGTGCTGGCTTTATGGAGAACACTGCATGAAGCCCTAGACTTGAGAAAGGGAAACGAAGAAGATAGAGAAAGAAACACCAAAGGCATTGTACATGGATCATTTAAGACCCTTGGGAAGAATGGGAAAGCTCTTAATTATGCAGCAGTTATGGAAATCAACAGCTTCACATTAAAACATCTGAACAGCTTGGTTCTCACAGGGGCTAGGCAAGAGAGCACTCCAGAGGGAATAACAAAGAATTAGACCTTCCCCACATAACTTAGCCTGCCCTCAACAGCCCCTCGTATTTCCCAATCTTTTTCATATTGTGGAGCACACACATAAACATAACATACATAAACATCCGAGTACAGTCACATGTATGCATATATTTTATAGTTTAATTTCTATGAGGCACCAAATTTAATAGACTTGTTTCAGAGGGAAATGAGGAGCCAGTGGCTTAGGCGTGGTCCAGTTGTTTTCAAGGATGCCAGGATAGATGCAAAGCAATCTCACATATTCACTGATAAACTGTATACTGGGGCATGCTGGTTATATGATTATTCTACTGAGTAGCCAGAGCCTCAAATACAATATGAAAGGAGGCTTCCCCATCAAACCTAACTACAGGATTATGATGTGATAATCTCAGCTAGGATGAAAGGCCTGGCTCAGCACTCACTGGCCTCTGTGACCTTGGCCAAGTTAGCTTACATGTCTAAGCTCTAGAACACAAATGTCACAAATAACATGCATTTCCATCAGCATGATGGAAATTGAGCCCAAAAGAAGGATTTGTATGTTTTATAGTTATCAAAATATTCTCTATATTTCAGTCAAGTAGAGAAAGTCAGTACAGCAATAAAGCATGACCCTGAAAGGTCCTGTAATGCCAATGTCTACACTAATAAACTAACTAGAGGGCATGCTGCTGAGTGGGCATGACTGTTGCAGTTGCACAAAGATACTGAATAGTAGAATAACAAGCAGCCTGTTTCTAATTAAGATTATGACACTTTCTTCTTTATGAATTATGAATTTTTATGTCAATTTCTAGTTTAAAAACAATACTTCTTCCTTTTTCCACAAAAGAAGTCACTAGATATGCACTCACTGATAAGAGGATATTAGCCCAGAAATTTAAAACACCCAAGATACAATTTGCAAAACACAAGAAAATCAAGAAGAAGGATGACTAGCATGTGGATACTTCATTCCTCCTTAGAATAGGGAACAAAATACCCATGGAAGGAGTTACAGAGACAAAGTTTGGAGCTAAGACGAAAGAATGGACCATCCAGAGACTGCTCCACCCAGGGATCTATCTCATAAGCAGCCACCAAACCCAGAAACTATTGCATCCACCAGCAAGATTTTGCTGAAGGGACCCTGATATAGCTGTCTTTTGTGAGGCTATGCCAGTGCCTGGCAAATACAGAAGTGGATGCTTACAGTTATCTATAGGACTATGGAACTATGGAACTATGGAACCCAGGGCCCCCAATGGAGGAGCTAGAGAAAGTACCCAAGGAGCTGAAGGGGTCTGCAACCCTATAGGTGGAACAACAATATGAACTAACCATTACCCACAGAGCTCATATCTCTAGCTACATATGTAGCAGAAGATGGCCTAGTCAGCCATCATTGGGAAGAGAGGCCCCTTGGTCTTGCAAACTTTATATGCCCCAGTACAGGGGAATGCCAGGGCCAAGAAGTGGGAGTGGGTGGGTAGGGGAGCAGGGCGGGGGGAGAGTATAGGGAACTTTCGGGATAGCATTTGAAATGTAAATAAAGAAAATATCTAACAAAATGAAATGTAAATAAAGAAAATATCTAACAAAATAAAAACAATACATCACTAAAATACTCACTGTCACTCCCCTCAATCTTTACATATCTTCATAAAATTTATACTTAAAAATAGCAATTATTTTGATTTGCATTTCCCTGATGATTAAGGATGTTGAACATTTTTTCAGGTGCTTCTCAGCCATTCGGTATTCCTCAGGTGAGAATTCTTTGTTCAGCTCTGAGCCCCATTTTTAATGGGGTTATTTGATTTTCTGGAGTCCACCTTCTTGAGTTCTTTATATATATTGGATATTAGTCCCCTATCCAACTTGGGATAGGTAAAGATCCTTTCCCAATCTGTTGGCCTTTTTGTCTTATTGACGGTGTCTTTTGCCTTGCAGAAGCTTTGCAATTTTATGAGGTCCCATTTGTCAATTCTCGATCTTACAGCACAAGCCATTGCTGTTCTATTCAGGAATTTTCCCCCTGTACCCATATCTTTGAGGCTTTTCCCTACTTTCTCCTCTATAAGTTTAAATGTCTCTGGTTTTATGTGGAGTTCCTTAATCCACTTAGATTTGACCTTAGTACAAGGAGATAGAAATGGATCAATTCACATTTTTCTACATGATAACCGCCAGTTGTGCCAGCACCATTTGTTGAAAATGCTGTCTTTTTTCCACTGGATGGTTTTAGCTCCCTTGTCAAAGATCAAGTGACCATAGGTGTGTGGGTTCATCTCTGGGTCTTCAATTTTGTTCCATTGGTCTACTTGTCTGTCACTATACCAATACCATGCAGTTTTTATCACAATTGCTCTGTAGTACAGCTTTAGGTCCAGCATGGTGATTCCACCAGAGGTTCTTTTATCCTTGAGAAGAGTTTTTGCTATCCTAGGTTTTTTGTTATTCCAGATGAATCTGCTGATTGCCCTTTCTAATTCGTTGAAGAATTGAGTTGGAATTTTGATGGGGATTGCATTGAAAGCCCTGGACCCACTGGGATTTTTTTTCTTCATGCTCTGCGAGACCTTATCCATATCAAGACTGGTTGCACCCCAAATCTTACCTGTTGCTATAGATCTCTGACAAATTTACCCAATGCTTAATAAGTTAAGTCTTTGGCTACGACTATATCCAAATAGTCTGCAAGCATCAAATGACCAATAGATTTCAAACAACAACAACAAGAAAAAATTTAAAAAGATTAAAGGCTGCTTGCCTTATTGTCTCATCTAGTCAACTACTAGTTCTTCTCCAATATTGATTCTTGGGGACCAGACCTGAGTAGCTTCCTGCTAGGAAACTGGAGATAGGTATACCCTACTAGCAAGTTCTTTGAAGGTAAGTGGCCTAGATCCGAGATTTTTCCCTTAGTACCTGCAGCTCAATAGCTTTATGTGGACTAGAATCCACTGTGTTACTGTGTTAAAGGACTGGTCCTCAGTTACGGGCTATTGAGAGATGTTAGAAACCTAAAGAGACAGAGCCTAGTGAGAGGTCTTTCAGTCATTTGGAGTGTGTCCTCAGAGAGGACCGTCAGATAGCAGTCTCTTGTTCTCTCTGCCCACCATGAAGTAATCTCTTGCTCCTCGTGTTCTCCTTGACCTGACACTCTCCCTCATGACAAGGCCATAACAATGTGGCCAACTGAACAGAGACTGAGACCTCCAAAAGTGTGAGTCAAAATAAAGCCACTGTTATAATCTGATGATATCAGATATCTCATTCTGTGACTAGGGTACCTGGAGTACTTGTAAAGTTATAGAACATCTGTTTTGGCCCTGAGAAAATAGCTCAGGGCCATTTAATAGCAAATGCAATGTATAGTTGTATTTGCTAAGTTTTTAAATAATAGTGCCTTCGGTGGTTCTAATTTATCTATTCATTCTGAAACGTTGTGTCTAGAAAAAACAGTTCAGTAGTGGAAGTCTCTGGTGCTGTCTTGTGATGCAGACTCACATGATGTTTTGATGAGGTAAGACCCTATGGAGGACATGTGATGTCTGGAAAGAGTTTAAATAGGACTCAACAGACAGTGAGAGTGTGCTTTCATAGCTAGCCTTGCAATGCTTCGTTGGTCTGGAGTCTGCTGATATTCACTTTGTTGAGAGAGTCATGGCATAGAACTTTTCCTGGTGCCCTGGCTAGTTCTTGTTGTTCCCACTGATTCATGCTGACTCAGTGAAGACCTGGCTCTTTCTGCTGGATCATGCCTCCACTGCTGATTCATGTTCGGGATCCTGACACTACTGAACTGGACTGCTAGTATCCTGACAAACAGAGAATAAGATCACCCCCAAAACCTACATCTAAACAGGTCAATAGCCCCTTGTCTTATTTACCATCTTTTCTCTCCTACCTTTAAACAGTGGCTAGAAGAAGGGGGAGGGTCGAGGCATTAAAAAAACCCTTATTAAAAGTAGTTTTTAAAAAAATCTAAGCCTACACAGTTAAAAGTAATTTCAGAATATGTTGTTTTTAGCAGAGGAAGGCTATCTTATATTTGATGTCTTAGCTTTTCATCCTTTGGATATTCAGAAGGGATTAAAAAGAAAAAAGATCCCAACTTGTTAAATATTGAAAAATATCAATCATCAAAAAAGGAAATTACTTATAAGAGGAAAGACTTGATAAAAAGTAATGTCTAGGCATAGCCCAGGATTTTTCACTTCTGAAGAGTTGCAGCCTGATCACGAAACAAGAAAAGTGTGTACTTTTTTTTTCTTTTTTTTTATTGGGTATTTATTTCATTTACATTTCCAATACTATCCCAAAAGTCCCCCATGCACCCCTCCACCCACTCCCCCACCCACCCACTCCCACTTCTTTGCCCTGGCGTTCCCTTGAAATAAGGCATATAAAGTTTGCACGACCAATGGGCCTCTCTTTCCACTGATGGCTGACTAGGCTATCTTCTGATCCATATGCAGCTAGAGACAGGAGCTCTGGGGGAACTGGGTAGTTCATATTGTTGTTCCACCTATAGAGTTGCAGATCCCTTTAGCTCCTTGGTTACTTTCTCTAGTTCCTCCATTGGGGGCCCAGTGATCCATCCAATTGCTGACTGTGAGCATCCACTTCTGTGTTTGCTAGGCCCAGGCATAGTCTCACAAGAGACAGCTATCTCTGGGTCCTTTCAGCAAAATCTTGCTAGTATATGCAATGGTGTCAGCGTTTAGAAGCTGATTATGGGATGGATCCCTGGATATGGCAGTCTCTAGATGGTCCATCCTTTCGTCTCAGCTCCAAACTGTATCTCTGTAACTCCCTTCCATGGGTGTTTTGTTCCCAATTCTAAGAAGGGGCAAAGTGTCCACACTTTGTGTACTTTTCATTTCACCTCATTTCCACAGAGTCCAAGGTTGACAAACAGCCCTGACCCAATGGTTATCACCCTTTGTCTGCAGGGGATGCTGAAGGCTGTGAGAGCAGAGAAATGAGCAAGTGTGGGGTAAATGCTTGCTGCTGGGTTCATTCTTGGCCTTTGGAGCTCCCAGCAGAGCAACAGTCTGATTCATTGTTCATGCTGGGGTTTCTTACTTTACATTTTCCTCTTTGTGTGCAACAAAACTAATATAAAACAGCACATCGAACACAGAAAGCAAGAATGCCTTGAAAGATCACTACTAATCATCTAATTATTTTAAGGAATTTATCAAAAAATTCAAAGTAACATTTGGATCTAATCTCTGCATTTTCTCTGACTTTCTCTTGTTTATTCAGTACTCATTCATTTACTTATGATGAATACTTCATATAGTAACTTACCAGCTATTTGTATGTGTCTAGTCCCAACAGCAATGTTTTTACATTGACCTATGGATTTGTAAGTGTTTTTTGGGTACTTGCAGATTTGGCCTCAAGAATGAGGGAGGATCGATTGTTCTAAGAATGCAGAGCTCTGGGACTCTGGGCTCTGTTTTTAACAGATGCACTTTCATCACACATCTCTATTCTTACATTGTCCAAATAAAATTTATTTCATGTATTCTGCAGCAGTTTTTTACTAGGTACATGAAATTTTGATATGCTTTTGTGGTAGCCACTTGGCTAAGAAAACATCAGGGTTATCATTCAGATGTAAAGATATTTCCATATGGATAAAAGCAGTTTGTATGTGTACTATATTCATATAGATCTTGAATATAGCTATAGAATGAAGTGACTGCCCTCACTTGATACATTAGTGATCTCTGGGTATATCTGTCCTTTTGTAAACAAGAGATTATACATCTAAACCTTTTAAAATATATTTCAAGAATGCTTTTGATGCATACTTTTAATGTTATTCTGTTATATTAATCTAAAATGATCTTGAATTGAAATTTTACAACTATAATGGATGTTTTCATTACCATAACCTTATAATAAATACCATTGTATATTTCACTGGGAAAGCAGCACTAGACATTTTTATTGTGTTTCTTTTCTATTGGTGAATCTAACTTGTTCATTAATGTAGGCACACGTGCCGTGTGTATATTTGGTTAAGAATTTGATTAAATTTGACTTCAAAGATATGCAATTTTGGGGAGCTGAGAAGCAGCAAGACTGTAAAGGCAAGTTCTTAAATGCAAATCAAGTAAACACTGGAGACATTTTCTTTCAGAGGATCCTCAGAAGCTAGGATGACCTTTGCTACCTACCATTTGTCCTCATTATAAGGCAGAATTTGTGAGCACAGTGGGGGGTTCATTGTATTTCAAAGGTTCACTTTTCCCAAGAGAATGTCTGCAAAGTGTGAGCCTGTTGTCTGATCCATCAGCACCTCAGGAAGGTGAGGTGTTACTGGATGCTAAGTGCCTGCTGCTCCCCTAATAAGAATCATATGCTAAAAGCTGTTGCTAGGGAAAAGGAGAGCCATTGTAAAGAGAAAGGAACTTCAATTATACTTTGGAAGACGAGTTAGTGAAGACTCATTTTTTTCCTGCAAGCATGTTATTATTTCAGAAAAAGATATTCATATATAACTGTACAGAGCTTCACCCACTGTGCTTCAGCCTTCTCTATACATTACATTGTCCCAAGCTATTGTGAACAGATCACAATCAAGCTGCCTCAAGTTATGATCTATGTTAAAGGTACTTGGGGAAGTCTTGCATCATGAAACTCTTGAACAGAAATAGCATGCTACTTAAATATAAGGATACTTACTAGAATTAAAATGGCAGAAAACAATGTAAATTTTACATTAGCAGGCATTATACATTATATATACATATATTATAAATTATTATATTTTGGGTCAGTGTCTTACTATATAGCCCTGGCTGAGCTGCAACTTGTTATACAGAGTTGGATGGTCTTAAAACTACAAATCTCCACCTGCCTCTGCCTCCCAAGCGCTAAAGGTGTGTATCACCATGCTTGGCTATTTAATGTTATGTATATGTACATGACCTAACTCCACTGAACTCTGCCTTGTTTCTGAGAGTCCGCATGTTTCTGACTAGCTGCCTCCAGAATTATTATCCTTTTTGCTTCAGAGCTGCCTATAATTCTCACTGGTACCCCTTTTTTCCTTCATCTTCCTTATTCTCTACGACTCCACTGTGCCAAACCTCTGGATGCCTGGCATTTAGATTCATCAAAAGAGAGAATCTGATTAGTTCAGCTTGTCACCATACTTACTGAAAAACTGCTGTAGCCATGTCTAAACAGGCTGCCTTTGTATCAAAAATCAGTCCCTGGTCTTATTAGCTGTGGCCAGGTCAGGGTCACATGGCAGAAAGCATGAGATTTGATGCCCAGAGAAACCCCCTGCAGCTGCCTTTCTCATAAAGACACCATGCATATGCCAGCCTACATACCAGAATGGCCTGTGTGGTATGGGAAAGTGTTAGATTTCTATTCATGTTCCCTAACTCTTATTCTACCACAGACACTGGAATTGGAATTGCTCACTGAAAGGACAAAAGCACTGCAGAGTGTGGCTCAAAGCAGCCTGTGTTGGCAGGAGAGATTGCTTGGCCTTCATCCCTCATGCATCAGTCGGTGACTTCAATCAGAAAGTGTAGCAGCTGGGATGGTTGGTCGATGTGTGCCCTGTGTTTCTTAAGTCTCATCAGCCTGGAGAGGGCACATAAGCATCAGCTGATAAGTGTATACACAGATCCACTGTCTCCTGAGTTGAAGGAACTGCTTCTCTCAAAATTATCACTGATGAAGCCCAGGGTTTCCACATTTTCCTATGCTTGTTGAGATCTAGCTTGAATTCTATCCCACCTTTGTTTTGAGTTCTTGCAATGAACACCCTAACTGTCACTGCCACTGATGCCAAGAATAGCAGCTATGACTCCTGCCAAAAAAAAAAAAGTGTCATTGGAGCTGCTTCAGCAACTGCCAGTGCTTTCCTTGCTGAGGCCACATCTACATCTAAAAACCAAGGGCACAAGGTATACATGTCCAATGTAGATGGAATGCATGTTGATCCAACAAACTCACTGTCTGCCACTGTCGCTGCTGCTTCCAATGCTGGTGCTGCTGTGGCTATGTGCAGAATCACTCATATCAAGGAGCCTGATGTCTTTTGTTTGTAATGCCTTAGAGAGAGCTGAGGAGAAAAATGCTTTGTTAATTTTATTTGTTCTTTTATTAAAACTTCATCTTCCAGAAACTCAGGCAAAATCTGTAGGAGAAGAGCAATTAGGTGGCAGGTTGTACTAAGAATCTTCCTTCTGTCTCAACATTGGTTAATTGACTAATTTAGGGGGCACTCTAATTTAATGTAATTAATTTATTTTATATCTGATATATATATATATATATATGACCTATAGCTTTTAAAAAAAGTATAGAAAATATAGCTGAGAAATTTGATGATCTTCTGAAATATCTCTCTCTATATATATGTGTGTGTGTATATGTGTGTGCATAATAGACACACATATATGATTGATATAAGGAAGAATTGGAATTTTATGATCTATATTACTCCTTATCTAAAGAAATGATGGAGACATTAATTGGTAACCTGGGATTACAGAAATAGGAGAATAAAGAAGTTGCAATTTTTACATTTATTACTCTAATCAAGAGTAAGAAACACAAAATCTAATAGACAAAAATATCCTAATCACTGTAAATGTGCAGCCTATATTAGTACACATACTAAAGTCACTATATTTTACCATGGTCTAATTTTGTGTTCTTCCAAGTCAATTTAAGCACTTGGGAAATGATTCTATGTTCATCGAGACAGTCTTGTGCCATACTATATTTGTTCATACTAAGTGTTAATAAATTTAGGGTTGTATAAATCATCCAAATGGTTATTTTGCACAGACTTGTGGATATTCAAAGATGATCTAAGCTTGACATGAATTGATGGGTACCAATATACAGATGCAATCCAGATAATGCATGAATTCATTTTGGGGAGAATTTTATTAAGAGAGTAGGGTGAAGAATCAAGTGTTGAGAAATTATAATGTCTAAATAATGAATAGAAGTGAAGGATGTAGCAACTAACAATTAAAAGGAGGGAACAAAAGAAGGATGAGAAAAATGGTGTGTCCTAGAAAGCAATTTGAGAGGCCCTGTGATGTGATGAGAGCAGTGTGCACTGCTGAGTGATCTAGAAGTATGACGTTCAGAAACTAGACACCAGACTTTCATAAAAACAAACCCAAGGAATTATTAATTTATGAAGGTAGAAAACAATCTGCTATTTAGACAGCTTTTTGGAGAATTTGTGGATCAGAGACTAAGCCAAAGTTATGCTGAAGTTAATTTGCTAATAAATAGAAAACTAGTCACTAGCATATGAGACAATAGCCTGTAAAGCTTGGGGTTATCTGTAGTACTTGATAAATTCAACTACATATATTCTTAGCCAAATCAATTTTTATTGTGGGAGGCAGGGGACACTTACATTTCTCTTAGCCAAAAGTCAAAAACATTTATATTACTTGTATTTCTATCCCAGTAGGTCGCAAAGTAACCTGATCAGTAAGAAAAAAAAAAGAGAGAGAAAGAAAAAAAGAAAGAAAGAAAGAAAGAAAGAAAGAAAGAAAGAAAGAAAGAAAGAAAGAAAGAAAGAAAGAAAGAAAGATCAAAAATTCAGGTGACAGCAGATGCTGGTGAGGATGTGGAGAAAGAGGAACACTCCTCCATTGTTGGTGGGATTGCAAGCTTGTACAACCACTCTGGAAATCAGTCTGGCGGTTCCTCAGAAAATTGGACATAGTACTACCGGAGGATCCAGCAATACCTCTCCTGGGCATATATCCAGAAGATGTCCCAACCGGTAAGAAGGAAACATGCTCCACTATGTTCATAGCAGCCTTATTTATAATAGCCAGAAGCTGGAAAGAACCCAGATGCCCCTCAACAGAGGAATGGATACAGAAATTATGGTACAGTTACACAATGGAGTACTACTCAGCTATTAAAAAGAATGAATTTATGAAATTCCTAGCCAAATGGATGGACCTGGAGGGCATCATCTTGAGTGAGGTAACACAATCACAAAGGAACTCACACAATATGTATTCACTGATAAGTGGATATTAGCCCAAAACTTAGGATACCCAAGATATAAGATACAATTTGCTAAATGCATGAAACTCAAGAAGAATGAAGACCAAAGTGTGGACACTATGCCCCTTCTTAGAATTGGGAACAAAACACCCATGGAAGGAGTTACAGAGACACAGTTTGGAGCTGAGACGAAAGAATGGACCATCTAGAGACTGCCATATCCAGGGATCCATCCTATAATCAGCTTCCAAACGCTGACACCATTGCATACACTAGCAAGATTTTGCTGAAAGGACCCAGATATGGCTGTCTCTTGTGAGACTATGCAGGGGCCTAGCAAACACAGAAGTGGATGCTCACAGTCAGCTATTGGATGGATCACAGGGCTCCCAATGGAGAAGCTAGAGAAAGTACCCAAGGAGTTAAAGGGATCTGCAACCCTATAGGGGGAACAACATGATGAACTAACCAGTACACCGGAGCTCTTGTCTCTAGCTGCATATGTATCGAAAGATGGCCTAGTCGGCCATCACTGGAAAGAGAGGCCCATTGGACTTGCAAACTTTATATGCCCCAATACAGGGGAATGCCAGGGCCAAAAGAATGGAAATGGGTGGGTAGGGAAGTGGGGGGGGGTATGGGGGACTTTTGGGATAGCATTGGAAATGTAATTGAGGAAAATACGTAATAAAAAATATTAAAAATTAAAAAAGAAAGAAAGAAAGAAAGAAAGAAAGAAAGAAAGAAAGAAAGAAAAAATAAATGCATATGTATTAATGTCCTTATAGACTTATCTAATAACCAGGTAAACAGACTAAACTATTAGGAGAAAAATTGGTCAATTATTTCTCTTGTCAATTTCCAATAAGGGTTTGCATATAATTGAAGTTAGGAAATTGTAATAGTTAATGACCTCAATGGTGACCTTCATAACAATAGTTGTAGCTGCCTGGAGTTGGCAACAAAATCAAGGCAAATCAGTTGTCAAGTAAACAGGACAGGATAACAGAAACTGTGCATGACTCCCCCAAGCACGGAGGGCAACTAACAACATGCGAGGGAAAGAGTTTGATCTTTCCTTTTTTAAAGATTGAAATGATTCCAATATCAAATCCTGCTTCAAGCTTATTCCTCAAGCTCAGTGAACAGATTACAATCTCTTTCAATTTTTGTCATTTCTAAATGCTCTGAAAAGCTTTGTTTTAAAACTATCTTAAGAGCCACAGTATAGACAATGACAAAACAAAGTATGAAGGTATACTGCTCTAAATGACCCTTATGGCACAAATCTCTTAGAAGGAATTATTGTGACCCTGCCATTCTCACTCCAACAAGATTAGCATCAAACTGAAGATAGCTCTTGTGAAAACTGAAAATGGTGTATCTGAAAAGAGGGGTCAACTGGAATGGAAAGAGAAACTGAGAAACATACAGAGGTGGGAAATCACCTATGAAGGTGCAGATGCCTAAAGGAAGGAAGATGGACTTGACAAGTGGGAAAGGGATGAAATGTCTGGATAGATGCTGGCCAGAAGTCTCCACGAGGAATGAATGCTCTTGGAAATGTTCCTTGCTTCTCTCTAGTGGAGGTTGTAAAAACTGGTGTTTGATGTGCTTGCTGAGTTATCTGCCAACAGGAAGATGTCTTTAACTTTTTTTCATTTTTCTAAATGAATACTTTATTTCTATAAAAATCTGTCAATAAAATATAGTGCTATAGGCTCAAATATACAAAAGAAAACCACCGTGAACTGGTGAGCATGTTCAGTAATGAGCACCGCACTTGCTTGCTCTTCAATATTGAGTCAACACAAACTGTACTTGCTGATTAGTTTCTTAAAGTCTTAGTCATCGTTACTCAAACTAAACTCTTCACTGGGAATTATGGATGCTTTTGATTCTCAAAATTTTTATTTTCTTAAATTTATATCTCTATTTATAATAATTGTGTTCATTAATTAGAGAACTGTTGCTTAATTTCTTTAAAAATAATACTTTTTTCTTAAACTTCACAAAATGGTTCTTTGGTGAAAGAATAAAAAAGAGTATTTACATGTTTTTTTTTCTCCCTGAGGCTACTAAACAGTGTGGTAGTCCTTTATCAGCAGTGTTTATCCTTCATGATTTTGCTTATTTAGATACTTGCAGAGTGTAAAATTATGGGTCTGGTGGTTTGTGACCAGAATTTACTTCTCTATGTCTATCCTCTTACTTAGATTTAAAGTTTAATTTTGGTATGTTTTTGTTTTCCTTTGAAATACACATAAAGAGTATGTAAAAGTCCTGAGGGAATGTTCCATGAATTGATAATGGCAGAAAAATTTTCTCCACTGCATTCTTTCCTGGTCATAAGAATAGCTACCGAGAGAGGCTGGTATGTGGTTCTATTGATAAAGTTCTTGCTTAGCATTCACACAGCACTTGGTTCAATCCCCACACAGCATAACCCAGGCAAAGTAGCACTGAGTGATAAAAACAGGAGAATCTGGAGTTCAAGGGTATACACAGCTGTTCATAGCAGAGTAATTCATCTATCTGCCAGTCTCCTGTCCCAGAAGGGATTCTGTTCCTTCTTTAGCTGAGATCTCAGCTTAGCTTGATTGGTTGAGAGTTGATAGTTTATTATTCTCTGTGTGTAATAAATATAAAACCACATGGAAGGAAGATCTAAGTTATTTGTCTTTAGTGTTCAGAGTGTTGTGTATGCACTCTTACTCCTAACATATCTTCATAACATATCTTCATTCTGTAACCCTTCAGTGACTTCTGTACTCTTGGGAGCTGAAGTCAACCTGTCTCTCTCAAATCTTTTGGGGCTAAATCAGATGAGTCTATCCAATTATTTAAAGCTCTATACCATCAAATATGTTCTTGTTTTCTTTCCTTGTCTTTTGTTTATGTAAGTTAAGAAAATCTTTCCTCTTTGTCTTTTTATTTTTCTTTTCTTTTGTGGTTGCAAGTAAAGGAAAATTGGCTTCATCTAATATAGACAACTAAAATAGGAAAAGGAATTTATTCATTCATGGAAACTATGAATTGAATAAACAGAATGGTAAAGCATCAGCATCAGCAAAAGAGGTTGACATAAATATTTAATATATTTTTATTGAACATAAACTTTCTTTATATAAAATATTCTGATTATATAAAATATTTCCAAATCCTCCCAGATTCTCATCACCTAACCACCTTCCCAACTCCAAGTCTTTTGTTCCTCTCTGTTTAGAAGACGATCAAAAAACAAGCAAAGACACTCAAAACACAAGCCTGAATAATAAGAAAATAAAAAAAAGACACAGAGACACAAAGACACACACATACACACACACACATGCACACACACACACTCATAAAAGCACAAAATAAGCAAGCATAATATACAAGCAAAAGATGAGTAAGACAAAAGCATAAAACAAAAAAGCCCAAACAAATCAACATGAGGAAAAATATCTACAAAGACTACTTAAAGGTGGAGCCTACCTTTAAGTGTGGTCAATATTCCCAGTAGGACTCTATTGAAAAAAGTTAGTTTTCCCTTTGTAAATAGTTATCATTTGGAGCTGGCTTCTTGGTTAGGGATATGATCTCATGTTGACTTTTTCCTCTCAGCTAGGGCTTGAACCTGGGCAGGCCACGTGTGTGCTGCCACAATTTCAGAGAGTTCATCTGTGCTTCAGTTTCGCTGTATCTGGAAGAAACTTTCCTTGTAACTCTTCTGACTCTTATTGTCTTACAATAAAAGGCACTCAGAGTTTGCAGATATGAAACAATATACACTTCCCAATTAGAGGGGATAGATCAATATGGGTACAAAAATATTGAGTATCTTTATTTGAGTAAGCAAGCTGGCATAAAAAATTTTGTCACTGACCCATCCCTATCCCTAAATTGATAAAAGTTAAAGGGGAGAGGCCCATTTGTTTCGGTGGTTACTTAATGGTAATCAGGTTTTTATTTTTTACGTGTATGAGTATTTGACTTCATATGTTTGCCTGGGGACTGCAGATGTCAAATGAGGGCATTCTGTCCCTGGAACTGAAGTTACACATGGTAAGTATGCTGTTGTGCGGGCACTGGGAACAGAACGCATATTCTCGACAAGAATATCAAGTGATTTTAGCAGAACCATCTCTCCAACCCTTTTTAGTCTTATGTACTGTGAAATGTAATCCCACAGAATCCACTTTTGTTGGCTTGCCTGTTTGTTGGTTGTCTGTCTTTAAATCATGAAAAGCAGTTTAAAGAGAACCCAATCAGTGCTGCAAATGACTCTTGATTTCAGTCCCCAATCTAAGCACCATCCTATAATCTACCCTGCTGAAATCCCATTACACTGCCTTTGGGGGTCACTTTTCATCTGTGTTGAGTCCACACTGAAGATTATATAAGCACCGTGTAACCTTCAGCTCATTCAGAAGGTGCAGAAAGCTCCCGAGAATTTCTCTGATATAAATTAATAGAGAGGCTGGAATGTTTTGCAGTGCATGATAAATTTGACAAATGATTACTCATTAAAAACATAAACCAAAAGAAAACAAATCTATACCGGGCTTGAGGAAGGGCCCCGACTAACAATGATTTACCCACTTGCCTTCCCTTTGCCTCTTTCGGATGACGACAAAGCACAGTATACCCCTGAGAACCTCAGCTACCCACTATTGCAGCACACTTCTTTTCCTTTGCTTTCTCCTGCATTCATCTTGGCACAGAGAGTGCTAACAGTCTATCTCAATAGTCAGGGGAAGGGACATTGGAACCAGGGAGTAATTATTCCACCCTTTGGGCTATATCTCATTCTGAGAGACTACCAGGTGCCAGGGTCAGATGCTGGAGTTACAGTGATGGAGTTACAATGCCCCCCACTCCCCATATTTTTATCAAGTTCTGTCCTTGAACACTTGTTTTTTTTTTCTTGGTCTCGTTTAAAGACCATGTTTAGCTTCCATGTTAGAAGTTCCACTTCTATACATTCTTATGACAGATAAACATCTCCAAAAAGAAAATAAACCTTAGAAGCTCCATCAGAGTGGAGCGTATTCTCAATTCATGGCTAGCAGGTCCCATTCCTCACATCCTGTCAAGGTATACCTACCACTCACTCCACTCTCCATTGCCTTCATGTTCCTTAAGTCTGATATTTAAGGACCCACTATGACAACTCTGTTGCCATATTAAATACTTTTGCTAAATGAATATGACAAAGAATTTTGCAATCTAGACTAAAGAAGATGGCATGGAGTTAGAAGCATTTGCTTGTAAAAAGAAAATAAATCTTAGGAAAATGTAAACCTTTGTAATCCATGAAATTTATGTAAACTATGTTATCTATGACTCCTGGGTAGGTTTCCTTTGCTTTAGGTTATTATGTTCCTATCTAACAGTTGAGGTATTGTCACCTGTTTGCCATGTCCAAGGCCAGATACAATCTACCTTCTGTCTGTATTTCACCAGTATCTGCTGTTGAATTTTCTGTGCATCAAAGTCCCTGAGTTGCTCACTGTTTCCTTCCTTCCAGCCAAAGCGAAGACACTCCTCGTGTAGATTATACCTTCTGCTAGTAAGAGCACACTTTCTTTCTCATCTCATCCATATCTTCCTTCCTGTCAGCAGCAACAGAAGCCATGGGGTAGGAGTAATGGAATTCCACAAGACACCGGAAGACTGTCACTTCATTAGTCTGTTAGCACACAGTTGTATTTGGAAATTTCCACACATATGAAAAACTAGGAGAGGGTGTCTAATCTGGGTCAAGAGACCAGAAAGTCTTATGGAACATTCTCAGGAAGGGCCAGCCAAAGGATGTTGACTTCAAAAATATAGAGAAATGTTCTTACAGTCTGGGTCTTCAGGAAGTCAGGAGTTTTTTAAGAGTGGTAAGGAAGATGAATTATGGAATAAAGTTCTTTGCAAGAGGAGCTGATGAGGAATAGTTCAGGGATCACGGACATGAGAGGGTCACTGTGGAAAATTACCAGGGCTTAGCACCATAGCACATCTCCGGGGCACTGTCTTCACTCCAGACATACCCAGAACAGAAAAAAAACAAGGCCTCTGCCAAACTGCAAAATAAAAGTCTTCAGGACAGAGAAAAATGAATAGATTAATTCTTTTTTTCATAGTAGTTCATTTGACTTGCATAGACAAAGAACAACTAACACTTGGAAGTAACCCAAGATTTTCTCTTTCGTTCCTGCTTGCCAGCACACCTGAGTACAGGCAAATTGTTAAGAATTATCTAATCTGACTTTACAACAGGTGGCTTCAGGGAGGAACTCATATCTGAATGCTTAAGGGCAAATCAAGTATAACATGTTCTTTGTGAAAAAACCCTATGGATTTTGACATGACACAACTATACTGTAACAATGCATGATCTGATATGAGGGCCCTCAGGCCTTTGAGTTTCACTGGTGTGAAGTTGGAGAACAAGGATAGAAGATTTTATCTCTGGGCTCTACTATTATGCTTTATTTGGAAGCTCTTTTAAGAAATATTATGGATTATTATTCCATGAAAACAAAGAAGCTATGTTACAGCGTCTTTCTATGTGAGATCCAAGATCATTATTTACTTATAAATGTATCTTGTGGTGTTCTATCTTTGTTAACTCATTATAAGAAGTGACTATTTAAAGATGTCATTTTATTTATGGAATACACATCATAACTTTTCTTCCGTGTGTGTGTGAGTCTTCTCAAATTTGACAAGCGTTATACTTAATTCCTGCTCTCTCCATCAGCCCTCCACATTTTTACCACAGCAAACTGCAACTTCATTATTCTTACTGAGGTCATGATCTTTAAATGACCCTCTCCTCTTTTCTCCTCCCTCCTTTTCTTCTCTTTCCCCCTTCTTCTCCTTTCTCCTCCTTCTCTTTTCCCCTGCTCTCTCCCTCTCCCTCTTTCTATGTCTCTCTTTGTCTGTCTCTTTGTCTGTCCTTTCCTGTGTTTCTCTGTCTTCCCTCCCCACTGTGTGTGTGTGTGTGTATCTATATCTCTCTGTCTTTCTCTTTGACTCCTATGTGCCTCTTTGTGTGCCTCTGTGTCTCTACATCCTTGTATTTGTCTCTTTCTCACTCCCTCTTTCTCACCTTTTGACACAGTGGCTTCCTATGTAGCCCTGGCTGGTCTGGAGTTTACATGGATATTCCTGCCTTTCCATCCAAAGTGCTAGAATTATAGACATGGAACACTATCTTGGAATTTTCTCTTACACTTATGCCCCAATAGTCAAATGATCAGCATGTCCCATTGACATTATTTTCAAAAGATCCAGAATCAAATTACTTCTTTTTCCTTTCACCATCACCTCCCTGATTCAAGCAACAGTGATGTTACATAGTAGCTTGACAGAACAGACTTGTCTGGCCTTTCTCCTTCTGTGTTCTGTAAAGTCTAATTTCAATAGAAGGGGATCTTTTAGGATCTGTATATTCTCCCTAAAAATTTGTGATAACCTCCCACTTCTTCCATAGTAAAAGCCGTTCAAAGTCTCCCCAAAGCTCTAGGAAACTCAGACTCTTTCCTCAGCATCCTATTTATACCCCTGACCTCCTGGCCTTCATAGTCTTTGCCTTCTTTTCTCTTTGTCCATCCTGATGTGTAAATAATATCTATTTCTCAAGTTGTAGAAATCAGCCGGAGAACTCTGCTAGCAGAGAATCACCATCTCTCTGAAGTTGTCTGTTCAAAGCACATGTTTAAACTGCTGATGGAGAGAAAAGGAAGACAAGATCATGATACACAATGTAGATGAAAATAACCATATGCCACTGATAAAATAATTTCCCAAGCAATTCATATTTATATTTAACAACTTCACATTCCATTAAAGCTACAAACTTCATGTGACCCTTTCTATGCTATATAAAAGAGAGGCAGAAGTCGGAGAGTTTACAGCAGGAGTTTTTCTTAGCCAACATCTTAAAAGGCATACATAGAAAGAACATGATTCCTAGGCAACCAACTAAAGCTCCCAAGGTGGGTTTCCCCCAAAGTTCTGGATAGCTTTGGCAGATAAATATGTTCTTATCATCGACACCTCTGGCTTATTCAAACAACTGAAAATGATGATAAATTTCGAGAAGATTCTAACCAAGAAATAGAAATAAAACAGCTTTTCAAAGAATACATGTTCTGTGAGGCACTCATTGAGAAGCAGGGATAACTCTTACCAAAGCAAGCACTGCTATCGACTTTAAGCAAATGTTCTATAGTTCTTTAGTTTAAAAACAAACAAACAAACAAACAAACAATGAGAGACTTCTCAGAAGAGTTCTAGGGGTTTCTGAAACTAACTTGTACACACTCATCCTTTGCAAACAAGGGAAAGGAAATCTAATGATACTCAGAAATTCCAAGTGAACCCTCTGGGATGTAACATGTGGACAATAGTTCTCTAGTAAGAGCACAAAGCAAGTGTTGATCACCCCTCCTAAAGACACAAGATAGTGTTGAAAGTCTATGGACACAAAGGAGCATTGTCAACATTAAACTTCCCTGTGCAGCTGAAGAGGTGGCTCAGTGGTCAAGAACAATTGGCTGTTCCTCCTGAGGACCCTGGTTTGGTTCTCAGATCACCTATACGATTGCTTGAAATTACCTATAGCACCAGCTCTAGGGAACCCTATCTTTTTTTGCTGGTTTCCATGGGTACTGGTACATACATGGTATACACATATAAATAATAATAAATCTGTTCAAAATAAATCTTTTTTTAAAAAAAAAGAGCATTCACTAGTTTGCCAGGTACATGTGATTTTTATTTTTGCCTAATTTCATCTATCAAATTAAATTTTACCTGTGTCTCTTAGATTCAATTTCAGTCTTATTCAGAAAAATAAAAGTTCTGCTTTTATAATCTCCTGAATCTGAGTTTCCTGAAAGTCTTATCAATAATGTTAATTATTTAAATGTTGGGTTTATTTTTTCTCATAAGCATTTTTCACGAACTAAAAATTTATGTGTTTAAACTATTAAGTGGTACCAAAGGACTGAAAACAAACAAACAAAACCGGAGTCTCTTTCACCCAAGCCCACTCCACATTCAAAGCATCTCTAATCCTCAAAGAAAATCATTCTCACTGTACCCCATTTTTAATAGAGTTACTTGGTTCTCTGTAGTCTAACTTCTTGAGTTCTTTGTATATACTGGATATTAGCCCTCTATCAAATGTAGGATTGGTAAAGATCTTTTCCCAATCTGTTAGTTGCCATTTTGGCCTATTGAACAGTGTTCTTTGCCTTACAGAAGCATTGCAATTTTTATGAGATCCCATTTGTCAATCCTTGATCTTAAAGCATAAGCCATTGGTGTTGTGTTTGGGAAAATTTCCCCTATGCCCATGTGTTCGAGGCTTTTCCCCACTTTCTCTTCTATTAGTTTCAGTGTCTCTGCTTTTATGTGGAGGTCATTGATCCACTTGGATTTGAACTTTGTACAAGGAGATAAGAATGGGTCAATTTGCATTCTTCTACATGCGGTCCACCAGTTGAACCAGCATCATTTGTTGAAAATGCTGTCTCTTTTCCACTGGGTGGTTTTAGCTCCTTTGTCAAAGGCCAAGTGAGTGTAGGTGTGTGGGTTCATTTCTGGGTCTTCAGTTCTATTCCATTGATCTACCTGCCTTTCTCTGTACCAATATTATGCAGTTTTTATCACTATTGTTCTTTAATACAGCTTGAGATCCAGGGTGGTGATTCCCCCAGAAATTCTTTTATTGTTGAGAATAGTTTTCACTCTCCTGGGTTTTTTGTTATTCCAGATGAATTTGGAAATAGCTCTTTCTAACTCTATGAGGAATTGACTTGCAATTTTGGTGGGGATTGTATTGAATCTGTAGATTGCTTTCAGCAAGATGGTCATGTTTACTATATCAATCCTGCCAATCCATGAACGTGGGAGAATTTTTCCATCTTCTGAGATCTTCTTTGATTTCTTTCTTCAGGGACTTGAAGTTCTTTCATACAGATCTTTTAGTTGCTTGGTTGTGTATAGAGCTATTCCACCTCACACCAGTCAGAATAGCTACGATCAAAAACTCAGGTGACAGCAGATGCTGGTGAGGATGTGGAGATAGAGGAACACTCTTCTATTATTGGTGGGATTGCAAGCTGGTACAACCACTCTGGAAATCAGTCTGGCAGTTCCTCAGAAAATTGGATATAGTACTATCTGAGAAGCTGACTGTACAACTCCTAGGCATATACCCAGATAATGCTCCAACATATAATAAGTGCACATGCTCCATTATATTCATAGCAGACATATTTATAATAGCCAGAAGCTGGAAAGAACCCAGATGTCCCTCAACAGAGGAATGGATACAGAAAATGTGGTACATTTACTCAATGAAATTCTACTTAGCTATTAAAAACAATGTCTTCATGAAATTCACAGCCAAATGGATGGAACTTGAAAATATCATGCTGAGTGAGGTCACCCAGTCACAGAAGAACACACATGGTATGAACTCACTGATAAGTGAATATTAGCCCAAAAGCTCAGAATACCCAAGATAAAATCCACCGACCACATGAAGCTGAAGAAGAAAGACGACCCTAACAGAGAAGTTAGGGGAAGGGCATTGTACATTCACATCAATTTAATAAAACTAGAATTGTTTCTAGCCAAAGCCTATTATAATCACAGGGCAATAATATTATCAAATTGCTGGTGTACTAGTATCAAGTATTATTATCAATATACACAAAGGATCATATTTAACATATAATCAGTAACAATGATAATAGAAATGGAGGGAGACACTACACTTGCTACAGTAGGGGAAATAGGTTCTAGCTGAGAGCTGATGTCTGATTTCTTTTGTTATTTATATAAATGCCCTGACTCTTTGACCATTTTTCAAAAAGATTTGCTTGATTATATATTTCTCCTTTGCCTAATAATAAGCTTCAGCTTCTTTCTTCTCCCAGCATCAGATTCCTGGGGGAATGTCTAGTCTCTGGGAGACTACTGTTTCATTAGTCTGATGGTCACATTGATGATCACAGTCATATTTTTTAATCTATTCATTTGTGACAGGGTAATCCTAAACTTCTGGGGTATTGCTATGAAGTATTGATATCAGTATATGCAAGGGACATATTTAACAGGCATAGGAGCAGGATGGTGCTGAGCTCTTTGTCTCCATGGTTCACTGAGACAGAAAACCCTCCTATGATGTAAATCTATGAGAATTAAGTTTTCTCAGGAGACTTATGCAATGAAATAATGTTCTATCATTTTTAGACTCTACACAAATGAACATATATATTACTTATGCTAATCATGTATCTGATAACACCTCATCAACTGTGACAATAAATTACTAATATGATAAATTTCTCCAATATGGTATTGGAAATTTGTACTTTTAATTGTATAAGTTTACAAATATTCAATTTGAAATATGGCTTGGTTCTCCTGGCCAGAAATCTCTGGGTTACTACCAGATCTCTCTCACTTAGGCAAAGGTTACTGTTGTGAAACAGTTTTAAAAGCCTAGGCTGCATTACCTGGCACGCTAACAACTAAAGTGCAAAGTCAGGGCGTCTGGTTCAGAGCACAGACCTGGGCCCAGAAATCCTCACTGAATTGTCCAATCATTACAGTGCAAAGGGTATTCAGATCTTCTGTGAGAATCTCACACCAAGGCATTAAGGAAAAGAGGCATATTAATTAATATATCTTAATTTTTTAATACATGTTATGAGGAAATAGACCAGAGAAAATCAATATATAAATGTCTAAGGTACCTATAGTTCCTTAGGGTTAAATACATGGTAATTCTTCACGTTAAAATGTGTAAATGAATCAAAGGATATAATGAATATCATCAAGCTCATTTCATTTTTTTTTAAAAAGTAACCCATTCACTTAGATAAAGACCATTTAACTACTAAAAAGACTGTGGTGGTTTGAAAAAAAAAAGTTCCCTCATCGTTTCTTATATATGAATGAGTAGTCACTAGGGATTGGTACTCTTTGAAAGGATTAGAAGGATTAGAAAGTTAGGCCTTGGAGGAAGTATGTCACTGTTACTGGAAGTGGGCTTTGAGATTTCAAAAGCTCAGGTCTCTGTCTCTGATTCTGTCTGTCTCTGTCTCTTCCTCTGTGCCTCTGTCTCCCTGTCTCCCTGTTTCTGTCTCTCTCTCCCTCTCTCTCTCTTACATACACAAACACACACACTCTGCCTACAGATCAGGATGCAGCTACACCTCAGCAACTTTTCAGCACAATGCCTGTCCCTGTGGTGATGATAATGGACTAAGCCTCTGCATCTATAACCAAATCCTCAATTAAATGCTTTCTTTTATGAGTTGCTATGGTCAGGGCATCTTCTCACTGCAATAGAACACTAAGACAAAGGCCCAATTTTGAAATGACAATATTTCTGTTTGGTGGATGAAATGCTAATTTATGGCATATTGTACCTTGTTCCTAATACATTAATAATCTCCTTTCAAATACAAAAGGTATATATCCTCAATATGACCTTTACAAATAAATAGCAGTTTCCATGCATGCCTTTTTGCCAGAACAACTTCTACTCTGAATCCCTCTGTATTAGCTTATTGTGTCAAGGCAAGTTACAGAATCATAGACAACACAGGTAAGAGACATGTTGGAACGAGAAGGCATTTTCTGCTGTCAGTCAAGCACTTCGTAGACAAGATCACCAAAGGGAGTTGTGTGGTTGAGCACAAGTATTCAAATCAAGGTAAGATTACATTCAGGCTATTTGATTCACTTAAGAAAGCCCTGGTTTTCCACTGTTATAATTGTGGGCAGGTAAAAACCTGCAGACTCACAATGTGAGGTCAGTAAAAGCAACAGAAATCTTTGTCAGATTCCTAATGTTAGATTGGCTCCTCTTCCTCCAGTGTCCCCAGACAGGCTCTTATGATTGCTTTATAGATATTAATTTCTGCAGGGAAGTCACTCACTCTGATTGAAAGGTCTGATGTAATTGAGTCCCAAATACCCATGGCCAGATGCCAAATGAAATTTCCCCTAAATATGAATGCCTTGTCTGTTTCTGCAATCGCAGACAAGGGCTGCTTCAACTCTACCCCTCCCACCACAATCCTTCTGCTAGTTGGAATAAAAGTTCTTGTCTCCCTTTCCTCTGTACTGATTTTCTAGCCTGAATCTCCTACCTGCTCTTAAGGTTCTCAGTCCATGTCTAACAACTGTATGTGGTCCAATAGTACCATGCTTCAATCTGCCAAGCTGGCAGCTTTGAAAAGGCTACACTTAAACTCTATGAAGAAATAGGAATTCTCTCAATGTTTGTTACTCGTATAGGAGAAAGGGGAGGGAGAAGAGGACAAAGGAGAAAGAAAGTTGTTCCAGAGGCCTACTTCATGTAGCTTAGTTGGTTCAGTTCCTCAGAGCCAGTGGATCTTATATCTGAATTTAGAAATGTTGTTTGTCTCGGAATTTGCTTTAAAAAAAATTATTTCATACCATTGTAAACAAAAATGATACCAAAACCAAAGGAATTCATATATGTTATAGTGTGATAACAGCTTGATGAACATTTATCTGCCTGTGTGTCACTAAGTCATCTACTTATGTCCTTGAAAATAGTATTGACTAGATGCCCACTCTGTCCTAGGCACAGAGTAAAATAAAGGTCCCCACTGAGTACTACATTCATCTCAAGAAAACTTAAAATTTGAAGAATGTGATCCTAATTTATACCTGTCACTGTCACTTGCATTTATTCATTTTACCCTACAAAGAAAGCTTTTCATGCCCTGCCCTTTAATGCTAGAAAAAAATATTTCCTGTGCTTTCAAAATTTTTATAATGGTTCATTGTTTGATTCAGTCTCCACACTATGATACCATCTGGAATGAGTCTGTCATCTAACCCTTTATAGTAAACTTGGGGGATAAAAGTAGGCAAAAAATATCTAGCCCCTTAATCACATTTGTGATTTTATAACTTATTTATTTATTTTTATTTTACGTGCGTTAGTGTTTTGCCTGAATGTATGTCTGTGTGCAGGTATTGGGTCACCTGGAACTTGACTTACAGAGTTGTAAGCTGGCATGTGGATGCTGGGAATTGAAACCTGCTCCTCGGAAAGAACAGCCAGGACTCTTAACAACTGAGCCATCTCTCCAGCCCCACATTAGTGGTTTTAAGTGGAGAGTTTTATCTATACACAAGATGAAAACTATTCCTATTTTTTGCAGGTACTAACAGCCAACATTGGAGACATATAATATCAAAATAAGTGAGACAAATGTGAACAAGCACAAATATGACAGTAAAGAACGAGTTTACCCATCGTCATTCTGTAATACTTTTATATTTTTGAAAAGATTATTTTCCTTGGTCTGTTTGGTGAAACCTCTGGGCCTAGGAATAGGAAAGCACAATTTCATGACAAATTGCTAAAAGCAGTCTCTCAAACAAAACATACACAGAGAGGAATGGAGGGGATGATTAAACCCCCAAGTTCAGACCAAATCATCTCAAGTAGTTTAACAGTATTAATACGAAGAAGCTGGGGGACATAGGAAGTTTCCTGAGGTACCTATAAATTGCAGGGGTAGCTGTCCAAATTTCTGCTGCCATCCAGAGTTACAGAAATTATAATAGCAAAAAGGGATCCTAACACAGGATTTTTCTGAATTGTATGTTCTTCAACTGCATTATAGTATCTTTCTCTTCAGCAAGAACGTTGTTGTTGTTGCTGTTGTTGTTGTTGCTGGTGGTGGTGGTGGTGGTGGTGGTGGTAAAAGGACATAGAAACTAAGGACATTATCTGCTATTGACCTGTGATAGATTCTTTAGCTTTAGTCTTCAAGACCAAGAGGGGCAGCTGTAACATAAAACAAAATGTTCAGCAGAAAATGTGTGTGGGCACAAGGGCATGGGGAAAGTGGAAGGAATGAAAAAGGTTTTGCTCAATTTCCCCATTCTCCCCCAGGCTAAAGTATACCTCCCATCAATCATTTCCAGAGCCATTTTGAAGGCACAAACAGTAGAGAGATCTAGAAAACTTACAACATTGATTTTATTTTTAATCATAGACTCGTCTAAAATCTAGAGTAGTTGGAATCCTTGGACTCTGAATTAATGACAGAGTTTAGAAATAGAAACAGCTTTATGGAAAAAGAGAGGCAAAATTGGTCAATTGTTTTTCTGAGTATTTTCTAGCTTTGTCTATGAATTAAGATTTAACCTGATGCAATTTAAAAAAAAAATTTTTGTTGTTTACTGCCCTCTCTCCTGATCCCACCTTGCAAACTACCTCCCCCATCTGACTCCCCTTCACCTTTGAGAGGACAACCCCTCCCCATATTCCACACCCTGATGCATCAGTCCCTGCAGGATTAGGTGCATACTCTCACACTGAAGCCAGACATGGCAGCCCTCTCCAACATATTGCTGGAGGGGGCTCAGATCAGCCTGTGCCTGCTCTTTGGTTGGTGGCTCAGTCACTGGGAGCTCCCAGGGGTCTAGGTCAGTTGACACTGTTGGTCTTCCTGTGGGGTTGCCATAAAAATAAAAAATAATAATAAAAATCTTTTCTCAGCCATTACTATAGAACCATAAAAAGCTAGTTGATAAAATTGATATCATAATCATATATGCAATAATACACACACACAAGCACACACACACACACACACAAACACACACACACACACACACACACACACACACATCTTGTGGCTGAGAGCTTAACTAAAGCTCAGAGTTCCATTCCAAGCACATCAATTGTGTCTATAGACTGGAACCTCTATTATAAAAATCTCTCTGACTTACTGATTTCCTCTTTAGAACTTACTGAATGAGGCTCGGCAGATCAGTTCACACTATACAATACAAGATGATGAACATACCTCTTACATTCTAAAAAAGACTATTGATGAACCTCTCACCCAGAGTTAATAATATACCTTACAGTCACTTAAGACTGATCTACTGTGTACTTAGCCTGCTTGTTTAACCTACATTTAAATGAACAATGTAACAACCAGCTTTACTTGCCATAAATTTCCCATGTAATTAACCTTTACAATCTAAGCTGATATATTTCGTACCACTGACCAAGAAGAATGCAAGTATGCCATATGTTGAGAGCAGAAAGTATACTGGTTGAAAGCAACCTTCTAAAATCTACCATAATGGTTGAATCTAACATTTATGGCTATTGGTGACAAACAATGGTATTTGTTATCTGGGTCAGTTGGAATAAGATGAAACCATTATTTAATCCATTTTAAAACTCTCAAAGATTTCTGTAAAATGTCTCATTCTTTCCCCATGTGATGCTTTCTGTGTTGTACAATAAAATCAGAGTAAAACCTTGTGTAAGGGACAGACACATAAAGACACAGACAAACACAGGGACAGACAGAGTCACAAGATAACCCTCAGACAGGCACAGTTTCAAACCGATGGGACACACATACATAGGACAAGAAACAGAGGTATCATGAAGAAGAGATTTTAAATCTAGACTTATTCTTCATTGAATGACTCTAGGGGAAAGTGCTTTTATTTCTTCCTTTGTAATATCAATGCATTACTGGTAACGTTGAGCTAATTGCTAATGCATTTGGTCCATGCCGCACTCAAGGAAAGATTACATATAAGACATATATTTCACAGACCAAGAATTTGGAAAGCAAGAATCTTAGCATTATGCCTCCTTCTGTAGTATAAACAGCCTAACATTAGTCCTAGAGTAACTGTTGAATGGCCATCCACCTGAAATGTTCTTCAAAGGTGTTTAATGTATGGCCAAAATTAAAATATTAGGTATTTTAAAAACTGATACTCGAATGTTTATTCTATTCATCTTGCCACAAAAGTAAACCCATAGAAAACAGAGATGTAGAGCTAGAAAAGGGGATATTTTAAAGAAACGATCCACATTCTTGGGAATCAAGTTGATCCAAACTCTGCAAGTTGAGAGAAGAGGCTGCAGACCAAGGAACAAAATGCTGCTACAAGCTGTTTTGAATAAATTTTGATCATTGATAGTTTCACCCATGTATGTAATATATTTTGCTTACTCTCTCCACACTCTTTCTGATTTCCCTCCCATTCCTTCCAGCCCCTACTTTTATTTATAAATCTTTTCCCCATAATCGTTACTTCTTGTTAGCATTGCAGAGTTTTACTAGGTCCATCTGTGTCCTGTGGCTATTCACTAGAGTCTGATGTCCTCACAAAGGGCTATATGACAGATACTATGTTTCACCCTCTCCTGGAACCATTCAGTTGCCGATGAATTAATAATTTCTTGAGCTGGGTGAGCTCTTTCCCCATGCCTAGCTCATTGTTGTGGGTCTTAACTGTGTGAGTTCACTGTCAATAGACAGTTCCTTTGAGTTTATAATTGTCCTGGCTACATAATGTTTTATTTGCACAGAACTTCACCCTATATACTGATACTAAAGTTCTTTCCATCTTTCCCCTTCAGTATTTTAAGATCTTTAAGGGGATGCATCTTGTTTAGGGATATATGCATCTTGTTTAGGGCTGACTCTATACCCATAGTTTACTGTCGGCAACTTGTGCAACCTTGGGTTTATGCATTCACTCTCACTCACTGGGGGGAAAAGGGATTCTCAGACTAAGGCTGAGCACTAGCCTATCTATCTTCATGGCAACATCTGAATATGTTTTTGACCAAACAGCCTAGTGCCAATAACCTGAGCAGATGAACACATAAAATTAACTATCATGAGCTGTATAAAAAAGTTCTCTTTAAATTCTAACTAGTTGCACCATTGTAAGATTTTAATTTTTCTTAAAGTACTCTTTGTACACACATGGATAGTTCTAGGGCTAATCTGCCCAAAGCCTGTTTATCTAAAACCAAGCTCTTCTAATAGATCAATGCAGCAAACTATTTTGTATATTTCAGTGCAAACATATTCCTATATCAAGCTCTGCCATCCAGATTTTTATGCTTTGCATAAGCACTGTTTTCTCACACTCAGGAGGCAATAACTCAGCTACAGATTGACTGACCTAAAACGGGGCCATCCAAGCAGCTTTGCAGAATAAGCTGTGGCTCATCTGTGTCACGTGTGTTTATGGTGGGTTGGGCATTGCTCATCTTAGTGTTCACAAGAACACTGGAGTCTGGGAAGAAGCATGCAGTGAGTGTGAAGGCCACTTTCATTCCTTCTGCTTTATATGGCTCAAAGCCAGTGATACAGTGAAATCTAATTTCAATGGGGTAGAGAAATATAATCTAATTCTATTAAGTAGAACTGCAAAACCACATGACAGAAGGTGACTGGAATGTATGATGTGTAAACTGCTTTTCACAACTTGATTTTCCCTAAACATTGCAATGTAAAGGGCATCAACTGGATCCACACTATTCCTGGTCATTCAGGTTGTGTTGTTACATTGCTTGTTTATTGTTTGGAAGTTTCACGAATGTATACAGTGACTTCTACTTGTTTTCACCCCCATTCCTCTCTCTTATCACCCTTTTTCCGAGTAAGTCCTCCTCCCAGTTTCATGTCTTCATTTTGTATGTGACATTTCTGTAATTGCTACATTGAATGTCATTAGCTAACACCACTCATACATCAGATCAGATATTTTCTTAGGAAAGACTCCTCTTTTTCACATAGAAAACACATCTCTCACAAAATACTTGCCTGTGACTAATCCTTGGTTATGGCTTTTACTATACTTAGATATGCCATTAACCTATTCTGACTTTACCACCAGACAGTTGGCCTAGCAGAAAAATTAGCCGTGTTTATTTTACTTACTATGTGTTCTCAGTGCCTCTCACAAAACAGAGCAACACATCTGTTGAATGAGTAGTGTGCCTGTAAATCTTTGCTAACAATCTAGTTTTATTCAAAGGATAGCTATCTGCAGGGGTGGAAATGCTGGAAGCAGATTTCACAAGCAAAGACCTTGTCAGGAAAAGCAGGAACCTGAGAGGTTAGGGCCACCAGAGCATTTAAACAGACCCAGATGAGGCCAGAGTCCCTACAGTGAGCCACATTGCTTCTCTCATTTCTGTCAATAAAGAATTAAGTGTTTTAATGGTATTCAAGGTTATTCCTCTGTATGAGGGCTAAATGATAGAAATTTGGTGATGAAAGGAAACAGAAATGAAGAATTACTTTAATTATGAGCAATGTGACAAAAGGAATGCTTCCAAAATTAATCTTTTCTGGGCAGAAAATAAATCTTCTTATAATTTATTTTAACCCTTAGTTCTTCTCTTTTATACATGTGTGAACATGCACACACACATACACACACACACACACACACACACCCCACACACAGGCTGGTGTTCAGCTTAACTTCTAGTAATATTAATAAAAAAGTATGAAGTAATTACAGACATTAAAGTTTTTCTATTCAAGGTATTTATTTTCAAAGAATAATTTTTTTTCCTTGTTAGCTGAGGAAGGCATGCCTTTTAGCTTTAAGAAAGACAGCTTAGAGTGACAGAAAAGGCCTCAGTCTCCACCCCTCACCTACCTAGCACCTCACATCACATCACAAACCACAGGGGGTCCACAGGTCAAATATTCCACACATCCAGTGGAGTCTTTGAAAGGGAGCCCAGCTGAAATGTTCCTGGAGAGAGGAGAACACTCTTGGGGTGTCTCCATTGCTGACATTTGTTTTTAATCTTTCACAATTCTCCAACCCAGGTTCATAGAGCTGCTGAGCACTCTCTGAAGCCTTAACAGAGGCATAAATCAGCCCCAATCACAGTGGAGGGGTAACATTTAAAATGAAAGAGGAGGTGTCATTTTGATTTCTTTTTCCTTCTATGTCAGCAAGTAGGAAATTCCCAACAGTTAAGAAACATCTTTTTTGGAGGTTAGTGTTCCCTACTACACCTCTCTGCATGAATCTCAGAAGTGTGTTGGGAGAAAGGGTACAGAGAACAGGAGGGAGAAAGAGAAGCAGACAGAGGTCTATATTTTGGGGATGGTAGGTACAAACTCTGTAGGGTGGCATTATAATAATCTTGCAATTTGAAACCTCAGAAAAGGCAAGATAAAAACAGTTTGTAGGGAAATTTGAGATTTCCCATGTAATAAATTTTTATAGCCATGGGCCCAAAACTTTGCAAAGTTTTGAAGTCATTTTCAGACTACATAAATTTCTTTGTTATCTGTTTTTAAACTTTGCATACATAGACATTCCTTCTAGAAGTTCAAGATAAGAGATTATTATGTGCAGACCAAGGCTGGTGTGATCTGTGATGTATGGTGACACTTATAAGAATATGTGACCCTTCTGTGAGTCTCATGGGAACACAAGACAACTTTCTAACAACTTCATCCCATTCTAAGGAGTCATCAGCTGAAGAGTGCATGCAACAAGAGGTCTGTGTGCAGGGAAGAGCAACTGTGAATGGAGTGCCTAAGGCCAGGTGAGGAGCTAATGACAAAGTCAAGTGGAAGGCAACCAGCAGGACATAAAACATCAGAGCTACGATCAACCAGATGTGGACAGAAACTGGCCATGATCGAGAATGATCAGATTGAATTGGTTTTCTGCCCAACATGCAGGGAAGATGGACTTTAAGGAAGAATAGGTACTCCTTGCTGTACTGTATCTAATTGGTATGCCTGGTGGTTTACCCACTATTGGAAACCCTATTCCCAAGAGAGGCTGTCAAAGGTAAAGAAACAAAGGAAGTGACTCAGATACTCACTGTGTTTGTTACTTTTGTGTCACCCTGACAGAAATACTTGAAAGAAACAAGGGAAGAAAGTTTCATATGGCCCATTGGTTCAGAGTGGCTTCAGTCCATCATGTCAGGGAAAGCATGACAGTATATGGAAACAGCTGTTCATATCCTAAAACACCACAACGGGATGCGACCAAGACCAAACTATAACTTTGCTCGTCAGCTCACACTTCCAAAAGTTCCATAACCTTCTCAATGAAATACCTTCTCTAGGAAACAAGGGCCCAAAATAAACTGTGATGACCATTTCAACTCCAAACCACAGCACAAGATTGCTCTGGGTTATCATGGAAAGCTTTTCTCAGATGGCTTCTTTCCAAACAGTTCAATGCCCCTGGACCTTGGGAAGGATATCCAGCAGTCCTTTTGCTTCATAGTGCTATTCCATCTTAGATGCATGCCCAGAACAGGATAGAAACAATGCCTTGGTGATTACTTTGTAGTTTAAGTTCTAGTTTGTAAAGGACGAAAATCGATGTGGAAATATCTGTCCTTGCATTCATAAAAGGCTTTGTTTCCTGATAGCAGGCTGCCTTGCCAAAGAACCCATGGCATAAAAGGCCCTAATATTCTTCTCCATCACCCATTAATTAGAACAACCCCTCCCACTACAGGAACTATACAGCCCTCTTTCATCTAATAATGTCTGGACTCAAGCTGATTCCTTTTGTTCAGTTTTCATCAAAGATGACAGAGGAGGGATTATATTTTACATTTCTCTTGTTTGAAGTCCCTATGTGAGATAACATGATTTTCTTCTCAGAGAGAGAGGCTGATAGTAGAAAAATCACAAACTACTTTTATATAGAATTCTATAGAGAAAGCATACATAATTTATGTTTAAGAAACATAAGATATGGCACACAGGCCACAGAAGCAGCAGAGCAGCTGGGTTAGGGTCCTTCCTGCCTCCATCTGCACCCAGGAGGTGGGGCAGTTTTACATCCCTTTGTGCACCATTCCTGCCAGAGGAGAGCTTATCTCCAGGTTCTGACACCCTTCCCCCCGCCCCACTCAGAAGTAAGATCCCCATTTACTCAAATGTGACTGTCCAAGGTGGGACCAGCCAGGAGCTCACAGGATGCAGACATAGCAGGGCAGCTGGGACAGGGTCATTCCTGCCTCCATCTGCACCCAGGAGGTGGGTCTGTTCTGGAGCCCTCTGTGTACTCCTCTTCCAAGGAGAAAGCTGGGCTCCCAGTAGTGCTGACACAGGCTTACAGTACCAGAGGAGGGACACACTCAAGCCAGAGACAGCAAGCCCAACTAACACCAGAGATAACCAGATGGTGAAAGGCAAGCACAAGAATCTTACCAACAGAAACCAAAGATACATGGAATCATCAGAACCAAGTTCTCCTATAACAGCAAGTCATGGATCCCCCAAGACAACAGAAAAGTAAGATTTTGATTTAAAATCACATCTCATAATGCTGATAGAGGACTTTAAGAAGGATATAAATAACTCCCATAAGAAATACAGGAAACCAGGTAGAAGACCTTAAAGAGGAAACACAAAAATCCCTTAAAGAATTACAGGAAACCACATTCAAACAGGTGAAGGAATTGAACAAAACCATCCAGGATCTAAAAATGGAAGTAAAAACAATAAAGAAATCAGAAAGGGAGACAACTCTGGAGATAGAAACCCTAGTAAAGAAGTCAGGAGTTATATAATGCAAGTATCACCAACAGAATTCAAGAGATAGAAGAGAGAATCTCAGGTGCAGAAGATACCATAGAAAACATTGACACAACAGTCAAAGAAAATGTAAATTGCAAAAAGTCTCTAGCCCAAAACATTCAGGAGATAAAGGACACAATGAGAAGACCAAACCTAAGGATAATAGATATAGATAAAAATGAAGATTTCCAAATTAAAGGGATAGTAAATATCTTCAACAAAAATTGTGGAAGAAAACTACACTAAGCTAAAGAAAGAGATGCCCACAAACATACAAATAGCCTACAGAACTCCAAATAGACTGGGCCAGAAAAGAAATTTCTCCCATCACATAATAATCAAAACACCAAATGTGTAAACCAGACTTCTAACCAGAGACTATGAAAGCTTAAAGATCCTGGGCAGATGTCATATGGACCATAACAGAAAACAAATGCCAGCCTAGGCTACTATACCCAGAAAAACTCTCAATTACCATAGATAGAGAAACCAAAATATTCCATGACAAAACCAAATTTACACACTATCTTTCCACAAATCCACTCCTTCCGAGGATAATAAATGGAAAATTCCAACACAAGGAGGGAAATGATGCCCTAGAAAAAGCAAGAAAGTAATCTGTCAATAACTCTAAAAGAAGATAGCCACATGAACAGAATTCCAACTCTAACAATAAAAATAACAAGACACAACAATTACTTTTCCTTAATATCTCTTAATATCAATGGACTCAATTCCCCAATAAAAAGACATAGACTAACAGATTGGCTATATAAACAGGACCCAACATTTTGCTGCATACATGAAACCCCCCCTCAGGGACAAAGACAGACAATACCTCAGAGAAAAAGGCTGGAAAACAATTCTACAAGCAAATGGTTCCAAGAAACAAGCTGGACTAGCCATTCTAAAAGAAAAAAAATTGACATTCAACCTAAAGTTATAAAAAAAAAAAATGAAGCAGGACACTTCATACTACTCAAAGTTAAAATCTATCAAGATGAACTCTCAATTCTGAACATCTATGCTCCAAATGCAAGGACATTCATAAAAGAAACTTTGCTAAAACTGAAAGCACACATTACACCTCATACAATAATAGTGGGAGACTTCAACACCCCACTCTCATCAATGGACAGATAATGGGGAAAGAAACTAAACAGAGACACAAAGAAACTTACAGAAGTTATTAACCAAATGGATTTTAACAGATATTTATAGAACATTTTATTCTAAAACAAAAGAATATACCTTGTTCTCAGGACCTCATGGTACCTTCTCCAAAACTGACCCTACAATCAGTTAAAAAACAGGTCTTAACAGATACAAGAAAATTGAAATAATACCATGTATCCTATCAGCTCACCAAGGTCTAAGGCTGGTCTTCAACACCAACATAAACAATAGAAAGCTCCCATAAACATGGGAGCTGAACAACCCTCTACTCTTTTATAACTTGGTCAAGGAAGAAATAAAGAAAGGAATTAAAGACTTTTTAGAGTTTAATGAAAATGGAGACAGAACATACCCAAAGTTATAGGACACAATGAAAGCAGTGCTATGAGGAAAACTCATAGCTCTGAGTGCCTCCAAAAAGAAACTGGAGAAAGCATACATTAGCAGTTTGATAGCATATCTGAAAGTGCTAGAACAAAAAAAAGGAAATTAACCCAAGAGGAGTAGATGGCAGGAATAATCAAACTCAGAGCTGAAATCAACCAAGTGGAAACAAAAAGAAAGAATCAACCAAACCAGATGTTGTTCTTTGAGAAAATCAACAAGATAGACAAACCCTTAGCCAAACTAACTAGAGGGCACAGAGACAGTGTCCAAATCAACAAAATCAGAAATAAAAAGGGAGACATAACAATGGAAACTGAGAAAAAAAAAAACAAAACAAAATTAAGATGCTACTACAAAAGCCTATACTCAACAGAACTCTAAAATCTGAATGAAATGGGTACCAAAGTTAAATTAGGATCAGATAAATGAGATAAAGAGTCCCATAATCCCCAAAGAAATAGTAGGAGTCATTAATAGTCTCACAAACAAAAAATTCCCAGGACCAGATGGGTTTAGTACAGAGTTCTATCAGACCTTCAAAGAATACCTAATACCAATACTCTTCAAACTATTCCACAAAACAGAAACAAAAGGAACACTACCCAATTCCTTTTATGAAGCCACAATCACTCTGATACCTAAACCACACAAAGACCCAAAAAAAGAAAGAGAAATTCAAAACAATTTCCCTTATGAATATTGATGCAAAAATATTCAGTAAAATTCTCTCAAACCAAATCCAAGAACACATAAAAATGATCATACATCTTGATCAGTAGGCTTCACCCCAAGGATGCAGGGATGGCTCAATATAAGGAATCCCATCAGTGTAATCCACTATATAAACAAATTCAAAGAAAAAAAACCACATGATGATTTCATTAGATGCTGAGAAAACATTTGACAAAATCCAACACCCCATCATGATAAAAGTCTTGAAAGATCAGGAATTCAAGGCTAATACCTAAACATAGTAAAAGCAGTATACAGCATACCAGTAGCCAACATCAAACTAAATGGAGAGAAACTTGAAGCAATCCCACTAAAATCAGGGACTAGAAAAGGTTGCCCACTCTCTCCATTAAAAAATGGGGCTAAGAGCTAAACAAAGAATTCTCACCTGAGGAATACCGAATGGCTGAGAAACACCTGAAAAAATGTTCAACATCCTTAATCATCAGAGAAATGCAAATCAAAACAACCCTGAGATTCCATCTCACACCAGTCAGAATGGCTAAGATCAAAAATTCAGTTGACACCAGATGCTGGCGAGGATGTGGAGAAAGAGGAACACTCCTCCATTGTTGGTGGGATTGCAAGCTTGTACAACCACTCTGGAAATCAGTCTGCCGGTTCCTCAGAAAATTGGACATAGTACTACCGGAGGATCATGCAATACCTCTCCTGGGCATATATCCAGAAGATGTCCCAACAGGTAAGAAGGACACATGCTCCACTATGTTCATAGCAGCCCTATTTATAATAGCCAGAAACTGGAAAGAACCCAGATGCCCCTCAACAGAGGAATGGATACAAAAAATGTGGTACATTTACACAATGGAGTACTACTCAGCTATTAAAAAGAATGAATTTATGAAATTCCTAGGCAAATGGTTGAACCTGGAGGGCATCATCCTGAGTGAGGTAACACAATCACAAAAGAACTCAAATGATATGTACTCACTAATAAGTGGATATTAGCCCAGAAACTTAGTATGCTGGAGATATAAGAGACAATTTGTAAAACACATGAAACTGAAGAAGAACGAAGACCAAAGTGTGGACACTTTGCCCCTTCTTAGAATTGGAAACAAACACCCATGGAAGGAGTTACAGAGACAAAGTTTGGAGCTGAGACAAAAGGATGGACCATCTAGAGACTGCCATATCCAGGGATCCATCCCATAATTAGCCTCCAAACAATGACACCATTGCATACACTAGCAAGATTTTGCTTGAAAGGACCCAGATATAGCTGTCTCCTGTGAGACTAGGCCAGGGCCTAGCAAACACATAAGTGGATGCTCACAGTCAGCTATTGGATGGATCACAGGGCCCCGAATGGAGGAGCTAGAGAAAGTATCCAAGGAGCTATAGAGATCTGCAACCCTGTAGGTGCAACAACATTATGAACTAACCAGTACCCCGGAGCTCTTGATTCTAGCTGCATATGTATCAAAAGATGGCCTAGTAGGCCATCACTGGAAAGAGAGGCCCATTGGACATGCAAACTTTATATGCCCCAGTACAGGGGAATGCCAGGGCCAAAAAGTGGGGTAGGAAAGTGGGGGGAGGGCACGGGGGACTTTTGGGATAGCATTGGAAATGTAATTGAGGAAAATACGTAATAAAAAAATTCAAAAAAAGAAAAGAAAAGAAAAGAAAATGTTGCCCACTCTCTCCCTATCTATGTAACATAGTACTTGAATTTCTTGCTAAGACAATTACACAACCAAAGGAGGTCAAGGGGAATACAAATTGGAAAGGAAAAAGTCAAAATATCACTATTTGCAGATGATATGTGAGTATACTTAAGTAACCCAAAAAATTTCACCAGAGAACCCTGAAACCTGATAAACAACTTCAGAAAAGTAGCTGGATATAAAATTAACACACACACACACAAAAAAAATCAGTGGCCTTTGTCTACACAAAGGATAAACGGGCTGAGAAAGAAATTAGGGAAACAACACCTTTCACAATAATCACAAATAATATAAAACATCATGGCGTGACTCTAACTAAGCAAGTGAAAGATCTGTATTACAAGAACTTCAAGTCTCTGAAGAAAGAAATTGAAGAAGATCTTCAAAGTTGGAAAGATCTTCCCTGCTTGCTACTCCCACTCCAGTGAAGTCTGCCTGACAGGTCAAAAGGCCTGAAGGCAGTCATGAGGCAAGGAGTTTCAAGGAAACTATTCCTCCTGGAAACTTGGCATTCTCAGCCTGTATACTCAAACCCTGTCCCCACGTTAGTCTGTCATATGGATCTGTGTGCTTTCTTGTATTATCAGTGCCTTTAAGGATTAATTTTTTGACATAGCTAAACCTCCACCAGTGTTCCAATAGTTCCTAGATAATCCTTGAGCCCTGAACCCGATGGTGATCTTGGAATTCAGTAAGAGGGTTACCTATTCAGTAACATTCAAATTCACTTCTAGTAGAGACAGTGAATCTAATTAGGCATTTCAAAGAACAGAGCTACAAAAGCTCAGAGTTAGTGTGCATAGTGATTACTTAGGACAATAGCCTAGTCTCACCCAAACAAAGGAATACACAATGACCTAGCAAATAGGTGGGTTGCATGAAAGAGTTAGTGGAAGGGAATTCCCCTGGGACAGGTTTCTTCATTAGGCCCAAAGGAATAGCATAGTCAGGTATTTACAAAGAACCCCTGGTGGTGAGTTTAACAATAGACTAGCATTACAACAGAGCGTTCACCTGGCTCCATTTTAAGTGGTAAATACCACCTGGCACCTGCCATCTTTTATGTATGCATTCCTTTTGTCTTGTGTCAGTGTAACTTGGCAGATGTGTCTGCATGGCTTTTCTTGTTTTTCTTCTGTATAAAAAAAGTCTGGTTTTCGTTTGGACAATACATTCAGATAAAACACTCTCTTGTGTCTGTGTCTGTCTGTCATTTCTCCCCAACACTTTGCACACCTGCAAGCCACAAACCCGTTCTGTGCAGATAGGAGACTCAAAAGAGGTTAGTCTGTGGCACCTGCTCATGGGTTTGCAGGATTAATATAGTCAAAATGACCATCTTGCCAAAAGCAATCTACAGATTCAATGCAATCCCCACCAAAACACCAAATCAATTCTTCATATAGTTAGAAAGTGCTATTTCCAAATTCATCTGGAATAACAAAAATCCCAGGATATTGAAAACTATTCTCACCAATAAAAGAACTTCTGGTGGAATCACCATCCCTGACCTCAAGCTAAACTACAGAGCAATTGGGATTAAAAACTGCATTGTATTGGTACACTGACAAGCAGGTAGATCAGTGGAATACAACTAAAGATCCAGAAATGAACCCATACACCTATGGTCACTAGATCTTTGACAAAAGAGCTAAAACTATCCAGTGGAAAAAGACAGCATTTTTGACAAATGGTGTTGGTTCAACTGGCTGTCAACATGTAGAAGAATGCAAATCGATCCATTCATATCTCCTTGTACAAAGCTCAAATCCAAAATGGATCAAGGACCTCCACATAAAACCAGATACACTGAAACTAATAGGAACAAAAAGAGTGGGAAAGAGCCTCAAACATGGGCACAGGGGAAAATTTCCTGAACAGAACCCAAATAGCTTATGCTCTAAGATCAAGGATTGACAAATGGGACCTCATAAAATTCCAAAGCCTCTGTAAAGAAAAAGGACACTGTCAATAGGACAAAATGGCAACCAACAAATTAGGAAAAGATCTTTACCAACCCTACATCCGATAGAGGGCTAATATTCAATATATACAAAGAACTCAAGAAGTTAGACTCCAGAGAATCAAATAACCCTATTAAAAATGGGGTACAGAGCTAAACAAAGAATTCTCAACCAAGGAATATTGAATGGTTTATAAGCACCTAAAGAATTATTCAGCATCCTTAGTCATCAGAGAAATGCAAATCAAAACACCTCTGAGATTCCACCTCCTACCAGTCAGAATGGATAAGGTCAAAAACTCTGGTGACAGCAGATGCTGGAAAGACTGTGGAGAAAGAGGAACACTCCTCCATTGCTGGTGGGATTGCAAACTGGCACAGCCACTCTGGAAATCAGTTAGGCAGTTCCTCAAAAAAAAAAAAAAATTGACATAGTACTACCTGAGGACGCAGCTATACCACTCCTGAGCATATACCCAGAAGACGTTCCAACTTGTAATAAGGACACATGCTCCACTACTTTCATAGCAGCTTTATTTATAATAGTCAGAAGCTGGAAAGAACCCAGATGTCCTACAACAGAGGAATGGGTACAGAAAATGTGCTACATTTACACAATGGTGTACTAATCAGCTAACTCTGAATTCATGAAGTTCTTAGGCAAATGGATTGAACTAGAAAATATCATGCTGAGTGAGGCAACTCAGTCTCAAAAGAACACATATGGTATTCACTCACTGATGGATATCAGCCAAGAAACTCGGAACACCCAAGATACAATTCACAAACCACATGAAGCTCAAGTAGAAGGAAGACTACCTTGTGGATACTTTGGTCTTTCTTAGAAGAAGGAACAAAATACCCATGGGAGGAAACACAGAGACAAGTTTTAGGGCAGAAACTGAAGGAAAGGCCATCCAGTGACTGTCCCACCTGGGGATCCATCCCATATACAATCACTAATTCCAGACACTGTTGTGGATGCCAACAAGTGCTTACTGACAGGAGACTGATATAGCTGTCTCCTGAGAGACTCTGCCAGTTCCTGACAAATACAGAAGTCGATGCTCATGGCCAACCATTGGCCCAAGCACAGGGCCTCCAGTGGAGGAGCTATATAGAAAGGACACAAGGAGCTGAAGGGATTTGCAGCCCTATAGGAGGAGCAACAATATGAACCATACCAGAGTTCCCAGGAACTAAATCACCAACCAAAGGGTACATATGCAGGGACCCATGTTTCCAGCTGCACATGTAGCAGAGGATATCCATGTGGGACATCACTGAGAGGAGAGGCCCTTAGTTTTGTGAAGGCTCAATGTCCCAGTGTAGGGGAATGCTAGGATAGGGAAGTTGGAGTGGGTGGGTTAGTGAGCAGGAGGAGAGGGAATTGGATGGGGTGGGAGGTTCCAGACTGGAAATGAGGAAAGGGGATAAAATTTGCAATGTAAATAAAGAAAACACCTAATTTTTTAAAAAATTTTTTAACTTAGAATAGAAAAAAATGTAAATTATCAGACTACATCAAGTGGAGATAAAATACCAGAGACAGATTGGTTACAAAGGGTTTATTAGTTTAGTTTTGGATGCTAAAATTGTGATAGTATATTATTGACTCTGTTGAGGCTACTATATAAACAGTTATGGGCATATCTGAGGCAGAGAGTCAGAGAGGGAGGTATGAGCCTTAGCTTTGCATAACCACCTGCACTCCCAAGAACTCATTCCAAGTGATGCTGGCTTAGTTACGATTCTATTACAATGAAAAGACACCATGATTTCTTATACAGTGCTACTCCTTGTGACTAAGCATTGAAATATGAGCTTATGAGGAGCAATAATCATTCAAACCACTGCACTCCACTCCCTGGCCCTCGGAATCTTGTGGCCTTATCATAATGGAACATGCTTTTAGCTAAAGTTTCAAAGTCCCTATTGTCTTTCCCAGTTTTACACTTTTTAAAAGTCAAAAGCTTCTTCTGAGACTCAAGGCGATCTCTTAACTATAATCCCTATCAGATCAAAAACTACAGTTACATATTTATACAATGGCATAAAATATAATCGCCATCCCAAAAGGGAATGAAGGGCCATAGAAAGAAAATACTAGTCCAAGATAAGACCAAAATCAATGAGGGAGAAGTCCTAATTCTGCATTTCTGTGTCTGATGTTAAGGTGCTCTTCGGTTCTCCAATTCCTTTCAGAGTTGTTGACTGAAACACACTTCCCAGTCTTGGACTGATTCCATACCCCATTAGCAGCTCTTGGGGAGCATCACAGAAGTCTATTGTTGCCAACATCTTGTATCATCAACACAATCCAGCCTTCACCTTCACATCTTCATGCAGAGTTCTCCCTAGGCCTCCATGCAGGTATTGTCCTGCCAAACACCTGGGCTCAGTGGCTCTCCTTTGCCTCAGAGGAAGTCTCCATAACTGCTTTCTTGTATTCTTCCTGACTCTAAATTTGAAAACAGTTGGCAAAAGCTGCTAAGTTCTTCTACTTGCTGAAGCTGGAACTTGTCCCCCTCCTCGAATTATATCTTTCTGGTTTGGATGGTTTCCTTTGTTTCTTAATCTTTCCTATATCTCCTTTTTACAAGTTGAAAGTTTTTCTGGGTGTATCTTGCTCTGAGGGTACCACTCCCTTTGTTACATTTTTGAATCAGGCCTTTCTTTAAAGTTTTTATTTTTTAAGCCCAGAACTTGGCTCTAAAACTACATTTTCTAGTGGTTTGTTGTTTTTGTTTTTGTTTTAGTTTTTGTTTTTTCTTCTAACCTTACATTTTACATTTCTTTTACATTGTAGATCTACACAAGAGTGATCACAAGTGCAGGACACACTCAATATTAGGCTGTCTTGAAATCTCCTTTGCCAAGAGCATTAGTCCAAGACTCTTCAATTTAACCTCAGACTGATTTTTAGAATGTTGGGAATGGGGAACAGAGCCAAATTCGAGAATGGTAATTAAGCAAGATGATAATATTCTTCCCCCATGATAGCTCCTGAACAGGGCTCCAAAAAAAGGAAATCACCCTCAGCACCACTGTGATGGTTTGTATATCCTTGGACCAGGGAGTGGCACCATCTGAAGGTGTGGCCTTGTTGGAATAGGTGTGACCTGGTTGGAATGGGTGTGTCACTGTGGGTGTGGGTATAAGATCCTCACCCTAGTTGCCTGGAAGTCAGTCTTCCACTAGCAGCCTTTGGATGAAGACATAGAACTCTCGGCTCCTCCTGCGCCATGCCTGCCTGGATACTGCCATGCTCCCACCTTGATGATAGTGGACTGAACCTCTGAACCTGTAAGCCAGCCCCAATTAAATGTTGTTTTTTATAAGACTTACCTTGGTCATGGTGTCTGTTCACAGCAGTAAAACCCTAACTAAGACAACCACTGTCCTCCACACTCCTACTAGGATGGCCCAGTAATCCACACTTAAAGAATTCAATTGCTTTTCTAATTCAAAGCCCTAATGTCTTCTGTATTACTCAAAACAGCAGCAGGGTCAGGCCTGTCACAGCATGCATCACTATCTGGGACCAACTTCTGTCTTAGTTATTGTCCTATTGCTATGAAGAGATTCCATGGCCAAGGAAAGGTCTTATAAAAGGAAGCATTCAATTAGATGGATGCTTGCTTACATTTTCAGAGAGCTAGTCCAGTATCATCATTGTGGGAAGAAGAGAGGTGTGGTGCTAGAGAAGTAGCTAGGTGCCTTACATTCTGATTCATATACAGAGAAAGAGAAGGAGAGAGAGAGAGAGACAGAAACAGAGACAGACAGAGAGAGACAGAGAGAGAAAGTGAAAGAGATAGCTAGATGCATGAATAGATAGCTAGATGATAGGTAGGTAGATAGATAGATAGTGCCTGGTGTGGAATTTTTGAAACCTCAAAGCCTACCCTCAGCAATACACCTCCATTAACAAAGCCACACTTATTCCAACAAAGCAACATCTCCTAGTCTATCTAATCCTTCACAAACTGTTCCATTCCCTGATGTCTAAGCATTCAAATATATGAATAGGTAGCCATTCTCATTCAAACTATCATATATAGGGCACTTGTCCTAAGTCCTTAAAGATAGCATTATTGTACATACTGGGTTCCAAACTCCAGCACATGAATATTCAGAGAACAAAGCACAGTAGCAATTCTTAAGCATACATACATTAGTTTCTTCTTCTTCTTCTTCTTCTTCTTCTTCTTCTTCTTCTTCTTCTTCTTCTTCTTCTTCTTCTTCTTCTTCTTCTTCTTCTTCTCCTCCTCCTCCTCCTCCTCCTCCTCCTCCTTCTCTCTCTCTCTCTCTCTCTCTCTCTCTCTCTCTCTCTCTCTCTCTCTCTCTCTCTCTCTCTCTCTCTCTTTATAATTTCTCCTTCTTGACACAAACTTTTGCCTGTAGGCTAGTGGCTGTCAAAATCTTATTTAGTTCTATCTTTCCTATAAACCTCAGATTTAAAGATATTCAAATGACTATTTGTTGTCTCAATTTTTGTCTAACCCAGCTGCATCAGGAGAAACATTCTAAACACTGAAATCATTGTGGATGTTAGTATTGACATATTATAACACATTATGAATAATATTGCCATTATCCATTATCATGACTGCCTACTTACTCAGCTCCTCCTATATTCTTTCCTCATTCATCACACAATCAGTCATTATCCAATTGCTGAAATCATCCTGTCTCATTTGCAACTCTTCCTTGTTTCTCCTATCAATTTGATCTCTCTACTATTCAAATAAATGCCTTTACAAACTATCTATTCTACCTCAGAAGCTCACCTCTTGGTTAAATCATCAAAGCACAGTGAGCATCTATGGATCATGAACCATGTATCTAAAATATGAAGTTCAAACTCACCATCCTGTCTGTAATTCTATACAGTCCATCTATTCACGGAATTCATCTGTGATCATTGTGCTAATCTGTCATCAACATGATCTGTCTCAAATGGTTCCATGTTCTGGTCATGGTTTCTTCCTTTATTCCACTTTTCCTAAATATAATCATTATTCAGTATCCAAGCTAGGATGTTTGTTCAGGAAGGACCACTTATAGATTCCCAAACCTGAAGATGCTCAATTCCCTCATTTACATTAGCACAGTATTTGTATGTAGCCTGTGCATGTCTCATATGCATTAAATTAGTTATAAATTACATATGACAGATAATTATCATAGTTAATCTTGATATCTATGCAGAATAAAGTGCTCTTCCAATTATATCTGTGAGGCAGTTCTAAACACATTTAAGATGCAAAACAAAAATGTATCTTGGATATGGCTGGCCCCATCTAATAGGTTAGCAGCCTACAAAGAATGAAAATGGAAGAGGAAGATTAGCAGTATGTGCACCCTCCTTTCCTTCTAACCGAGGGTACCTACTGCTTCTGCCATCACGTGTACATCAGACCCCTGCTCTTCAACCTATCAACAAGGACTCACTCTAGTGTCTGCCCAGGTGTCTTCAACGCCTCCAACATCAGATTTGGGCTACATTGTTTATCCTTCTTGTTCTAAAGCTCCATTCTACTTGGGATTAACAGGTAGTGGATTCTCTGGTCCTCTCTCCATCATGCAGAATACCTTTCATTCAATAAACTCCATCACCGTATGCTAATCTAATACCTTCCCTAATATCCTATTAATTCTATACCTCTAGAGAGCCTTCTTTGATCCACTAAAAAAAAAACATAAGTAGTCATCACAACATACAGTTTAGGAAGTAATGGGGAAACACCTGTATGTGCTAAGTACAGATTCTTTCTTTTTAATGTATTTTCAAACCACTGCTTCAATCCAAGTGTACAGACTAAGAGAGGCACCTATATTCTGTTTCCTGTCGCCATTCTTATCTCTCTGAAAACTCTGTCTTTGGATTTGGAAACTCTACCTCTAACCTTTGAACTGAGTAGAGGAGCTGCTCTTATCTGATATATTTACTCACATATTTGTTTTAAAGCACATCATCATATGGAGTACATAGGGTCAATAGTTCATTTCTTCTAACTAACCACTGGACTGAGCTCTTCAAAGTAGGGTACTAACCAATTCTGGACACACTGCAGAACACTCCAGAGATCCTCTATAAACGCTAACATAATAGAAGAAAGGGTCCCTAAACTATCCAGGTCATCGGGTCACAAACACCATTTGTTTTTGCTGAATGACATACGTAATATGCTTACTTTCATTCTATCATTTTATGTATGAAGGACAAAGTAGTAGGAAACCATTTCAGCCAGTGGTTCTATTTTCTTCATCCAACACAGAAAAACTTGTTACAAAAACCCTTCAGTAAAGAGTCAACATCCTTTTGTGAGATGCTTTAATAGAATCACAGGGTGAGGAAAAGCATTTCTCTGTGCCAGCAACTTAATATCTTCCTGTTCCTGCCAGGGATTGTAATTCAGGAACTAATCTCAAACTGAGGAGAAGAAAACCTGAGATGTTTCATGAAAATGGCTGAATGTCATCAGCAGCTATTTAGTGAGGGATGATATGTCAGGAGCAATCTACACATAAAATGCACTTTCACAGAATCCTGGCCATCTGCAGGGTCAGGAAGACTCACAACACTGACATCTCCCTCGGGAGTCTTTTCAGCTTTGTGCTTTTTCTGGCGAGAAAAAATACCGACATTTGTGATTTACTACCGTGTGCTTACAGGGATAGAGTGAATTGTTTCTTAGGAAATTCCGGCTGAGATGAGAAATTTAGAAAATAAAAAGCATATATATATATATATATATATATATATATATATATCAGAGAGATTGGAAACTGATAAAATATTTTATATTCATAAGGAGGAAAAAAAATCTTGTTTCCATTATAGCTTTTGGGATTTCTGAGCCACCTTGGTTCCCTTTCTTGCCTTAGGGATTTCAGTGTTGTGACTGTCTGAAAGAAGCTATTCTCTTTGTTTCTTGCTTCTACTTCCCCCAAGAGAAAGGAGTGGCTTAATTAATTGCAGCAATTAGATATAGTGGGACTTCTTTGTTCCTTTTCTTTCTTTCTTTAACTCCTCAGGAATGTGATCAATCACCACTGTTTTTATGCGATAACATTTTTTTGGATCTGGTAGTCTGTTATCTTTGCTGTTAATTGTTCTAGAATCAAGAAGACAGGATGGATTATTAATTGATACTTTCCAGTAATCCCAACAATGTTATTTGTGGTGGTACTTCTGCCTATCAAGGCAGAATGAACAGTAAACTCACTTTGATCTCTGGATAGGCCATGGAAGATTCAGTGATTTTTACCAAAGGCAACAATTAACAGCATTAACAAAGAAGGTAATGAGAGACAGGAGTATGGCCTGATGTCTGGGGTTGGGGATGGCTTACTATCAGGACAGATATTAAAACAAAATTTTGAGAGACAGAAATTGAAAGTTTTGAGACTATGGATGACATTATGAAATCGAGCTGAACAAAATGAAGATCATATTCTACAATGGGCAGTGGAATTGAAGGCCTTCCCACTGCAGACATAAAAGTGAAACTGGCAAACAAGGTGCTGGGTGGAAGTGAAAAGTGGAGCAAACAAGAGGGATTTCAAGCAAATAGCTAACCAATTGCCATTGTCTCTACACCAGCTAGAAACAAAACAACCTCTGAGAATAAGTGAATGAACCACTGTGGGATTCTATTGGAATACAGAAGTTTCAAGCTTCTTTTGTTCTTGTATTCAGGGAAAGTACAGCCTGTCTTCTGCTATCTGTTTGATTCACCCTAGGGTGAAGTAAGTTACAGAATACCTTTGTCTGAAACCAAAATGCTGCTGGGGAAATTCCAAAGCCATGATAAGACTTTTGGAGAAATGATCTATTCACAAAATAACAACAACAACAAAGGAGATGTACAAAATCATCAGGAAAAAGGAGCCTCGTTTATAATTCTGAAGGGTGATTGAATCTGCACCACAACAACAAAAATCTATATTGGGAAGGCAGAAGTACAAAAGCAAAAGACCAAAACAATAAGACAGAAAAACCCAGTTGCAGAAAACAGAATAAAAGTTAATAATAAGAAATTGCGAGCCTGGCGTGGTGGCGCACGCCTTTAATCCCAGCACTCGGGAGGCAGAGGCAGGCGGATTTCTGAGTTCGAGGCCAGCCTGGTCTACAGAGTGAGTTCCAGGACAGCCAGGGCTACACAGAGAAACCCTGTCTCGGAAAAACCAAAAAAAAAAAAAAAAAAAAAGAAATTGCCTTGATGGCATATATTGGGTATCAGGTCTTGTTCCAAGGACAGTGTGTGTGCGTGTGTGTGTGTGTGTGTGTGTGTGTGTTTCATACAAATCTTATGAATTATGTGTTATTGAAACCTCCATTTTATACATATGAAAACTGAGGGCAGGAAAATTGTCATGAGCAATCAAGGATTTGGAACTACTCCATGGTTAAGTGAAAGTTCTAATTTTCACCACAGACATGATGTGAGAAGGCCTTGCCTCCATGCTATAATAGAATGCAATAATACTGAACAATTCAGCCTCAACAGATGTTTGAGAGATGAAAAAAATAAGAGTTAAAATAGAAAAATTTAATGGGAGTCAGAAGACTCAAAGAAAACATCAAAAGAAAATAGAGTAAAATTAATGTAAAGTCTGAAAAAAAAAGACAGGTTTTTTTTATGTCTAATCTGGAGTATATATACCCCAACACAAGTGTTTGTGTGTGTGTGTGTGTGTGTGTGTATTCCAATTTAGTGTGTATATATATATATATATATATATATATATATATATTCTAATGGACATTTGAATATCCAATTAGAATTAAGCATTCCATAGTCTTTTATTCTCTGCATGTGGGCGATGTGGGTCCCTTTATTGATCACCATCTACTGCAAAAAGAAACTTCTTAGATGAGGATTTAGATATACATTAATCTGTGGGTATAAATATAAGAACTTAAGAAACAATTTATTCCAAGGTGTACTAAGGAGAATAATACTAAAAAATGGGTTCTCTGCTAGGACCTATGTAAGCAGTATGAAGGGGGAACGAGAAGAGTTGAATGTAGCAGAGGAAGAGTGGATAATACAGGGGGTAATATTGGGAAAATGCAATATGGAAATTTACTTCTATAGAAATTATATTATATGCATGTGCAAAAAGAATGTAAATGAAGAGAGCTTACCCTATATCAAGGAGACAATGCTTCCCTTAAAGAGTATAGGCTAACAAAACAAGATTGGACTATATAAGTTGTTGGTCAGAGGGGTCTGACAGGCACCATCCCTGCAAAATTATATGCTATAGATGCTGTTCTCAGTTACTCTCCAGAATTTAATGGCAAGATGCTAACACTTAAATCCACATGTTTGACCCATAGGACATGAGCAATCAAGGTGGCACCAACCTGAATTATTTACACTGTTGGCTGGCTTTCTGAGTGGTCCAAGGGCCTATGCATTGGACATGAAGAGAAAACCAACCATCTGTTTCACCTAGCTGTAAAACCTGTAACTAAAAACTGTCAGCAAATATTGGCCTAGAAAGACATGCCAATGACACAATAGTTGCAAAATGATATAGGACAAATTAATCAGCCTCTAGTTGGACTTAAAGCTTGAGAGAACATATACCTGATACCCTGATGCTGTACCAAAAATCTTTGGATAAATAACTCTGAAGTCAGAGTCCTTGGGAGAGAACTTAGACATTTCTGAAGAAACTGTAGGTCATCTACAAAGAGACAAATAAGAGTATCTTCAAGGGTCTCTACAGCAGAGCCTGAAATTCTACAAGTCAATGAACCATTTTCTTCAAGATTTTGAAGGAAAATAATTTACAACCTGAAATGTTATACTAAGTCAAATAGCAATGTACATGAAAGAAAGAGTTGGAACATTTGGAAACAGAAACTTCTAACAATATTGACTGTCATGTATAAGACTATATTTAAATACAAGATTGATAATTACATAAAGAATACAGATTCCAAAAATCAAAAATTCCAACCCCCCCCCCAAAAAAAACTGAAAAAAAAATATAAAAATTAATGTTGTCTCACTGAACTATGCAGTCCTTTCCAGACTGGAAGAAGATACTGGATCATTCAGGAGCACTTCATACAGCATACTTGTAGGATTCCAAAACCTGATGGACGCTGACATACTATACTACCAATAATCATATTACAAATATGAAGGTCTAGGCTATGGCCTAATTTAAATATTTGTTTTAGTTAACTGATGCCAAGAAAGAAATGGAATCTATTTGACCTGGATTCTAACACTAGCCTTGTATAAGTAAGTAGTCATGACTCGATAGAATTAATTCTAGTCGCTGTAAAGCTCTAGTCAGCCATCTGGGACAGTTTTAGGGGAAGCAATATGTCCTTTAAGAGATTTGTAGCTTACTGGGAGAAAATGGAGTCATTAGGATGACTTGTAGGGGCTATTGGTACCTCACCTTCTTTCTGTCTGTCTTTTCTTCCAGACCACCATAATGTGAATAGTGTTCTTCTCATACATGCTCTCACTTTGAACTACTATGGGGCCACAGGACAAAAGCAACAAGGCCAGAAACTGAAATTTCTGAAACCAAAACAAAACTAAGCCTTTTCTTCATATGAATTTTTTATCTCAGGAATTTTGTTACAGAGGCAGAAAATGAACTGATATATTTTCAAAATATATAAACTGTTGCTTGACTTCTTGACGTGGGCAGACCTAGTTGGGGTCCCTCAACCTGAGGAGAATCAGGGTTCTGGTATTCAGGTGGGCTAGGAGTCGGCAAGTGACAAACAGACACAAGAGAGTGCTGAATCTGAGTGTAATTTCTCAAAACAAGCATCAGACTTATATAGTCATTACAGAAGAAAACAAGGAAGTTAGGTAATGCATCAGCCAAGATACTTTGAGGTCATCTGATGCATAATGACTCTTTAAACAAAACAGAAAAATGTGTACATGAAAACTGGCAGGAACAAGGCAGTGTTTACAACTGAGATAAAAATCAGCCCTATCTAAAGTCAGCTTATTCTTAGAAGCTAGGGGCAAGGGATTCACACCCTAGTCATAGTTTCAATTCTAGTCTATTGTATAACCCACCACTAGCTAGCCCTTAGTAAACACCTATGTTATTTTTCTGGGCGTGAAAGTATGTACCAGGGAGGTCCCGTTCTTGCTAGCCTTTTTGTGAATTATACAATATTCTAGTTTTTTCTTAAACCACAACCCACCTTCTTCCTAGGCCATTATAAATTCCTGTATATGGGAGTGAGTCAGCTGTTATTCTAAGTATTTGTGGGGAACCTCCATTTACCAAAGGAGCCCACCAACTTTTTTCTATTAAGTAATGTAGTCTGCCATACATGATAGTAATGAGCATTCTAAGTTTACTTTGTTAAACTTGCCCTGAAATTTCTAACTCTTATCCAGTAAACTGCATTGCCTGATTTCTTTCACTACCTCTTTCAACACTGGAGGCATTTTGTCTGATAAGTAACATTCTTATGAAATTCAAAGCCCAGGGTTGGCTCAACGATTAACAAGGATGTTGGGACACTATGGAAGCCAGGAAACAATGTTCAATCTAACTTGGCTATTTGTCAAATCATTCCTTGGAGGCACCTCTATACCTATAATAAAACAATACTGAAAGAAAACACACAGAACCCTCTACTGAGTATGACAAGGACAAATCTGGACCACATCCGTGTTACTGGACACCAAGGACCTCCAGGAGACCAGTTTCCATGCAACTTTTTGCCTCAGGACTTTGGCTAAGCTTTTGGACTTGTCATGGCAGTCTCCACTGGAGTAGGTGTGGCAACTTCTGAAATTTATAATCAAGCTACAGACAAATCAAGAAACCAGAACCCTAATCACAGATTATAACATAAATGTCAACAACACTGATGTCATAAAATTAATATTTAGCAAATGAAGAGAAGCAAAGTTGGAAGGAAAACTGGTGTGTGAGGGGTGCACTAAAATTTTTCTTTTACATAGAAAGGGACACAAACTGCTACCTAATCAATGAATCATTGCATCAGTGGAAGTGTCTATGTGATGGTAGGTGTAACCATCTAGTTAAATAAAAACAAAGTTTTAAACACTTTGCTGTTAGAGAATACAATTGAATTTAAGAAAGATATGATGAATTTGTTTTTTAAATACTAATTCTGTAATTCTGTAAATTCCAACATTTAATAATATTAAAATTATTTTAAACTATATTTATAATTATATTAAAATTTATCTGTTTATTTTACAGAGCTGGAAGGCTGAATGTGATAATAGATCTTTGAAAACATAAGCTAAGAGGCTATCAGAGTACACAGATAAAACAAAAGGGAACTACACTGCAAGACAAAGAAATTGTGAAGGGATCCTTAAGTAGCAGTTTATAAAGATGAGACCTCTACTTTCTGTGTGTCCAAATCCATGGGCTCATGTACTTGAACACTTAGTTCCTATCTGACAGCAGTGTTTTGGGAAATCATGGAACTTTTAGGATATGAGGTTTAACTAACAGACATAATAAGAAGGGTAAGACTTGGAAAGTTAAACCCACCTGTAATTCTGGTCCAATGCTCTACTTCCTGGTTTAGCCATGATGATACCAACTATTTTAGATTTCATCATACTATTCATTGCTCTCAAAGATCTGTCTTTCTCATGGTGATGGGGTGAATGCCCCCTGAAACTGGAAACCAAAGTAATTTCTTTCTTTAGCATTGCCTTTGTCTGGTGTTTTGTGAAATCAATGAGAAAAGTAATACAGTATAGATTCATGAAACCATTATGCTTTGGAATACACCCACAGTGAAGCATTGCCATACTGTTGTTGTGAAATCATAGAATGTATGTAATGCATAGGAACATTATAAAGGCAACAAATTTAAAGTTGAACAAATCTCAGACACAATGAGGGAGCTGTTTCCAGACCAACACTTGGTCATACTCCCACAACTTGAATCAGAAAGCTATTGTTACCTCGTGTCATTTCTGCCACCTTGCCCCAACCAAAAAGGTGTCACTTGTCTACTTCTGCTCTGCAGGCCTTATGTCTGGGTAATCACAAGAGGTGATTCTGTTAGGTCAACTATTAAAATGTCCAGTGAACTTTAATTCATAGAAATAGGAATAAGAAGAGTGGTTACTGGGGGTATGGATAGAAGTTTATGGGGATTATTAATATATGAATCCAGAGTTTCAACTTCAGATGAAAATTTATTGAGACAAACTGTTTGTCGTAAAGCAGTGTGAATATATGTGATTAAACTGGACAGTCAAAGTGTGAAACTTTAGATCTCTCCTGTAACCAAAAGGGAAAAAAATCTCCCCCAAATCATTAAAAGATATTGAGGTAATCACCAGTGAGAAATATTTATCCAAGCTCTTGTGTATTTGTTTAATTGGCAAATGAGTGTATAACCATTTAAAACTTGTTGTGAGTACTTTGTTCAGACCATACCATACAAGTAGATTTTCTTACTAAAGAAAGATTGCTAGAGAAGGAAATTCCCCAATTTCCTTTGTAACCTCTTGTAATATTTAACAAATAATATTTTAAAGATATTCTTTATAGCTAACCGAAATCCCCCTCCCAGTATCTAAAACATGTCCTTGTTGCCTTCTTTTGTACTGATAGGGAACAACTGGGAGAAATTTATACTTTGCCTTTGGGTTTAAAAAGCCATATTTACTTTATGTTTTCCTGGAATGATATGTCCTCTGTGTTTTGACTTTATCTTCTGATAGCTCTTCTTAATTCACTTCTATTTTCTCTGAAATACCCTTTCACAGGTAGGGCCTGCATGGGTAGTGGACACTGACATTATCAATACTATCTCCTTGTTGATAAACCATTCTTGAATTCATATGGAGTCACTATGAGCAGATTACGCCCTGAGAACACTGACAACGGGACCTGCAAGACATAGAACATTGTTCAGAGGCCACAGGGACATGGAAGTTTTTGCCATGGGTGCGTCATGTGGACAGTGAGATGAGTGCGTATGAGCCTGAGAATGATTAGATACTCTCCAGTGTCCTCAGATGTGGCTTTGGAAGGAGAGCTCTTTGTGTGGTAAGACAGGGGGTCAGATCTCAAGGGTGGTGACTTAGGAACTAGAAAAGGTGGGGTGAATGAGTAATTTAAAAGGAAAACACCATCTTCTGAGAATGACTTGTTCTCCTGGCTCTGAATGAGGAAAGGTTTCTTTTCCTCATGAGATACTAGACCCTGAGGCCTACAGAATGGAGTGACTCAGGTTGCTCTACAGCAGGGCATCAAAGGATCTAGAGTCATGTCACTTATACACATTCTTGACCTAAAGTATGCCACCAATTTCCCTTAGCTGTTGGCAAGCCACATGCACCACTCCCTGGGGAAGGAGATCCATGCATGGTCACATGGCTAGTAGAAGAGTTAAGACAGATCTGTTGCCACTTGAGTCTTCTTAGCTCCATACTTCTTATACGGTCTGTCAGTATAAGATATACTAGGATATACTTTGCTGAGATTCTTGCAGACAGTAGAGGAGTGCATAATTAGCTTAGGACCTCCATTACTGAACCTACTCAGTTTACCCAGCAGAAGCCATAGTGTGAAAACAATAGGAGGGGGAGAAACAACAGGAAGAAATTGATTGCACTAGCACCCTGAATAGCCTATGTAGTTCCAAAATAGCTTTAGAAACATTGTTTACTGTGGTTTTGGATTGGAGGAAAGCACCTTTAACTATTGTTGGACTTCTTGGTAAATAAACACTAAAAAGAAAGAACACAATGTTTTAAAATGTGTGTTATTTAATAACATAAAAACTATATCCAAAGAATCACTAATGCCATTTCACATTAACAATACCCTAAACCAAAACATTATCCTAGATAGAGTGGGCTCTGTACAATGAATACATTATGAGTCAAAATAGAAATAAATACTCCATTGAAACCAAAGCAAAATTAATTTTTTCCCTAGCAAAGAAAAGGCTCCTTCTTACCACCCCCAGAGTTTCCATGCAGATTAGATAATGGCCTATTTTGTTTGAACAAAGCTTTCATCAAAATGTTGACAAGCCACACACATGGCCTTTGAACTCAGGATCCAAAAAGTACATCGTTGTTCCTTTGGGAAATCCACATTTTGTCCAGCAGATCGTAAGAAATAGGAAACCATGGGTATCTAACTTTGAGCTACAGTTAGCAAGTTCATCAGTCCTAACAGTATTAAATAGTGTTAAATTTCTCATAAGCCAGCAAGCAAACCAAAACAACAGCACTAGCTTTTAACCTATAGTCTTGGTGAGTTGGGTAAAAATTGAGGTAAGCATAGTTTGTTAAGTTCTTTATTCATGCCATACTCAGGTAGGAATGCAGAAAGTATCTAGCTTATGCGATTCTGCAGACCAAATATATATCAGCATAGTTATTTGACTGGCTTTGGCCAACTGTATGGGTCTAACGGACCCATTTGGAAGAAAAACAACGTGACATCTTGAGTCCTATCATGGTGAAAAATGGAATAGAAAAGTCATTCCTCCATATATTTTATTTGAAAGATAAAGACAGAAGAGTGATAAATTTGAGTTCCACGTTATTACATAATATACACAGCTTCTGGATTTTAACATGAATCTGGGATAACAAAAACAGAAGTTCTATACAGTAAATGAAAATCAACTAGTGAAGTGATCAGTGGTAGACTGATGTATGGTTTCCTTATTGTTGCTATAAGGAAATATCACAAGCTTAAAACATGATTTTATTATCTCAGGGTTCTGAAGCTCAGAAACTATGACAGGGCTGTATTCCCACTGGAGGCTCTGATTAAGACTGTCTAGTGTTTTAACTTTTTGAGTTGCAGGGGCTGGTGGGAGTTTTTGTCTCAGTGACTCTCCGTCTTCAAAGTCAGCGTGCAGCATTACAAAGCTTATTTCTTCTATTTCTGCTACTACTTCTATATCACTTTTTGTGACTCTGCTGTTAACAACTTACTCTAGAGAGACACTTAACAACTACATTTTACTCACCTAGATAATCCAGGACAATCTCCCCAACTGGAAATTCCTAATTTAGTCACAAATATATATAAAAAAAAAAATGTTGGTTTACTAATCAAGGTTCTCTAAAGAAACAGAAATGATAGGATGAACATTGTGAGTGTGTGTGGGTGTGTGCGTGTGTGTGGGTGTGTGTGTGTTTGTGTGTGTGTGAATGAATGTTTATTGTACTAATTTGTATGTCAATTTGATGTATCTCATCTGAGAGGATGGAACTTCAATTAAGAAAATGCCTATATAATAGTAGGTAATCCTGTAGGGTATTTTTTTAATTAGTCATTAAATGGGAAGGGCCCAGGCCCTGATGGGTGACTACATCCAGAATAAACTTAAAAGGCTAAGCAACTGGGCATACCCATGAGAGAAAAGATTTGGCCCAGATTAAGAAACTCTTTCTCATCGGTATACCTCTCTCTTCATTTTTGAGTTTATTCCAGATGTAGTCAAGTTGGCAACCAAGATTAACCACTTAAGGAAAAATATTCACAATTTCAGAGATTAAGACTTGGACATTTGGGGGAAGCAGATGATTATTCTAACAGAAGCAATAATGAAAATAATATCTGCTCTATAATTGATAACTCAGCAAGCACATCTGCTCATTTCACTAAATATAAATTAATATAATTTATATTAATACACATTTAATACTTTAATATACATATAGTTTAGTATAAATTTAGTACTTTTATCTATAGGCCATGTACATGACTGATAAGCACAGCAAAGCAAATAATAAATGTAAAACACTCTTTGTTTGGAGTTTTTGTTGTTGTTATGGTTGTTATTTGTTTGTTTTGAGCTAGGGTCCCATTTTATAGTCCAGGCTAGCCTGGGACTTACAGCACTTCTACATGAGGCTCCGGTGTCTGAATTACAGATGTAAGCCACCATACCAGGTCAAATAACCTTTAATGGATTTCAAAGGTATGTATAAATATCACACACATGCAAAGAAGATATTTTAAAATACTAAAGAAAAAGCATTAAAAATGAAACTACACTAATGTATAGAAGGGTTTAGATTCCCAACATTTAAAAATATAATTTCACAAATAAAAACTAAACAATGAAAGAATCCATTAGAAAAAGGTGAATAACAATAAAGGTAAAAGTGATCCAAGACACACAAATGGATATATATATGACTCAGAGATGACAATTACATCAGGAGAATAAAAGATATTTTTACAGTTGTCTTGTGGGCAGGGCACTCTTCCTCCTTTGCTGTTCTCTTATCCTTACAGTTCCTTCATCTCCTTTGAAGAGGACCTATCTCACCATGAGAGATCCACTCTCCCATCCTAATCAAAACCTGGTAACATCATTGTGGGAATTAATATTTGAACATTTAAATACTGAGGACCTACAAGTGTGCAATTTAGAGCACTTTCTAACCTGACACGAAAAGAAGATTGTGTGTGTGTGTGTGTGTGTGTGTGTGTGTGTGTGTGTGTAGGAGATGAAGAACTAACTAATGAGGTGACCTCAAACTAACTCTAGCAATCTTTTCGAATCTTCTGGCTCCTTCTCATTCTCTTGCTCATTCTGTGTTTACCTGTGTCTAGCTTGTTCTCTCTTCAGTCTGTCTTTGTAAAACTCTCTTGGTAAAACTGTTCCTCTTCTCCCTTTTTTCTCTGTGCTGCTCCCTTAAGGAGCTTCCCTTTCTCCTCTCTCCTCTCTTCTTATGAGAGTTGTAGATATCCTAATTCTGTCAAATCTTTCTATGATTTGTGTCACTTTGTCTGCCACTCAATAAGGCATCACTTTTAAACACAGATGCTTCCTTCTACAAACCAACTTTACCTTCAGGGTTTGAGATTAAAGGTGTGTATCACCACCCCTGGGCCTAAATTTTTCTTTACCTGGCATTTACTCTGTACTAGCCTGGCCTTGATCTCAGAGCTATGCTTGCCTTTATCTCTTGGGATTAAAGGTGTGTATGCATTGCAGCCAGATTACACACACCTAGAAGGTGTTTGGATGTGATTTCTTGCCAGAGCAGTCATGTTCTGAATTAAACTTTCTCTACAGACACTAAACGTGGTAAAGGCTCACTCAGTCTGAAACTGTGAGAAATAAATGTTTACTGTCTAAGAAAACAAGATTAATGATGTGCTTTACAATGGTCTATGAATTAATCTAATTCTGTGAGAAAAACAAAGCACATAAGATTAAAAGATGGCTGGAAGAATACTTTAATACACTTGGTAATATACATGTTTACATGCTGAATGCTTACAACACCACAGCTACATGCATGCCACCATGCTTTCTACCATGATGACAATTTCTACCTCTGATCTGTAAGTAAGCACCAATGAAACATGTTCTGTTATAAGAGTTGCCATGTTTATGGTGTCTTCTGGAAATAGGACATTTAATAAGACACATCCTTAATATGAAAAAATCACTCAATGCTCCATGGGAGGCACTCAGGTGATCTCCTGTTAACCTTCTTCCCCACATAATTTCTAAAATAAAGAAGAGCTGGTGATTGGGTAGATAAAGGGAAGGCAGAGCAGAAGGTTGGGAGAGAGAAGAAAGAAAAAATGGGAGAGAGAGAGAGAAGACTCAGAGGAGGAGGAAGAAAAAGAAAAGTGGAGCAGAAGCACATGGCCTGGAGAAACCACAAGTTATAAGTGGTCTCATAGATGTGGAAGATGGTAGTATAGCGGTAGATCTGCCCAATCTAGGCGCACAGCATGTATTCATATTAATTGAGTCATGTTGTCATTGCAGGGGTATATTTGGGTTAGAGATTTAACTCAACAGAGAGAAGGCAAAGCTTCATTTAACAGTAGTCCCAGAGATCGGGACCCTCAAGAGAAGTCCCATTAATAAAGGAATTCCCAAATAAAATCTAGAGAACTATCCAGGCCAACAGTTGCATAAAACAAAGGAATATAAGAAATATAAAAAAACAAGGTAGTATTAGTTCTCCAAAAGATCTCAAACACATACACACACACACACACACACACACACACACACACACACACACAGAGCTACCATTGCAGAGAAATGCATAACATACAGGATGAAGGATTCAAAGGTTTGCTCTTAAAATGATATCTGACAATGCCATTATTGTACCTGTGAGTCTTATAAACAGGTTATTGCTGCAGCTCAGATGGTTTGTAACTGGTTTGATGCTTACCTTTCTCCTCTGGTGGCATGTAGAAGAAAGAGTATTTTTCTAGTATCATGAACACTAGTTATTGTACATATTTAATAATCGTGTTCTTTTTAAAAAGGAAATAAATAATACTAAATGTTGGTGAGTTTGTTGAGAAGATGGCACACTTACACATTCCTGGTAGGGGTATGAATCGGTGCAGCCCCTATGAAAATCATCGTGAAGATGTCTTAAAACTCTGAAAACAAAAACCTGCTATATCACCCAACTATTTCATGGTTGTATATATAGGTAAAGGACTCTACATCGTATTTCAGACATATTTTCATAAGCATGTTTACTGTTACATTGTTCAAAATAACAATGAAATGGAACCAACCTAGGTGTCTATCACCAGAGGAATAGATAAAGATTACACAGTATATGTGCAAAAGGGAATTTTATTTTGGCATAATGAATAACAATATCATGTCATTCACAGGAAATATATAAAATTTAAAATCTTTATGTTAAGTCAAATAAGCTGGACCCAGAAAAATAGTATACTGCATGTATTCTTTCAGATGTGGAATTTGAATTTAAATCTGTGTGTGTGTGTGTGTGTGTCATGGAATTAGAAAGGGGAGGGAAAAGGAGAGAGGGAATATAATGGAACTTATACTGCAAGAAAGCAGAGCAAGGGACTATTTGGAAGAGGTGGGTAACCATTAGCAGGAAATGTGGGTGAGAGGCAGAGGAGTTATATCATATGCATAAAAATGCCATAATGAAACCTGTTACTTTACATGTTACCTTAAAACTTACAGTTAGATTAAAGTTGATAATGAGAGATAAAGTCCATTGTTTATTGCTTATATATCATGGCCAAGAACCTATGCTCAATCCCCTTTACAAAACAAAAAAGACTAAATGTTGAAGTAATTTTTGAAAAGTTTTGTTATTTAATAATCATTGAAACTCACTAAGAAATATGATCTCTGGTTCAAAATTTTGGTGTAGTATGTTTTTAATTATTTCCAAGGGATTTTTTTAATGTTAAATCAAAATAATAGAATAGAATATAGTGATTTTATTTTTATAAAATAAACAGTTTAATTAGATAATAAAATAAAATTAAAATACACAATGAAAGAGTCATGAAATGAAAGTTTTGTCCCAGTTAGTATTAATGCCAAGACACACAAGATACATCTATGAAATGTGGTGGATTTAAAGCTAAGGAAAGAATTGCAAGCAGGATAACAAGAACAATGTATAGTAAAGTCTGGTGGCTGGCAGACATTTCCACACACTTCAATGCCAGAGGCAGTTTAAAAAATATAAACAAACATGTACAAGAGTCTCAAGGCTGCCTCATGTTCTTGTATGATGCCAACCAGTACCAGAACATATTATTGTATTGTCTGTGTTCCCAGAGGCTTCTGGCTAGAAAATACTTGGTGGCAATGATTCTTAAATGCAATTCAAAATCAGAAACAAATATCTGTTGAGTGCAAACAAATAGTATGTACATTTTCCAACGCTGATAGGAGAGAAATGGCACAGCTTAGAAAAAGTGGCAGAGGAAAAGAAACAGAACTTGAATAATTTCCTCTTTGTCTCTTTTAGTGTAGTTGAAGATAAAAGGAGATCAAGGAAATCATTTGAAGGCAATGAACCGTACAATTACCATGCTTAGTTTATTTAACAGAAAAATTACCCATTAAGAAAAATAACAATATTAATTAGGTTAGGTGATTGTTAACACAATATTATAATCATAATCTGTGAAGAATATAATTAATAAAGCTGGATTTCATTAAAATTAAACACAACTTATGCAGTAAATTGCTTGCAGCACAAACATGAGGACCTGTGTTTAGATCTTCAGAATCCATGTATAAGCCAGATGTGGTAGTGTATTCCTGTAACCCTAACACTGGGAAGGCAGAGTCAGACACATGCTTGGATCTACCTGTCCAGCGAGGCTAGCAAATCTGCGAGGTATATAAACAGTTAGGGAACCTGTGTCAGAAATAAAGGCAGACAGCAATTAAAGACACCATACATCCACCTTGAGCCTCTATATACTCAATATACATACATACTCGCATGTACACAAATGTAAACATATACATACATTATACATCAAAACTTAAAAAACAAACTTCTATACTATTAAAGATACAATAAAGAATATGAGTTAAGTCAGCAGTGAGAAGGGGGGGGGGGCTCACACACCTTTAATCCCAGGACTTGGGAAACAGAGGACAGCAGATCTCTGAGTTAGAGGCTATCGTGGTCTAGAGTAAGAGTTCTAGGACAGCCAGGGATACACATAGAAACCCTGTCTTAGAAAACAGAACAGAAAGGAAGGAAGGAAGGAAGGAAGGAAGAAAGGAGGGATGGAGGGAGGGAGGGAGGGAGGGAGGGAGGGAGGGAGGGAGGGAGGAAGGGAGAAATAAGGAAGGAAGAAGGGAAGGAAGAAAGGAAGGGAGGGAGGGAGGGAGGGAGGAGATGAGGGGAGGAGAGGAGGAGAGGAGAGAAGGAGAAGGGAGGGGAATGGAGGGGAATGGAAGGGAAGGAATGGGAGGGGATGAAAGGAGAGGGGAGAAGAGAAGAGAGGAGAAGGGGAGGGGAGAGGAGAAGGGGAGGGGAGAGGAGAGGAGAGGAGAGGAGAGGAGAGGAGAGGAGAGGAGAGGAGAGGAGAGGAGAGGAGGGGAGGGGAGGGGAGGGGAGGGGAGGGGAGGGGAGGGGAGGGGAGGGGAGGGGAGGGGAGGGGAGAGGAGAGGAGAGGAGAGGAGAGGAGAGGAGAGGAGAGGAGAGGAGAGGAGAGGAGAGGAGAGGAGAGGAGAGGAGAGGAGAGGAGAGGAGAGGAGAGGAGATGATAGCTAAAATGAGTAAGTAGCTCATGAAATAGATAGGAAGTAGACAATCTAATTAAGAAACATGCAAAGGACCTGAACAGACACCTCAGCTAAGAGAGTTTCCAGATGGAGAGACTCCATAGAATGAGTAAGTGATAATAATGAACACTTATGCAGCTCAAAATCCTTGGTAGTCTAAGAACATAATGCTGCCATCCTATGAAGTTTCAAGGTATGTTATGACATGGCAGAAAGGTAAATTTTCATGTATGTCATAAGAAATTCAACTGATCACTGTTATCAGTAACCCAGTCTCTTACGAGAACACCATTAACCTACAAATGAGGTAAGAGTTTTAATGATGTAATCACTTCTTACAAGTCTCATCTTTCATCAGAGAATTGTATATTGAAGCCACAATGAAAACATACCATGATTATTAGAATTACCATCCTCCAATTACTAATATCAAATATTGACAGGTGAGTGCAACACAACTCCTGTTCATTGCTGGCAGGAATGGAAAGTGGGCAGTCCTTGAGATGATGATTAGATGATATAAAACCAAATCCCTCACATCACGTGACCTAAAACCCTTACTCCTTAGTACTTACCCAATGGAGTTGAAAATAATTGATAACACTTGTAACCATGTTTTTAGGGCTGACCATTTTGGTATTGGATAAACAGTTGGTTTGTTTTTTCTTGGAGAAGACTATCCCTACCACTCCTAGATTTCCTCATTTATCTGTAGTTTTTTTGTTGAGACCTCATTTGGAAGAGTTTAAGTGGGGAAAGCAAGAGGAAGAAGTGATGCAATTATATTCTAATATTAAAATTAATGGAAATAACTCAAAACATATTAATAAATTGTCAATGAATATTTCTAGCCATATAATTTATCGTTTTCAAATTTTGTAGGTAAAAGGATAAACTGATATGTCCAGACAATGGAAAATTATTCAATGCTTTACAAAAGAAATCTCAAGCCATGAGGACACATAAAAGATAATTAAATATTCATCACTGGCAGCTTCTGACTGTAAAAAGTCTATGTTCTTTACTATCACCATGATATGACATTCTGGAAAATGCAAAATTATAAGGTAATGTAGTGATTAGTAACTATTAGTGGCCCAGGGAAAGGATAATTTGGTAGGACATAAGAGAGTTTTAGGGCTATCAAATTGAATTCATATTCTGTTGCTAATAGAATTCTGTTCTATAAGAATTAAAATGTGGTGTATTTTGGCTGACAGTTCTACTCATGGCCTTCTTGTTGGCATTCTTCAGGTGACATGGGTTCATAGTGATAAAAGACAGAGCCTGAGTGATGGACAGAGTCAACCTGGGGTTTTTTACAGCAAACTTTCTCATACCCCTTAATCTTACACTTGGTTGCATGAATGGATTGTTCTATTCATAGAAACCTAGTCTTTATCAATTTTTGACAGATCTCACCTGGTCCCATTTCTTCATATTGCAGGATATGAATTCTATCTAAAAATGAGTTTCAGAGAGGGCAAACCTTCTCATACCATAGAAGAAAGTCACTACCATGATACTAGCACACCATCATGTGATTGTGTAAGCCATGTAATAGCAAACATCAGCATGCTTTTAATTCAGACCGGCTAGGTTAAGAACAACCCAGGGCCCTGGGTCACCTTCCATTGAAGCAACACCCAGTTCCTTCCCTCCTGTGTATAATTTGTGTTCAGGAACATCCTGGTGAGCAGAGAGGAAAATGGCCTGCTCATCTCCAACTGGGTTTAGGCACAAACATGATGAAGAGCAATCATCTGTTCCTGAAGTTACTTGTTGGGAAGAAAATCCTATTGGCCATATCATGCACATACATAACAGGACATGAGTTAGAATACTTACAATTTTGCGATACAATCCCCATCTCCTGGCACACACACATATCACAAACACACACAGAGATTATCCACCAGCTGCACTTGTCAATCACTGTAAGGATCCATTCCCACTCTTGGGATCTATTTCTTCTTTTGAATCAACTTATGAACAAAGTCCAGAACAGGTCTTAGGTTCAGAGCATTTATTGTCACTTTTAATAAATCTGTACTTTCTCTGCTGGTTCCCTCTGTTTTGTTCAATTATTTTGTTACAAGATACCTGTAATCAAGGACACAAAGAAACCACCAAACTAGACATGGATAGAAGGAAAGGTTTATTGAGGATCAAACTGCCAAGGCTATCTCCTGGGGTGGCATGGGAGCACAGCAGGGTGGAAAAGCAAGTCGATTTTATATGACAGTCAGCAAGCTGTAGATATTTGTGCTGATATAGGCTGTTTGGAACAAAATGTCCTTGCGCAGGGTTGTTGACCTCTGGGGGCAAATAAAGGAAGGTTCTTGATAAACAGAAATCTTCCCTAAAAAAATCTGTTTCTGTAGTAAACATAGACTTGCCTTTAAGTTTTAGTTTACTCACTAACAATGCTTCTGTTTACTTGGTTAGCACTGCCATTTTGGGAGGCCACATTTAACCAAACAATACCTTGACATCGTGTCACAGAAAAATCAGAAGATTCCCTCTGGCAACACAACCTTTATATTTTGAATGATAATGATGCCTCAGTGGTTCATGGAGTGTAACACATGTTCTACTACAATGATGGTAGTATGAACACTGTGGGTGGGACAGGCACATAGGCTATGCTAAGCCAGACCTCTATACACTTTCTACACAATTTTGCTGTAGACTTAAAAATGTTCTAACAATAAAATTTATTACCCTAAATCATAAAGACATGAGTGACAGAGGAAAGTGTTGGAAATCTGGAGGGAGTACAAAAGACACTACCAAGAAATTCAGAGTCAGCGCTTGGGTTTCTGAATTACAGTGATGAAAGAATTTAAGAACAAAGTTAAACAGAAGCTGAAGGACAGCTTTACTAGAGCTTAAAAGGAAAACTCCAGGACAGACAAACTGCAGATCTGGGCAGCTGTCTGAAGGAGGGGAATGGAGAAGAGAACAAACGCTGTGCTATTTGAGCTAGTGTAGATAAGAGACACACAACTATCAAGAAACCACATGGTAAGGTGGGGAGCTTTAGACAAGGAAGTCCAAAGAACCAAAAGAAAAATGCTCTGGTCAGCATCTAAAATGAAGATACAGAAAAGAAAAAAGAAGAAAAGAACTCAGAGCACCAGGCAAATCCACGAAAATCTCCTAGTGGCTTGTATGTTTGCACTAAAGGCAAGAAATTCTAGGAAGGAAGGGTATATTAATGTAAGGAACAACATGAGAAAATGGAAACCAAGCCTAGAGTGTGTGCTTGAGTATGGTAGTATAACCATGGAAATGAAATCTAGTGTGAGTATGATAAGGTGAAGTAATGTGCGAACGCCTTAATTATGATTGGGTTTAAAAAAAGTTTAACACCCCCCTGATCTGGCACTGTGACTCGATCGCTCCCAGAACCCTGTGGAAATGCTGTCGTCCAGTCCATGGACCGGGATACCCGCAACCAAACAAGAAGAGCCTGAACCTCGGACTATGCCCACTTTGAGCCCAAGAAGCAGAAGGACATGTCATGAACCTTACCTGTTGCGCTGCCATCGAGCAAGCTGACACTAAGCCAGACCAGAGGTTAGTGAAGTGTGTGTGTGTGTGTGTGTGTGTGTGTGTGTGTGTGTGAACGAATGCAATCCCATTTCGACATTTACTTGTTTATTACTGTTTATGAGTAAACTAGTTGTTATAACCTGACCTCTGAGTCCGAGCCTTCCTTCTTGCCTCTGTCATCAATCCCGATTCACGACAGATTCGCTACAGTTAAAGAGCTAATTATTCCTTCTATGCCTAACATGGCTTATATTTGTCCTTTGGTCAGTCCAGATGAATTGACTCTTTTATTTTAAATATAACAAAATAAAATAGTATAAAACAGAAACTATCACATTCAAGTTGGACAGGACAGGACAGACCAACTGAAGAAAAAGAGCCCAAGAGGGAGCACAAGAGTCAGAGACCCAATCATTCGTATACTCAGGAATCCCATCAAAACACTAAAGTGGTCAGGTGGTGGTGGTGCATGCCTTTAATCCCAGCACCCTGGAGGCAGAGGCAGGAGAATGTCTGTGAGTTCAAGACCAGCATGGTCTACAGAGCTAGGTCCAGGACAGCCAGGGCTACACAAAGAAACCCTGTTTTAACAAACAAAACCATACAAACAAACAAACAAAAACAAGCCATAATATAGGCACAGAGGACAATGTAAATGCAAGGCCTCAGATTTAATGGTGTTGCTCAGCAGCAATCATCCACACCCACTTCTATTAATTTTATTTTAACTTGTTGTTGAACTTAAGACATAAAAGTTTAAAGTTATGGTTTAATGCTGTTCCAAATGTTTGGATACACTAATTTAGATTGTCAGAACTTTAAAAACTCTCTCTCTCCATTATCTTCTACAAACTAGAAAACATGGGAGAGTCTTGGCAAGCCATCTGGTTTTAAGAACTCTGGATTACATCTGTGGCCTCAATCTTATATTGTGCCCAACAGTGTTATTCTACAGCCTGGTTTAAAGACTTGTGTCACAGTGAAAAATCTCAGGAGCTCATTGTTGCACTTTTCCTGAGAGTAATAAGAGGTGTAAAGAGTTATGAATCCAAGATAAGTCTACAGATTCAGTGTGGAATCAATGAAAAGCCCACCAAGAACTCTAGGAAGTGCACTCAGCTTGAGATTGAGACCTGCGCACCAGTGGGCAGGTGGAAATCCTTGAAGGTGGGAAGGAATGAAAATATTAAGGCATATAGAGATATATATGGTCCTATATCCAGTATACGCACATAGAAGTGGCCTTGTACTTGTTCAAAGTTATAGCCAGGATCACACTCAAAGAGAGTGGGATTCTGCCTGCATCTACCCCAAGCATGGGGGATGGGCTCTGACGGGTATGGGCTTTCTGGAGTTGCCCTTCATGCCTAAGCTTCTATGGGAGAGTAGCCACTCCCTAGTCAATGCTGACAGGGTTTTGCTGAAGAGTTGGGAACACATTTTATCTACCTTTCAACTTCCCAATTGTTCTAGAGGAAATTGCTGCATACCTCCCTCAACTCAATGTATTTTCTGAAGGAAAACAGAAAGCACAAGTGGGCAAAACTTGTTCTCTGTACAATAAACGTAGGCAGCTCTCTAGCTACCTCTTACAAGATACAATTAATATGCAAGCTATGACTATGCACATGCCTTGGGCAGAATCAATTCAATTTAAAACACCTTCTACATATGTTTATAATCTACTAAAAAAAAAGTTTTTCCAGGGTTAAAGCTTCACATCCTGGCTCCCTCCTTACTTTGATGGTTTGGTTTTGGAAAGCACCTTGATCATCAGTAAGAACTAACAAAACACTGGGCCGAAACTATCTTTTTTTTTTTTTTTTAACAAAATAGAATGAAAACAGGATCAGTACAGGGAAAACATAATACATACACAGATGTAGTCATATGAGTCTGGTTTCTTGAAGAGAAACCACAACGAAACTGATGTCTGGTTCCCTACTAACATCACACAGAAATTCATGTAGGTCCGATGTTATCCCTACAACGGCTTGATTTTGCTATGCTTTGCATTTTAAAGTATGATGTGTCAAAGACAGCTTTATTTCCCTTGGGTTTTGTTTCCAAGTTATAACATTTAATTTGATGTCCTTCCACTTTGCCATGGGCTAGCAATAATAAATATACAAAGTAACAACAAATAGTCTGGAGAACTTTATTAGTTGTGTCCTTGAAGGAAAGTGAGTATCCAACCATATGCATCTTGAGTAGTTATAATTTACACATGTGAGCAAATACTGCCCTATTATGGTTGGATATACATTACATTGTTTTCAACACAATGGTTCAAGAATTCTTATGCCATATTTATGACATATTTGCATGCCAACCTATAAAGTCTCTTTATATTACAGATATGAAAGTGCTTATATGACACAAGGCATTTCAAATGCTTACGTATGCACATTTGTATATGGCTAGCCCCTTGTAACTACTACAGATTGACTGCCCTAACAAAACCACAGACTGGGTGGTTTAAATCACAGAAATTAGTCTCACAGTGCTGAAAGTTGTAAGTTCCAGATCAAGGTGTTGGCAGGACTGGCTTCTCCTAAAAACTCCTTGATCTACAGATATGGTTGCCTCCTGTAGTTATGTTTTCAAATGGCATTTTCTGTGTGCACAGGCATCCTTGGTGTCGCTCCCGATTTTGGTAAGGAAACCAATATTACTGCTTTGTTTTGATTTTTATCTTAATTACCTTAATAAAACTTATCTCCAAATACAGTCATATTAGGAGTTAAGGCTTTAAACTAAAAATTCAAAGGAGACATAATTAATACATAGTATTCTAAAGCTTTGGGGGAATAGTGGAGAAGTGTCTATTATGAGGCTTACAGCTAAAATCAACATCACAAATTCTCTAGACTCTATTTTTTCATGTTGTATAATTTTAACCCCAGTGTCCTAACTCATATATCTTGTGTCCAATGTTATATTTGAAGTTAATATTTTAGGTGTTCTCTGATACTGGAATTATATATATATATATATATATATATATATATACATATATAAATTAATAAGTGAGCTTCAAAATAGTAACAACAAACAAATCACATTCATACACTGAGAACCCAGTACTTATATCCTTGAGACTGTGCATCTTAATATTTAGGAACAATGAAAGGGAGAGGGTCAACTTGTGAGAACATAATTTGTTGGCCCTTACCTCTTCTTTAAAGGAATTACAGATGCTGAAAGAACTTGCTGGGGGTCTATAGTCAAAGAGAAATAAGAGTGTTTATTTTAATAACTCCTTGTTTAGGAGTTGTTTAACTTCTGTCTTCTCTGATGCTGGTAAGGGTTTCACATTCAGGAATCTTAGAATCTGCCACAAAAGAGGTTGGCTTCTGATAGAGTAGTAGAGAACTAGGATGATCTCTACCTTTTAAGCATTTACTGAACATGTTATATTTCAGAAAAGAGAAGGTGTTAGAGATGGTGTAAGAATCTATAATAGTAAATCCAGGTTAAAGTTCAACTATCTAAAGGAATACTTCTGACAATTAATTTAATCCTGTCTTCGTCTGCAAAGACATTGGCAGGCATTTAATGAATGGGTATCAACAGTAAATATTCACTACATACTTTCATCAGACCATTGAGAAGGTTATTATGGTAGTTGAAATCAGGTCACAGAGTGTTGGGGACCGGCCAGCAGCCCGCAACGTGAACAGTTCCACTGAGATGGCAGCTCCGAGCTGAAAAGAGAGGAAGCTAGACAGGGAGGAAGGAGAAATGAGGCCAAGACAAGGTCAATCTGTTCAAAGCCCAATTTTACTAATACCGACATCCAGTTATAAAGGAAGGGGGAGGGAACCTGATTTCCCTCCAAATAACTCAGGGTCCAGTAGCAGGGTGAACACATGTGTGGCTGAAAGCAGCAATGCAGCACGGTCCAGCAGTGGGTGTGGCAGAACGAATGAGCAGGAAACTCCACCCCTGAGCAAACAGGTTCCAGGCTGGGTGAGGGTGAGGCTACAACAGAGAAGCAACTAGAAATTAGAGGGTCACAAATAGCAAATAGTTATGGTTCTGGGGTCATTCAGAAATTCATCAGTTTGACCATGAATACATTTTGACAATGAAGAGGTTTTATTCAGATACTGGCATAGGATACCTATGGCATTTGGACTGAACCCATGAGCACTCTTAAGATCCAACTCCAAATTACATTAGTCAGGGTTTTATAAAGGCAAACTAACATGACTACATACTTCCTTCCTTTATGCAATCAGGAGCAAGCACACACCTTGACATACTTCCTGTCTATGTGTGATCAGACACACATCTCAGCTATATGCAGTCAGGGACAAGCAACCTTGTTTACAGAAGTGAAAACTTGCAATTCATACAAAACTAGGCAATGACAAGAACAGTTCCCAGCAGTCCAGGAAGGTATCTGTCCTTGGGCAAGTGAGGCTTACAGGTTGGAAGCATTTTTGTTTTCTACTTCTCTTTTGTACAGTATTTTTAAGCCTAAACATAATGTCTACTATCACAAAATAACTGAGAGGTAGGCAAGACTTGAAAAAAAATATTGGGTATATTTTTTCATGCTTTTCCAAAAATTTACTGTATGTTGTATTTTAATTGCTAACTTTAAAATATGTGAATAAAATCAAGTATACAAAACTTACAAGGCTTCTTGGCAATATTAAGCCTCCAAGATGTGATCATTAATCACAATGTAGAATAAAATTTCAAACATGTATGAAATATTACTAAGAGCTCAAACACACATATTTATTTATCACTTCTTCTATAAAATTGTGTGTGTGTGTGTGTAATGCCAACTATGCTGCAGCACTTCTTCAGCAAACATGTGTAGTTATGTCATTTTTAAAGTCATTCATTGATCTCATACATACTAATAAAGGCATCAGTTTACAAACATAACACAAGAGCTAATGGTTTTGCTCTGCTTTAGAAGGTGAAAATCAAGGTGACTCCAGTGTATAGGGAGCATTAAATTCTCAAGTTTATACTTTTCTGAATAATTTCTCTTTTAAGATAGCCATCTTGTACTTTTATGATAGGTGGATAAGCAAGGGAACAAGATGGGAAAAGAGGCTACTTTCATGGGATAAAGTGGGGAAAACATCCAGGCTGTAATTCAGGCTAAAATTATAACTGGCTGTAACTTTCTCTTCACACACAGACACACACACACACACACACACACAGAGACTAAATATTTAAATACAACTTTCTGGCTCTATGAAGAAAACTCTATGAGCACTAAACAAACCTTCATCCAGATTCCCTAAATAAATCATTATCTCTGACAGAAGCCAGATTAAGTTGACCCTAGTTCTCCTAAGCAAAGTTTCATTCTAAGCAGCCAATCTTATTCATGCACACACACTCTATGGCGTTGTAGAATTCTGACTCAAGAGCTTTTTGTGTGGTCAAGGTGACTAAAGACTTTAAGAAACACAAAGACCAGTAAATTTCCTGAGAGATTTGATTTCTATGACTTACATTTGTTATGATTATTATTATTTCTTATGCTGAAGTAAGGCTTGGACCCAGTAGAAGGAAAATTTTGCTTGTTTAATTTGATCCTACTAAGAATCCACATAAAGCCCAGGTCCCAACTGGGGAAACCCATGTGAGGACAAACACTCTAATAATCCGAATGCTTGGCAGCATGTTTGTTTTTAGTACACTTCAGAGTCCCCTCTGTAAGGATTCCTGAAGGAAATTTCTTTTAGTCTCAAATATGATTAAAAACAACTGAGCATTAATTTGTTCATTCTTAACAATGTAGATGTAACAACAAGGTTTATTTCTGGTTTTATGCTGTTTAATGATAAGTAACCTAGATTTTTCTAGACACCGGCAGCTGAAGGGCACAGAGTAGTTACATTAACATTTGAGAGGATCCCTTGCTGTGTACATCTGCATATATTATGTATGCTTATATTCATTAGCAGTATGTAGCAGAACTCCATTGTTATAGCTTGAGCAAAGAATAAGTTACTTATAATGATTAGAGCTGTTCCATAAAGCCTAAGGGGATAGAGGCACCCTTGCCATAGGAACATCTATAAACAGAGGCTCAAATGTTATTAGGAACATTTCTTTGATTTTTTACACTCAGATTCCCTTCCTCCCTCCCTCCCCCCCCCTCCATTTCCCCCTCTCCTTCTTCTCCCCATGTCTCCCTTCCCATGCCCCCTCCCCATGTCCCTCTTCTCATCAATCCCCTCTCCAACCACCCTCTCCTCCTCCTCTCCCCCTCCCCTTTCTCCTTCTCTATACCTACCTATTTATTCTCTCTCAGAAACAATGGATAAAGCCAACTGGAAATTTTCAAGTTTACACAACTCAGACCCAATCACCTGGACAGGAAAGAAATCACCTCTTGCTACTTCTGGGTAGTTGTTTCCTTCTTTGTGATTATTCCCTAGTGCAGGAGAGGTGGAGCCTCAGGGAGCTCCAAAAGACAAGATCAGCAAGCCAGTCCCCACACAAACAATTGTCAGGAGAGAACAGACTGTATGTTGGGGCCATCTGTAAGTCTGGCACAAAATTTTTCCAGGGATGCACTTTTCATGTGCCATTGTAAGTGGAAAATTACTGGCCACCTGAACTCTTCACCCCAGAGTCTACCTGAACTCTTCAACCCAGAGTCCAACCCCTCCCAACTGAGGACTGTGCCAGGAACATTTTTGAGATAAGGGTTTCCTGGAACAAACCTCAGAATGTTCCAATAGATCGGGTACATTGCCAAATATAGTACACGACCCCATGGTTACGTAAAACTCCCTTGGCAAAAACCCTCAGTTACACAAACTTGTACTTTCCCTGCCCCGCTTCCCCCTTGGTATTTTCCTATATAAGCCTGTAAAAATTTTGAGCCGTCGTCGATCCTCCTCTACACCATGCTTGGTGTATGAGTTTCGACCCCAGAGCTCTGGTCCATGTGCTTTCTTGTTGTGGCTTTATTAAATCTTCCTTCCTATATTCTGAGTTTGGTCTCAGTGTCTTCTTGGGTTCGCGGCTGTCCCGAGGCTTGAGTGAGGGTCTCCCTCCGGGGGCGGGGGGGTCTTTCATTTGGGGGCTCGTCCGGGATTTGCGCGACCACCCAGAAGTCCTAGACCCATTTAAAGGTAAGATTTTCTGTTCTGTTTTGGTCTGGTGTCTGTGTTCTGTTTCCACATCTGGTGCGATCGCAGTTTCGGTTTTGCGGACGCTCAGTGAGACCGCGCTCCGAGAGGGAACGCGGGGTGGATAAGTTTAGACGTGTCCAGGTGTCCACTATCCGTTCACCCTGGGAGACGTCCCAGGCGGAACAGGGGAGGACCAGGGACGCCTGGTGGACCCCTCTGAAGGCCAAGAGACCATCACCTTGGTGGAAGGTCTCAATCGGCCGGCCTTGGAGAGGCCATCTGATTCTTTGAGTTGCCTGAGGTCGACGCGAAGTTGCCGCCGTTTTTGGTTTCTTTTTTGTCTCAGTCTCGTGTCTACTCTCGTTGTGTCTGCTATTATTCTAGAAATGGGACAATCTGCCTCCTATCCCCTGTCTCTAACTTTGGAGCATTGGGGAGAGGTGAGGGTCAGAGCTCACAACCAGTCGGTGGAGGTTAGAAAAGGTCCTTGGCAGACCTTCTGCACCTCCGAGTGGCCGACATTTGGAGTGGGCTGGCCACCAGAAGGTGCTTTTGACTTGTCACTAATTGCCGCCATCAGGCAAATTGTTTTCCAGGAAGAAGGAGGTCACCCTGATCAGATCCCCTACATTGTGACTTGGCAGAATCTTGTTCAGTTCCCACCTCCGTGGGTTAAGCCTTGGATTCCAAATCCTTCGAAACTGACGGTCGCGATTGTCCAGTCCGATGCAGCCAGAAAACCCGGTCCCTCAGCACCCCCCAAGATTTATCCAGAGGTTGACGACCTCCTCTGGATGGACTCCCAACCTCCCCCTTACCCCCTGCCCCAGCAGCCGCCTGCGGCCGCCCCGCCACAGGGACCAATAACGAGAGGGGCTCAGGGACCGGCGGGGGGTACTAGGAGCCGCCGAGGCCGAAGCCCTGGGGAGGAAGGGGGGCCGGATTCAACAGTCGCCTTGCCACTTAGAGCACATGTGGGAGGGCCAGCGCCAGGACCCAATGATCTCATTCCTTTACAGTACTGGCCTTTTTCCTCTTCTGATTTATATAATTGGAAAACTAACCACCCTCCTTTCTCAGAAAACCCCTCTGGGCTTATTGGGCTCCTTGAATCACTTATGTTCTCCCATCAACCCACTTGGGATGATTGCCAGCAACTCTTGCAGGTCCTCTTCACCACGGAGGAGAGAGAAAGGATCCTGCTGGAAGCCAGGAAGAATGTCCTAGGACAAGATGGGACCCCCACTAATCTCCCCAATCTTATAAATGAATCCTTCCCCTTGACTCGTCCTAATTGGGACTACAACACTGCGGAAGGTAGGGAGCATCTCACAGTCTACCGCCGGACTCTAGTGGCGGGGCTCAAAGGGGCCGCATGGCGACCTACTAATTTGGCCAAGGTAAGAGAAGTCCTTCAGAGTCCAGTGGAACCGCCCTCTGTTTTCTTAGAACGACTAATGGAGACTTACAGGAGGTATACACCGTTTGATCCCTCTTCAGAGGGTCAAAAAGCAGCCGTGGCTATGGCTTTCATTGGTCAGTCAGCCCCTGATATCAAGAAAAGGTTACAGAGACTAGAGGGGCTCCAAGATTATACCTTACAGGATTTAGTGAAGGAAGCTGAGAAAGTGTATCACAAGAGGGAGACAGAGGAAGAGAAGCAAGAGAGAGAAAAGAAAGAGATCGAAGAGAGAGAGAATCGGCGTGATCGCCGCCAGGAGAGAAACTTAACTAGAATTTTGGCCACAGTAGTAGGTGAAAAAAGGTCAGAAAAAGGACAGTCAGGGTACCTGGGCAACAGGGCAAGAAGACCTCCAGGAGAACAGAGACTTCCACTTGAAAAAGACCAGTGTGCAAACTGTAAAGAGAAAGGACATTGGGCCAGAAATTGCCCCAAAAAGAAGCCAAGAGGACCCAAGGTGTTGACTATGGAAGAAGACTAGAGGAGTCGGGGCTCGGACCCCCTCCCCGAGCCTAGGGTAACACTTTCTGTGGAGGGGACTCCTGTTAATTTTTTAATAGACACAGGAGCAGAGCATTCAGTCTTGACTAAACCGTTAGGACGATTAGGAAACAAGAAGACTATGGTGATGGGAGCCACTGGCAGTAAATTTTACCCCTGGACCACTAAGCGAGTTTTAGAAATAGGAAAAAGTCAAGTAACTCACTCTTTACTTGTAATTCCTGAGTGCCCTGCGCCCCTTCTGGGACGAGACTTGTTAACCAAACTTAAGGCTCAAGTTCAGTTCACCTCAAAGGGACCAGAAATTACCTGGGGAGAGACCCCTATAGCGTGTTTGGTTCTAAATTTAGAAGAAGAGTATCGCCTCCATGAGAAGGGTCCCAAGCAATTGCCAGACCCTGAATGGCTGTCTGCTTTTTCTGGAGTCTGGGCTGAGCAGGCAGGGATGGGATTAGCCAAACAAGTACCACCGGTAGTGGTAGAATTAAAAGCTGGTGCCTCCCCCGTCTCGGTCAGACAATATCCTATGAGTAGGGAAGCTAAAGAAGGCATCCGACCACATATTCAGAGACTGTTAAAGCAAAGAATTCTAGTGCCCTGCCAATCCCCTTGGAACACACCTCTCCTGCCAGTACGGAAGACTGGGACTAATGATTATCGACCAGTGAAAGATTTAAGAGAAGTTAACAAGAGGGTGCAGGACATTCACCCTACCGTTCCAAATCCTTACAACCTACTAAGTTCCCTCCCACCAGAGCGGACTTGGTACACTGTTCTAGACTTAAAAGATGCCTTTTTCTGCCTTCAATTACACCCTAATAGCCAGCCACTGTTCGCTTTTGAGTGGAGGGACCCAGAAGGAGGACACACGGGCCAGCTAACCTGGACGAGGTTGCCCCAAGGATTCAAGAACTCCCCTACTCTTTTCGACGAAGCGCTCCACCGTGACCTTGCGCCTTTTAGAGCGCAAAACCCTCAGATTTCTCTCTTACAGTATGTAGATGACTTACTGGTTGCAGCCTCAACTCAGGAACTGTGCCTTGAAGGAACCAAGAAGCTCCTGAATGAACTGGGTGAGTTGGGGTACCGGGTATCGGCCAAGAAAGCTCAGCTATGTCGTACCGAGGTGACCTACCTAGGATACACCCTCCGAGAAGGAAAGCGGTGGCTCACCGAGGCCAGAAAAAAGACTGTGATGCTGATCCCAACCCCTACCACCCCGCGCCAAGTACGTGAGTTTCTGGGGACGGCAGGTTTTTGCAGACTCTGGATACCAGGGTTCGCAACACTGGCGGCCCCTCTATATCCACTTACTAAAGAAAAAGTCCCATTCACCTGGACTGAGGAACACCAAAAAGCCTTTGACAGCATAAAGGCAGCCCTGCTTGTAGCCCCCGCTCTGGCCTTGCCAGATTTGACTAAGCCTTTTACCCTATATGTTGATGAGCGGGCTGGAGTAGCCCGTGGGGTCTTGACTCAGACTCTGGGGCCCTGGAAGCGGCCAGTGGCCTACCTATCTAAAAAGCTCGACCCAGTCGCCAGCGGTTGGCCCTCCTGCCTGAAAGCCATTGCTGCAGTAGCCCTGCTTGTTAAAGACGCTGACAAGCTTACTCTGGGTCAGCATGTGACTATAATCGCTCCCCACGCTCTGGAGAGTATTGTACGACAGCCCCCTGACCGGTGGATGACTAATGCCCGGATGACCCACTACCAGAGTTTGTTGCTAAATGATCGAGTAACTTTTGCTCCACCTGCCATCCTCAATCCTGCCACCCTCCTCCCCTTGGCGGATGACTCCACTCCTGTACATCAATGTGCTGATGTCCTGGCTGAAGAGACTGGAACGAGGAGGGATCTGACTGATCAGCCTTGGCCAGGTGTGCCTGCCTGGTACACAGATGGTAGCAGCTTTGTGGTGGAGGGAAGAAGGAGAGCAGGAGCGGCAGTGGTAGATGGAAAACAGGTAATTTGGGCGAGCAGTCTTCCAGAAGGAACTTCGGCTCAGAGGGCTGAACTTCTGGCGCTAAACCAAGCCCTGCGGTTGGCTGAAGGTAAGGCGGTCAACATTTACACTGATATCCGCTATGCTTTCGCTACAGCCCATATCCATGGGGCCATCTACCAACAGAGGGGGCTACTTACCTCGGCAGGTAAAGACATTAAAAACAAAGAAGAAATTCTGGCTCTCCTAGAGGCTATACATCTGCCAAAAAAAGTGGCTATTATCCACTGTCCGGGCCACCAAACCAGATTGCTGATGTAGCAGCAAAGCAGGCAGCTCAGGGGGTAACAATCATGGTAGAAAAAGGCAGGCCCCTGCCAGAGCCCTCACCGGCAACTGGTCCTAATTATACTTACTCTGATGAAGATTTTAAACTATTAGATTCCATGGTTTGTCGCAAACAGGCGCAGGAATTCAATTTTAGGGGGCTAGCACGGACTGTAGATGGGCGTATTATTTTACCTACAAAAGAAGGAAGAGACTATGTCCAAAAATTACATCAACTGACTCACCTGGGATCTGATAAACTCCTACAGCTGATCAAGAGTTCCGATTATTATATTTTAAAACTTAACTCGGTAGTACAACAGGTGATTGACTCCTGTCAGGCTTGTGCTCTCACCAATGCTGCCCGACCTTACAAAGAACAAGGAAAGAGACAACGAGGAGATCGCCCCAGAGTTTACTGGGAAGTGGACTTCACTGAAATTAAACCAGGAATGTATGGCAACAAGTACCTGCTGGTATTTATAGACACCTTTTCCGGATGGGTAGAGGCTTTTCCCACTAAGTCTGAAACTGCTCAGGTGGTAACCAAGAAGATCCTTGAAGAAATCCTACCCCGGTTTGGGATCCCCAAGGTAATTGGCTCAGACAACGGGCCCGCATTTGTTGCCCAGGTAAGTCAGGGATTAGCCTCACAATTGGGGACTGATTGGAAGTTACATTGTGCTTCTAGACCCCAGAGCTCAGGGCAGGTAGAAAGAATGAACAGGACCCTAAAAGAGACCCTAACTAAATTAGCTATTGAGACCGGCGGTAAAGACCGGGTGACCCTCCTTCTCTTTGCGCTTCTTAGAGTCCGAAACACACCTGGACGTTTCGGTCTTACCCCTTATGAAATTCTACATGGGGGACCGCCCCCCTTGACCGAGTCTGGCGGGATATTGGATCCCTGTGTTGACTCTTCCTCACCCTCTGCTCTGTTTACCCATTTAAAGGCCTTAGAAGTTGTCAGAACACAGATCTGGAACCAGATCAAAGAAGCTTATGCACCGGGGACTACAGCAGTGCCCCACGGGTTCCAGGTTGGAGATTCGGTCCTTGTCAGACGACATCACGCTGGCACTCTTGAGCCTCGGTGGAAAGGACCATATCTGGTGCTGTTAACAACTCCCACGGCAGTAAAGGTAGACGGAATCGCCTCCTGGATCCACGCCTCCCACGTCAAGAAGGCTCCTAGCCAGGGTAGAGGCAACCATGAAGACAACTGGACGGTGGCAGCTACTGACAATCCTCTTAAACTTCGCTTGTGTCGCGGGTGTCACCCTAAGCCTAGGGAACCACAACCCTCATGCTCCAATTCAACAGTCTTGGGAAGTACTTAATGAAGAGGGAAACATTGTATGGGCAGTCACTGCAGTCCACCCCCCTTGGACTTGGTGGCCTGATCTCACACCTGACATCTGTAAGTTAGCAGCAGGATCTCCTAATTGGGACCTCCCCGATGATACTGATCTTCATAACCCACCCCCTGAACAGCGGTGTGTTCCGAGTGGAATAGGGAACACGTATGGATGTTCGGGGCAGTTCTACCGAGCTAATCTTAGAGCTGCACATTTTTATGTTTGCCCCGGTCAGGGTCGGAGCGGAAGGCTTCAACAAGAATGTGGAGGGGCATCAGATTACTTTTGTGGTAAATGGACATGTGAAACGACAGGGGAATCCTACTGGAAGCCTTCCTCTGACTGGGACCTAATCACGGTAAAACGAGGTAGTGGTTATGACAAGTCAAACCAAGGAGAAAGAAACCCCTATAAATATCCAGAGAGTGGGTGCGCTCTTAAAAACAGCCCCCCAGGACCATGCAAAGGTAAATACTGCAACCCCCTACTTATAAAATTCACCGAAAAAGGAAAACAAAATCGTTTGAGTTGGCTTAAAGGAAATAGGTGGGGTTGGCGAGTATACATTCCACCAAGAGACCCTGGGTTCATTTTTACGATCAGACTGACAGTGAAAGACCTGACGGTAACACCCATAGGGCCCAACAAAGTCCTTATGGAACAGGGCCCCCCAGTCGCACTGGCTCCCCCAAAGGTCCCGGCCGTACCAGCTCCACCAACTCCACAGCCCAACACAGTGGGACCCTCCCTAGGGACTAATACTCCCCTCATAAAGCCAACCTTAGCTTCCCCACCGCCCCTAGATACAGAGAGCCGTCTGGTCAGTCTAGTCCAAGGAGCTTTTTTAGTTTTAAATAGGACTAATCCTAATATGACTCAATCATGTTGGTTGTGCTATGCCTCTAGGCCCCCTTATTATGAAGGAATTGCTCAGATCAGGACTTATAATACTACTTCAGATCATTCTCAATGCCTTTGGGGAGAAAACAGAAAGCTGACTCTGGCAGCAGTTTCAGGGAGTGGGCTTTGTTTAGGCCAGGCGCCTCAGGATAAACGGCACCTCTGTAATCAGACCCAGAACATCCAGTCTAACAAAGGTGGTCAGTATCTAGTGCCCCCCATAGACACAGTATGGGCTTGCAATACAGGTCTCACTCCTTTTGTGTCTATGTCTGTTTTTAATAGCTCCAAAGATTTCTGCATTTTGGTTCAACTTATTCCTAGACTCCTGTATCATGATGATAGCTCCTTTTTAGACAAATTTGATCACCGGGTCCGCTGGAAAAGAGAACCCGTTACTTTAACGTTGGCAGTACTTTTAGGATTGGGAGTAGCGGCTGGAGTAGGTACAGGAACCGCTGCCTTAATTAAGACCCCCCCAATACTATGAAGAACTACGTGCAGCTATGGATGTTGATCTTAAAACTATAGAACAGTCTATAACCAAATTAGAAGAATCTTTAACTTCCCTGTCTGAAGTAGTGCTGCAAAATAGGAGGGGATTAGACTTATTATTCCTTAAAGAAGGAGGACTCTGTGCTGCCCTAAAAGAAGAATGTTGTTTTTATGTTGACCATTCAGGGGTAATCAAAGATTCTATGGCCAAACTTAGAGAACGCCTAGATATACGTAAAAGAGAAAGAGAAAGCAAACAAGGATGGTTCGAAAGCTGGTTTAATAAGTCCCCTTGGCTCACCACTCTCCTCTCCACCATAGCAGGATCCTTAATTACACTTATGCTTTTGCTTACTTTTGGCCCCTGCATCCTCAATAAGTTAGTAGCCTTTATTAGAGAAAGAATAAATGCAGTACAAGTTATGATACTAAGGCAACAATATCGGGTCCTCCAAGAGGCCGAAAACTCGCTCTAAGATTAGAGCTACTTACTAAAAGGAGTGGGGAATGTAAGTGGAAAATTACTGGCCACCTGAACTCTTCACCCCAGAGTCTACCTGAACTCTTCAACCCAGAGTCCAACCCCTCCCAACTGAGGACTGTGCCAGGAACATTTTTGAGATAAGGGTTTCCTGGAACAAACCTCAGAATGTTCCAATAGATCGGGTACATTGCCAAATATAGGACACGACCCCATGGTTACGTAAAACTCCCTTGGCAAAAACCCTCAGTTACGCAAACTTGTACTTTCCCTGCCCCGCTTCCCCCTTGGTATTTTCCTATATAAGCCTGTAAAAATTTTGAGCCGTTGTCGATCCTCCTCTACACCATGCTTGGTGTATGAGTTTCGACCCCAGAGCTCTGGTCCATGTGCTTTCTTGTTGTGGCTTTATTAAATCTTCCTTCCTATATTCTGAGTTTGGTCTCAGTGTCTTCTTGGGTTCGCGGCTGTCCCGAGGCTTGAGTGAGGGTCTCCCTCCGGGGGTCTTTCACCATCATGCATAGATGGGTGGGGTTTCAGTGTTGTAATTGTCATCCATGCTTCTGTTAAGAACCAGAGTAAACTCCATTGCTTCACCAAGCTAGGTGTAGGTCAATAATTTCTGTGGTCTTGTGTAAGAACCTGGAGTGAGAAGGACCTGGTTCACAACTTACCAAGAGAGCTCTCATAATAGCTTCCAGCTGTGAGATTCTACAGAGAGAATTGCTGATCACAACTTGAGCTTTTTCTTCCAATCATGCAAGGATGGATGACAAGTAACCTTCAAATGGCCTGATAGTCACATGAATGTTACTCCCCAGAGATGGGGATAAAAGAGGTTACATTGGCAGCATATAACATCTTAAGTCAGAAATGTGTGGCTTCTGTGTACTTATCCATGTTACTCCAAGAGGAGTAGACGAGTGGAAATAATCAAACTCAGGGTTGAAATCAACAAAATAGAAACAAAGCAAACTACACAAAGAATCAACAAAACTCAGAGATGGTACTTTGAGAAAATCAACAAGATAGATAAATCCTTAGGCAAACTAACTAAAGGGCACAAAACAGTACCCATATTAACAAAATCAGAAATGAAAAGGGAGACATAACAACAGAAAATGAGGAAATTCAAAAAATTATCAGATCCTGCTACAAAAGCCTATACTGAACAGAACTGCAAAGTCTAGATAAAATGGATGATTTTCTAGACAGATTCCAGTTACCAAGTTAAGTCAGGATCAGATAAGCCATCTTAACAGTCCCATAACCCCTAAGGAAATAGAAGCAGTCATTAAAAGTCTCCCAACCAAAACAAGCCCAGGACCAGATGGTTTTTGTGCAGAATTTTATCAGACCTTCAAAGAAGACCTTAAAAAAAAATACTTCTCAAACTATTCCAAAAAAGAGAAACAGAAGGAATACTACCTAGTTTGTTCTATGAAGCTACAGTTTTGCTGATATCTAAACCATACAAAGTTCCAACAAAGAAAGTGAACGTCAGAACAATTCTCCTTATAAATATCAATGCAAAAAATACTCAATATAATTATCATAAACAGAATCCAAGGATAAAACAAAGTGATTATTCACCATGATCAAGTAGACTTCATCCCAGGGATGTAGGGATGATTCAATATACAGAAATTCATCCACATAATCCACTATATAAACAAACTCAAAGGAAAAAAAAAAACACATGATCATTACATTAGAGCTGGGAAAGCCTTTAACAAAATACAACACCCCTTCATGTTAAAAGTTTTGGAAAAATAAGGAATTCAATGCACATATGTAAACACAATAAAACAATATACAGAAAACCAATAGCCAACATCAAATTAAATGGAGAGAAACTTGACGCAATCCCACTAACATCAGGGTCAAGAAAAGGCTGCCCACTCTCTCCCTAGTTATTCAATGCAATAATTGAAGTTCTACCTAGAGCAATTCGACAATAAAAGGAGATCAAAAGGATACAAATTGTAAAGGAAGAAGATAAGATATCTCTATTTGGGGATGAGATGATAGTATACATAAAAGACCCCCAAAATTCTACCAGAGCACATCTCCAGTGGATAACTTCAACAAAGTGGCTGGATATAAAATTAACTCAAACTAATCAGTAGCCTTCCTGTACACAAAGGATAAACAGGCTGAGAAAGAAATTAGGGAAGCAACACCCTTCACAATAGTCACAAATAATATAAAATATCTTGGTGTAACTCTAACCAAGGAAGTGAAAGATCTGTATGACAAGAACTTTAAGTCTCTGAAGAAAGACATTGAAGAAGATCTCAGAAAATGGAAAGATCTTCCATGCTCATGTATCAGCAAGATTAACACAGTAAAACTGGCCATCTTACCAAATGCAATTTACAGATTCAATGTAATCCCCATCAAAATTTCAACTTAATTCTTCAGAGAGATAAAAAGAGCAATTTTCAACTTCATATGGGAGAACAAAACCCTAGGGTAATGAAAACAATCCTCAACAATAAAAGAACTTCTGGAATCACCATCCCTGACCTCAAGCTATACTACAGAGCAAAAGTGATAAAAATTATATGGTATTTGGTACAGAGACAGAAAGGTAGATCAATGGAATAGAATTAAACAACCAGAAATAAACCCACATACTTACGGTCACATGATCTTAGGCAAAGAGGCCAAAATATGCAATGAAAAAAAGAAAGCATGTTCAATAAATGGTGCTTGTCTAACTGGCAGTCTGTATGTAAAAAAGTGAAAATAGATCCATGTTTGACACCTACACAAAGCTTAAGTCCAAATGGATCATGGACTTTCACATAAAACCAGATATGCCGAATCTAATAGAAGAAAAAGTGGGAAAGAGACTTGAACACTGTGACCTTCCCCCAGCCTTGAGCAGGCTGACTTAGACCTCACTTGCCACAGCCAGCTACCCCACCTAAGGTAGAGTCTTCTGATCTAGGTAAAGTCTATTGTCCTGTCACATCTGCAGCTTTCCTCCAAGATACCATGACCTGCTGAGAGGCTGAACCTGTTTTGCTGACACTATCCAGACAAAGCAAGGATCCTGACAAAGCAACAAGATCCTGGAATGGTAGGGATGAGGTCCTCCCCCTCCCCCCTTGCTTTATAAGCTCAGACTCATAAGTAAACATTGACCTTGATCAGAAAACGTTGTATTGGCTCGTTATTTCTCTTGCAGCCTTTCCCATTCAAAACCTGATCTTTACTTTCAGGAACCCAGTAACCTGTATCCACCGCCCCACAAATGGCTTGAAAGCAGAAAGAAGGACTGGGGTTACACTGTCTTGGTGGGGCTCCACAGAAAACAGAAGATGTATCCTGCACAGTAAGCAATATACAGCATTAATGTTAGAGCTAAAAATTTCACCTTTTGAAGGCTGTTGATCACAAGGGTGCAAAAAGGATACAGGCTAGACTGAGTCAGTGTTGGCCCAGCACTAATATCAGCTAGGGGTTGACAATGGGAAATGGGATTGGAAAATTCTAAACAGGCATTTGTCCACGGTCAAGAACTACATCAGGCAGGAGGAGTAGGGCTTAAAATAATAAAAGAAAAGAAAAGAACAGAACAGAACAGAACAGAAAAGAAAAGGAATAAAATAAAATGAAATAAAATAAAGGAGATGATAAATATACAAATGACATGAGAGAGATAGAGATCGAGAGAGAAGGAAAATGGATTTTGGAGCTCTTCCCAGGACAGAAGGAAATCAGGAGACATCCTGCTTTCTCTCTGGCCCCTACAGGAGACATCCTTAGTCCTAGTTACATCAAGTTCTCTACCCTTTCTGTATTGTCTTTTTGGTGCACCAATCTGTCCATGTGTCAATTCACGTCTGTTTTTGTTTCGTTATCTGAATGACTGTTGTTCTATGTTTCATGTTGAAAAGAAAAAAAATGGTTAAAACTTTATCTGATGGATGTCATCTCTTGATTCAGTCTCAGTTTGCACAGTATAGGCTGATTAAAGTTGCCCTGCACCTTAGCCAGGCATCAAGCACAGTAGGAGAGTCCCTGCTGAAGATCTGTTTTTAAAAGGAGTCTACAGCTTCTTAGTCCTAAGACAAATAAGCAGATAGTTGTTTTTTTCCTAGAAAATTCTCTGCAATTGTGATTATTGGGTTCAGCAAATGACAAAGTGTTTTTCCTCTTAAAATTATAGCTAGAAAAAGTAAAAATTCTTTGATAGATCTAAATTTATAAGATTTGTGTAGCCGCTTCATTTGGTTTCTGACTGGTCTTAAAGGTATAAATGTGCTCTGCATGTCTTGTTCATAGAGTATTGGCTTATAAGTTATTGGGTATGATTAAAAAGGTGTAACATTGGTAATAAGAAAGTTAGCTTAAACTGATAACTCAGAGTTGGAGTCATTTTAAACAACAACATGTGGCATGAACCAGCCCAGGAAAATAGGCCTCTAAGGATACTTCTAAATTGGGATAGTATTTTCTGTAATTCTTATCCTAGAAACTAAACTTATAAGAGATAAGATTTAAAACAATGTCTCTTTAATGAAGCATTAAAAGTTGCACTGTCATGCATTCATATGTACGAATTGGCTGCCAAACTTCGTAATGTGAAAGTGATCTTTCTGGTATTGATTTTAAAGAGAATAAATTGTTTAAAATTGGGCTTTGCTTTCCAAAAGTTATGGATATATTCTAATATTGCAAAAGAAACTTAAAAATTATGTTTAAAATTCTAAGTGTTCCATTGACTGCAGTTTACAGTTTGATCTCAAGCTTAAGATTTTTAACTCACCTATATATTGTTAACTAGGATGATTACAAGAGTATTCATCTCATGAAAGTGCTAATGCAGCTCACGGTGGCCATCCAGCCATACAAAGCAAAGACAGAGTTATCTAGATATATTTGTCTGTGCAGAAATTGGGCCCTCATACAGTCAGTTTGGCTATGGTTGCTGCCTTGCAGGGGACTACAGTACAAGCAATGCTTTCACAGCACTAAGGTTATAAGGAATGCTTTAAGTATAAGTAATCTTAAGAAAGACTGTCAAGCTATGTGGTGGTGGCACACGCCTTTAATCCCAGCACTTGGGAGGCAGAGGCAGGTGGATTTCTGAGTTCGAGGCCAACCTGGTCTACAAAGTGAGTTCCAGGACAGCCAGGGCTATACAGAGAAACCCTGTCTTGAAAAACCAAAAGAGAGAGAGAGAGAGAGAGAGAGAGAGAGAGAGAGAGAGAGACAGAGACAGAGACAGAGACAGAGACAGAGACAGAGACAGAGACAGAGAAAGAAAGGAAGAAAGACTGTCGAATTGTTTCCCTGAAATCTGTCCTCACTGCAGGAGGGATAATCTTTGGGCCAGGACTCAGCTGTATGCTCAGATTAAGAAATATTTACATTTATGTTAATGCAAAGCTCAGAGCAGACTCATAGAGGCTTGTGTGGCATTTCTTTTGTTTTTACAAACCCTGCCTAGGGAAGTTTTTGGGACCACCCCTCTCCTTGCCTCTGCGGAATTATTTTTTAAAGCCAAAACAACATTATTACAGATCTATCCAGGTGTTGATCAAAATAAAGTTTAAACTTAAGATTTATGAAAGGTCAATGAGTCTGTAGAACTTATAGAGGCATTGCAAGCTGGCTTGCCTACTCCATATAGAATTCTTATAGATTTGGAAGGTTGTTTTTTTTTTTTTTTTTTTTTTTTCCTTTGCATCCTGATAATTGTGAAGGGTTTGCTTCTAGTGACCTTGTGATCATTGGAAAGTTTTGCTTCTAGGAATAGCTAATAGCCTTACATTATGTAAGAAAAGGTTTTTATTTTGTCTATGCTTCAATACAAGAAGCTAGGACTTTGAATCTTTTAGTGTATATTGTTTCTTATATGGAAAGTATTTTATTAGCTAATGCCTCTGAAGGAAAGTTTACTAAAATCTTTGCTCTTACACAATGAGCTTTAAAGTTTTGGGGAGTAGTTGTTGCTCCAGAAAAGATTCAGAGGCAATATCTTTTTAATATTTAGGGTCTCAGTTTTATCCTAGAAAAATTGTGGTACAGAAAATTTAAGAAAGAAATGATGATTTGCTTACTTCGAATTATTTTCACAAGCTTCCAGGAGATGTTAATTGGCTAAGACCTCACCTTAAGCTCACCACAGGAGGACTTAAGCCTTTGTTGGATGTTATCAAGGGAGATGCAGATTAACTGGTGAAAACAAAAGGCTTTGCAGAAAGTAGAGGAAGCTTCTGTAATCAATTGTTATCAATTGTAATCAATGGTAATCAAATATTAGCTGTGCATTCTAGTTATTGTTAGTCAATGTGCCCACAGCAATTCTTTTTCAGCAAAAAAGAATTAACATCCTATTATGATGCTGTTGAGGTCTTAATAAAGAATTGTAAGATAAAATCATGAAGAAATTAAAAAAAAAATCCAAAAACCTGACGAGGCATCTGTTCCTTGTTTCGAACAGCAATTAAATTGGTTATTGCAGAATATTAATATTTGGCCTATTGCATAGCAAACTTTTTTAGGTAAAATTGATAATCATTATTCAAAAGATAAGTTGTTAAAAATTGCTTCTATTCATGCTTTTGTATTTTCTGTAAATTTATGCATGCATGCATCCCATAATGAATATATCTACTATATTTAAAAACAGCCCTTCTATGGGAGAGAGGTATATGTGACTGGATCACATGTTTATTCTTTTGACTTTCCTTCTACTTCAGTACAGATAATTGAATTGTGTGCTGTAGTCAGTGTTTTGAAATGTTGAAAAATCAAGCTTTAATTTTTATATGAGTAGCCAAGATATATATATATCTTAGGGCTTACAATTGCTTGAAATTGTTCTTTTTTGCTAATCCTCAAATTTGCAGTTGTTTATGCATATACAACTCAAGTTAAAAAATATTGCTCCTTTATAGGACTGTCTTTGGACATTTAAGAACTCATCCTGGATTGCCTGGATAAGACCTCTTAAGCTAATGCCATCCTTGATTCATATCCCAGGCAGATTATAGGTTTTATACAAGAACAATTGGCCACATAATCACATTCTTTACATCATCAAAATAATAACTGGTTGAGATAATAATGTGGTATTTTTAGAGAATGTGTATGTCAAATTGTAAAGACTTGTTCTCAGTGTCCTCAGTTTCTACCTGTTCCACATAATGGTGTTAATTCTCGAGAACTTATACTTAATCAATTATTGCAAATGGATACTCATTTCTGATTTTAGAAAAATAAAATATGCACATATGACTATTGATCCCTGTGGTCTCCCTTCCACCAGCCTGGAACCTGCTTGCTCAAGGGTAGAGTTTCCTGCTCATTCGTTCTGCCATGCCCACTGCTGGACCCTGTCGCTTTGCTGCTTGGAGCCACACACATGTTCATTCTGCTACTGGACCCCGAGTTACTTGGCGGGAAATCGGGTTCCCTCCCCCTTCCTTTATAACTGGATGTCGAAACTAGTAAAATTGGGCTTTGAACAGTATGATCTTGCCTTGGCCTCATTCCTTCTCCCTCCCCATCTAGCTTCCTCTCTTTTCAGCTCGAGCAGCCATCCTCAGTTGAACCGTTCACATTGCGGATTGCTGGTCGGGACACAACAGATACCTTTTCAGACTTTCTAGTTGCAACTGCTCTAACAAGAGAAGCAAATAAAAATTTAATTAGTCATTGCCTATGTTAATTTGTTTTTATCCTTGGTGTTCCAAATTAGATTAAAAAGAATATTGGAACTGACTATTACAGTCAAGAATTTGAGATGTTTTGTCAACAATTCAATGTTATCCATGTTACTGGGATTTTTTAATAATTCTAAAGGACAAGGTACTGTGGAACTTTTAAACTATATCTTCTTGAAAAAAAAACAAAAAGGGGGGATTATATTCCCATGCACATTATTTATATCATGCTTTTTTTAAAAAAAAATTTTAAAAATCTAGATGCCAAAGAACTCTTTGTTAAGTGCGTTATAGTATCCTACAACTAGGGATACTCATGCCTAGGTGTCTTAGTCAGGGTTTCTATTCCTGCACAAACATCATGACCAAGAAGCAAGTTGAGGAGGAAAGGGTTTATTCAGCTTACACTTCCATACTGCTGCTCATCACCAAGGAAGTCAGGACTGGAACTCAAGCAGGTCAGGAAGCAGGAGCTGATACAGAGGCCATGGAGGGTTGTTCCTTACTGGCTTGCTTGCTCCTGGCTTGCTCAGCCTGCTCTCTTATAGAACCAAAACTACAAGCCCAGAGATGGTCCCAACCACAAGGGACCTTTCCCCCTTGATCACTAATTGAGAAAATGCCTTACAGCTGGATCTCATGGAGGCATTTCCTCAACTGAAGCTCCTTTCTCTGTGATAACTCCAGCTGTGTCAAGTTGACACAAAACTAGCCAGTACACTAGGTGAGATGAAAGGATCCACTTATTGGCATATGGCATGAACCTGATATTTAATATGGGAAAGAGAGCATGATTGTGTTTTTTCCACAGAATGCTGCAGGAGCTTGCTAGCTGCCAGAGTGATTCGTGTAGCAAGCTGACACAAAAGGATAATACTGACCTCTGAGATTGTGCCCTGACAATGGTGACAGGAAAGCTGTATTGAGTGTATGTTCTTGACCCACCTTTGCTTGCCTATGTCCCAGAATAGACAAGCTAAGCTGCCTTGCTTCAAGCTTTTTAACCTTGTGGGACAGAGAACATAGAGAATGTGGAAACTGATTTAGAAAGATTAATCAAGAGGAGGAGTTATAATGACTCTTCTCTTTCCTTTAATGTGTCCAGTTATTCTGATTCAATCATGGACTAGTCTAGAAATAAATCCAATATTGGAGATTCCTATTATAAAGATAGCTAAAAATCTTTATTAGCCTGCAGAGTTAACTTGGAGCATAGCCACGTCAAGAATTTGAGATGTTTTGCATGAGAAGTTACAGTTTTTCTGTTGATTCTCAAAGCCACCTCCATCATTCTAGGAGGCCAGACTTGGGCCTGATCATTGCTAATATGCAACTGAATTGAGTGCCTGGGACATCCCCAGAGACAACCTTAATCCTGTTGCTTTCAACTTTGACTTTGTGTTTCAAGCAGGTCAGTTACCTTCATAAAGGCTCACCTTCAGCAAAGTGCAGATGGCAGTAATTCATTGCTATGAAGAAATGCATTGAGTGCATATTGTGGCTTTGGTCTGATTGGAAAAAAGGTGTGCAATGAGGGCTGGCAGCCAAGGACGGGCCACTGGGTTTCTGGCTTATTTCAACCTAAGACAGAGACATGTGCCAATAGGCTGTGTTTGTTCATAATAAACATTAAAATGCCATGTTTGTGCAAATAAACACAAACAAGCTACACATGTTTTCCAATACGGGTCAGAAAAAGTCCAATTAGATTCAGTCCTAAGACAGATGCAGCCGCCAGCCACCATAATTCCCAGGCAGGATCATGGAGCATAAGTAAATGTTATGCCCCAGTCCAGCCAATTTTTAATAAATAAAAAGGGAGGATCTGTATACCTCCCCCAGCCTTGATTAGGCTGGCTCAGACCTTGCTTGCTGCAGCTGGCTACCCCACCTAGGATGGAGTCTCTGACCGAGGTAAAGGCTATTGTCCTGCCACATCTGCAGCTTTCCTCCAAGACACAACTACCTGCTGAGAGGCTAAACCTGTTCTGACACTATCCTGACAAAGCAGGGATCCTGACAAAGCAACGAGATGCTAGTGTGGCGGAGTTGCCCCCTACACACATAATTTATAAGCTCAGACTCATAAGTAAACATTGGCCTTGATCAGAAAACTTTGTCTTGGCTCGTTATTGTTCTTGAAGCCTTTCCCATCCAAAACCCCATCTTTACTTTCAGGAACCCAGGAACCCATGGCCACAGTCAGCTACAGAACACATTGGCACGGGGAAATTTTACCATCCCTGACTTCAAGCTGTACCATAAAGCATTAGTGATAAAGAACACATGGTATTTGTACAGAGACAGACAGGTCAGTCAATGGAAAAGAATTGAAGACACAGAAATAAACCCTCACATTTATTGACTGACACTTGATCTTTGAAAAAGAATCCAAAACCATTCAATGGAAAAAAGACAGCATTTTCAACAAACAATGCTGGTTCACCTGGCAGTCATCATGCAGAAGAATGAAAGTTTATACATTTTTATCTCCTTGTACAAAGCTCAAGTCCAAGTTGGTTCAGGTTCTCACCATAAAACCAGATACTCTGTATCTAATAGGTGAGAAAGTGGGACAGAGTCTAGAACACATCTGCACTGGAGATATTTTCCTTAACCAAGCACCGATGGCTCAGGTTCTAAGATCAACAATTGAGAAATGGGACCTCATAAAGTTGAAAAGCTTCTGTAAGGCAAAGGACACTGTCAATAGGACAAAGTGAGAACTTACAGGTTGGGAAAAGACTTTACCAAGTCTACATCCAATAGAGGGTTAATACCCAAAATATACAAACAACCCTGTTAAAAATGGGGTACCAAGCTAAATAAATAATTCTCAACTGAGGAATCTTGAATGGCTGTGTAGCATCTAAAGGAATGTTCAACATCCTTAGTCATCAGGGAAATGCAAATCAAAACAACCCTGAGATTCCACCTCACACCAATTGGAATGGCCGAGACCAAAAACTAAGGTGACAACAGATGCTGGTTAGGTTGTGGAGAAAGAGGAACACTTCTCCGTTGCTGGTGGGATTGCAAGCTGGTGAAACCACTTTGGAAAACAGTCTGGTGAGTCCTCAGAAAGTTGGGAATAGTTCTAACTGAAGATCTAGCTATACCACTCCAGGGTATATGCCCAAAAGATGCTTCAGCACATAATAAGGGCACATGCTTCACTATGCTCATAGCAGTCTTATTTATAAAATCCCAAAGCTGGAAACAACCCAGATGTTCCGCAATGCAGAAATGGATACAGAAAATGTGATTCATTTACACAATGGAACGCGACTCAGCTATTAAAAAAGATGACTTCATAAATTTTTCGGACAAATGGATGGAACTAGAAAATATCACCCTGCGTAAGGTAACCCAGACCCAAAAGAACACACATGGTATGTGCTCACTGATAAGTGGATATTAGCTCAAAAGCTCAGATACAACTCACAGACCATATGAAGCTTAACAAGAAGGAAGACCAAAGCGTGGATGTTTCAGTCCTACTTAGAAGGGGAAGGAAAATAATCACAGGAGATAGAAGGAGTGGAGAACCTGAAAGAGAGAGAGAGAGAGAGAGAGAGAGAGAGAGAGAGAGAGAGAGAGAGAGAGAGGAGAAGGAGGGGAAAAAAGAGGGACATGATCATGTATAGAAAGAGACTGGAGAGTAATCCAAGGGTCAGAAAAATGAATAGAAATATGTATCACTAGGAGGTGGGGAATAGAGGTCTGTGTGTGTGTGTGTGTGTGTGTGTGTGTGTGTGTGTATGTGTAGAATGCTAGAAAGTCCCAGATGCCAGGTGAGTGAGAGGTTCTCAAGAGACCCAACAGGGGTGACATTAGTTGAACTATCCAACAGAGGGGAAATAAAGCCTGAAGAAACCACCTCCAGTAGATAGGCATGGCCCCAGGTTGAGGGATGGGTCCACCTACCCACATCAAAAATTTTAACCTAGAATTGCTCCTGGCTAAAGGAAACACGGGGACAAAATATGAAGCAGAGACTGAAGGAAAGGCCAACATGAGACTGCCACACCTTGGGATACATGCCATCTGCATACACCAAACCCAGACACTATTACTAATACCAAGAAGTGCTCACAGACAGGAGTCTGGCATGGCTGTCCTCTGAGAGGCTCTGCCACCACTTGACTAATACAGATGCAGATACTTACAGCCAACCATGGGAGTGAGCCTGGGGACCCCAATGGAAGAGTTATGGGAAAGACTGCAGGAGCTGAAGGGGATTGCAACACCATAGGAAGAACAATATCAACTAATTGCATTCCCCACCCCCACCCTCCAGAGCTCCCAGAGACTAAACCACTAACCAAAGAGTATACATGGATGGGCCCATGGCTCCAGCTGCATATGTAGCAGAGGGAAGGTCCTTGGTCCTCTGTAGGCTTGTTGCTCCAGCATAGTGGGATACTAGATGGGTGAGACAGGCATGAGTGGATGGGTGGGGGAGTACACTCTTAAAAGCAAAGGGGAGGGGCGATGGGATGGGAGGTTTTCAGAGGGGAGGCCAAGAAGAGAGACAACATTTGAAGTGTAAATAACAATAAAATAATGAATTAATAAAAAAATTAAGTGGTTATAGGTTTGTCATTTTATTTCTGTGTCCTCTTTTGTATTCTATTGGTCCAGTCTGTTTTATGCTTTTTATCATCTGGCTATATATCATAACTTCCAGCAATGTTTTTGGTTTGTTTGTATTTTGTTTTTGTTTTGTTTTGTTTTGTTTTGTTTTGTTTTGTTTTATTGAAAATATTTTTTGTTCCTCACATAATATATCCTGATTACAGTTTTCCACCCTCTACTCCTCCCAATTCCTCCCACCTCCCTTCCCACCTGTATCCACCCCCTGCTGTCTCTTATTAGAAAACAAGTAGGCTCCTAAGGAATAATAATAAAATATAAAACAAGTTAAAACAATAAAAAAACATATCAGAGTAGTACAAAAAAAGCAAACAGAAGGAAAAGAGCTCAAGAGAAGGCACAGGAAACAGATATACATGCAGAAACCATTGTTAGCACACTTGGGATTTTGAGGGGCAGGCATTATAATGCATTCCAAGTTGTCCTTACTGCCTAGGATTGCTATGGCTATTCATAGTCTTTTGTGATCCCATATGAATTCTTGCAATATTTTGTCTAAAACTGTAAAATATGACATGGGAATTTTGATAGATATCAGATTCTGTATATTAATTTTGGTAGTTTCTTCCATGATTTTCTTCCTAAATATCTTGAAATTTTCACTGCTGAGGTTTTGCACATCTTGTTAGAATATTTCTAAATACTTAATTTTGTGGGGGTATTTTGAATGAAACATCAACTCTAATTTCCTTCTGAGAGTAGACTACTAGTCTGGATGAAAACTAATATTGTTTTTATAAAAATTTGGATCCTTAAAATTTACTGTATTTATTTTGTCCAAAAGTTTCTAGCATATTCAATAATGTCTTTCAAGTAAGGAATTACTTCATTGGCATAAAAAGTTAATTTGACTTCTATTGTTATCTCCTGTATATCTTTCTTTTGTCCAATTATTACAACTAAAATATTGAGTAAGAGATGGAAGAATGGGGTGGGGCAGCTGGAGAGATGGCTTAGTGGTTAAAAGTACTGGCTGCATTTCCAGTGGTCCAGAATTTCCAGGACCTGCATAGTAACTCACAACCATCTGTAATTGATAAAATTTGACCAGTACATATTCATAAGGCTATTTAAGTATTAATACATTAATATACATAAAACACATAGAGCATCCAATCATCTTTATTTTGTGTTAAATAATTATCTATTGTAATTTGACTCACAATTAGAAGAATAATCAGATCTATTCGTAATAATACAATCTACATATTTTCAGTAAAATGATACATTTATAATTGTTACTAAGTACTAAGTGATTTTTTTAAAGAATTGTTTATTTTATATTATGTAAATGAGTACAATGTAGCTATCTTCAGACACACCAAAAGAGGGCATCCAATCCCGTTATAGATGGTTGTGAGCCATCATGTAGTTGCTGGGAATTGAACTGAGGATCTCAGGAACTCAGAACTCAGGAAGATCAGTCAGTGCTTTTAACCGCTGAGCCATCTCTCCAACCTTCATTAAGTGAATTTTAATGCAAGCAGTTATCTTACATTTTACATTTTACCAAAAACAGAAATATCTTCAGGTTCGTGAATATGAACAAAGTTAAAAAACATGGAACAGATTGTCTGATGAAAACAAACACAGATTCCCCAACCCCAGGAGAGTATGACTGAAGGTAAAACATGACCACAATCATTTCAAAACACAATAGCTCTTTGTAAGTGATGGCAGTTGGAAAAACTTGGTATTCCTTTGGACGCGCTTTATTTTTTTCCTCAAAAAGAAACCCACCACATGACAGTGTACTCTGAATTCAATAATTTCCTTAAGTGCCAAGGCCACAGGTATAATATGGCCACATGGCCATATTTCTCTTCAGGCTTGACTGAACTTAGTGCCATCTCTTGTGCTGTAAACAGCTTTATCAATATATGATAGCTACTGCAGAAGGAAATCCTCCACACTAGTCAGATAACAAGTATTATGTTCTGAGATTTATTTGGTTATTTATGCTTTATGAGGTGGAAGAAAATTGTGATATGCATTTGTCTATTAAATATTTTTGATTATTAAAATTGATATTTGCGCTAGCATTCTGAACTGAAAAGCAGAGAAAATGATGAAGCAAAGAAAGGCGGTGTTTACACAAGGAAGCTGTGCAGTTGCTCAGCAATGAGTTCCAGATGCTCCCACCTTCCAGCCCCAGGCTTCTAGGGAAGACCTTGTGTTTGTGGTACAAGGAGCTCAAGAGGATACATTTCCTTTCAAATTGAACCAGGCAATTCCTTCCGTAATTGCAATTTCTAAGAGGATTTACTTACTCTGTCAGGTATGCCAGCTACCTAACAGGAGCATGTGAAGCCAGGTTTGTTGGAGAAACTAGAACATCTTATAGGAATTTGGATGATTGAAGTGTCAATATTTTACAGCTCCTGCTGTTGTTTTAATCTATTGCTCATTTATCACAGTTCAAATGATTTCTATAACATCACATAGAAAGAGCATTGAAACTCAGAGTGTATGCCATTAACTTATAGTTTTAGGGCATTCCTTAGACTTGAGAGGTTCAGTGGCTTTTGAATTATTAATTAAGACACATTTTTTCGATAAAATGTCAAATTTTTTCGATAGAAATTAATTCAAAAAATGTAATTCTGCAAAACATTTTTAGAATAAGTTATGTTTATGTTATTATGTGTGATTCTGTTAAAAGGAAAACTTTCTGTTAATAGTTTAGCAGATATCTTAAGTCATAATTTACTAAGCAGCAGTGTAAAAATACTGACTTGTAGCTGCCTCCTCTTCTACAGTGATCTCTGGGCCTTGGAAGCGCAGCTCCAGTGTACATGCTCCCTTCAGGACTAAGAATTCAATAGTTCTCTTATTGTCTATACTCAGTCAGTTGTGGCTCTTTGTATTAATCACCATCTACTGCACATGGGACCTTCTCAGATGAGGGTTGAAAGAGCCACTGATGTTGCATGTATGCACAAAGGAACACAGAAGCAGGTAGGATGCCGGTTCTTTAGGCAGGTCACAGGGGGTTTTCGCAGATGTGGATTTTAAACATACACAGAGAGACTGTGCCTCATCTTTCCCTTCTACCTGTGAACAAATTCCCCTCTCACGTTAATTTCTTCCTTATTCGTCACTGATAGAATGACTATCATGAAAGAGAAGAGAAAGAAAAGAAAGTAATTAGTGGAGTCCTCCCAGCGTTAGTTTATTTTATGTTATGTAAACTACATCTCAGTGACTAGTATTTACATGTACACAGTAGAACTTATTTATACTTGGGAAAATCCACAGGGCATGAAAATAGTGGCTGTGGAAATCCTCACCATACTAATGTATATTAGTATTATTATACTGCTTTCTCACTGGTTTGAATTTACTCAAGCAGGGGACTAAGAGAAGAGGTAGCTATGTTCTGCCCTTTAGATTCATTTCTTCCAGATATAACCATAAGATACTTACATTTGGATTTGAATATGGTCTATGTGCATACATTTTCTATACATTGGGTTTCAATTCAACTCTTAAATGTGGGACTTCTGCTAAAGGCAAGAATCTAACCTACATGGCACAACTATATTAACCAGAAACAATTTACAAGTGCTTGGCAAAGTGAAATTGTAGTGCTTGTCATATATTTGGGAAAACTGAGAGTTGAAGAACTATATCGTAATGAATATATTAATAAATGCAACTTGATTGTTAACCATGAAACTTTTCTTTTATTCTGGACTTGAAGGTACTTGTGGGTCCCAATCTAAGTTGATTGAATGTTAAAGTTCAGTGCCAATAAGGTCAGAGTCATAAATGTGAACTGAGACTTTCCTATGATTCACAACTGAAAGAATAAATAAGAGTAGGTTTCTACCAAAATAGGATTCAGCTCAAAATCATCATCTTCTTCTGAAAACAGTAATAACTTACATTTAAACTAAGAAATAATTTTCCTGAAATAGTCAGACAAAGGGAAAAGAAATCAGAGAATGGTTGAGCTGGCGCTGAAAATGGCTTCCATTGGGCATATTTAATATAGTCCTTTCATTTGATAGATTAGAGAACCGATGAAAACTCATTGGAAGGGACAGAGGTGGAGAGTGGTTATTGATTATTCCCTCAGTATTTTCAAGACAAAGACTGGGGACAGGGTTCAGATCTTCTGAAATCTCATTATGATTCCTTCTATCAAACTAGCAAGGAGCGCTGTGGTCCCAGGACTGGAAAATGAGTTTCTGACCACTTCTCAGGTATGAGAAACATGAAACAAACAACCTGCCTCCAGGGGTAAAAGCAAGAGTGGAGATCTTTGTTTCGCATAGGAAGTGGACAGTTCAACTCTCCTTAGAGAGAGTTTGTTTCTGGATAGCATCTACATTCATCAAGCTTAAGCTTACAAGATTTACATTAGAAGTTTTTTTCTTTTATATCATTAATTCCCCTTTTATGTTCAATACTCAGCCCTTTTCCAGGAACTCTGGATCTCAGATTGACTTATTTATAAAGCAGCATCCAAACTCTTCTATATCATTTCAAAAACCAGGATATTTCTCACATATTTATTTGCTTTTCTAACATAGAAAATTCTGAAATTTTTCTAGAACATGAACAGTTTCTATAGAAACACTAATTTATATAGGATGGATCTATATGTAGGTGAATTCTACTTTAACTTTTAATCTACATAGCTTGGGTAGCTGACAGTGATAGTCAACATAGATTAAGGTAACTATATAGAGAAAAATTAAAAATTCAAAACTTTAGTACATACATGACTTCTATTGATATCTGCAAGTTATAATCGCATTCTTTATATAAATTTTAAGCAAGTGAAAGTATTTGATCACATTCAAATAACATTAAAGAAAGACTTTTGCACAAGTCAATCTGTTTTTAAATCTGTACTTTTAAATTTGACTTTAAATGGCCATGATGCTCAAATAAAAACTGTAAATGACTGTTTTACTCCCATTTGTGGTATTGTTGTTTCAAATTATTCAGAAGCTTTAACTTTTATGCCACTGGCTCTGAACTGTAGTGGGCATCAGAGGACATAAAGGCTGTTGAAACATAACTTGCTGTGTTTCCTCTTTAAGAATTTCTGGTTCAGTTGGTCTATGTAGGACTTGAAAGTCTGAAGTTCTGACAATTTCTCTTGTAACAGTGGTCCTGAGCGCAATTGGTCCTGGAGAGCCACTCATGTATAACCACAAATATTCCCATATTTTTTCCCTCAAAAATCAATAAAGTATTAACTTAGAACAAATTTTCCACACTAATTCAACTTAAAGCAAGTTTTAGTTTTATGAATTATCTGGAGGAAATGACCCTGTGCAATTTTACTGTATTTCTTTGTGAAAATATTCTAGGTAAGTTCCAAGTTATTAATTCCAAGTCAGATCATCCAACATAACTGCAAAGACAAAGATACTTGGAAAATGTGATAAAGCATTCATACATGCCATTGATCTAGTGAATACCAACAATCTTTCTTGAAGAGCATTCACAGCTCCAAGTATAGAAATGAAACACCATTTGATAATGTATGAATGAGAAACACTGAGAGAACATCAAACACTGGAGAGGTTTGTTATTAAAAACTACCTGGGTGGCACTGTTCCCTCACCCTGCTTCCATCCTGGATGAAGTCAAAGTCACTGTGTGAAGCAGTCAAAATAAATATTAGCAAGATAAGAAGGAAGGAAATAACAAGAAAAGATTTATGTAAATAATTGCCATGTCGTGACTTGCAATTTCATGGCTGTTTTTAAGAACTATAGAAATAGTCTCAGCTTTCCCTCCATTACAAAAAAAAAAAAAAAAAAGAGGGAGAGAAAGAGATTTCTAGTGTAAATATAAATCACCAGCATTTACTTCCACAATGACAGTGTCTGCTTCTACAGCAGAGTTTGCAGAGATTTACTGTGCCAGACAACTGTTTTAGATCCATGGAAGCTGTTTAGGAGACAGATATGTACAACAGACCTTGAGAAATGCATGCAACCACTTCAGTGTGGTCTCTCTGGGTGTATTTCCTTCATGAGACTATTTCCTATAGAGGAAAAAAAAATCTGCCGTATAATAGATTTTGATGCCTTTTGTTACAGGTCTCTTTGCTCAAAGTCTAAAGCAGGAACTCCAGGTTTCATTGCAGTAGGCCTCCCCAGAAAGGCCACTAATAGCCATTAAAGAATTTATAATTTAAGGTGAACGGGCATGATTAGGAGTCTCAATGTGCTAAGTGCCAAAGAGCATTTTAAACAGGAGAAGACTGACAGGCCTGTCAGCAGTAATGCATGTGCGTTCGCATCTGACCTAAAAGCCCTTTCAACATCTACAAGGACAAAAAGGAAAAAAAAAATCAGTAAAAGAAAGGTTGTCTTGAGATGAAAGATTAATGGCATAGAAAAAAAGACTGCTTCCATCAGGAAAGACTTATGGCCTCACATCTCCACTCCAGTTGCAATCCAGAATTTGACTCTTTGGAATAAGTCTTTGATAAGAGTCTTTGGGGTTTTTTAGGTCTCTCTCTCTCTCTCTCTCTCTCTCTCTCTCTCTCTCTCTCTCTCTCTCTCTCTCTCTCTGTGTGTGTGTGTGTGTGTGTGTGTGTGTGTGTGTGTGCATCTGTGTGTGTTAAAGTTAGTGTACAGGGCACAATGCATCTTATCTTTGCCACTGCTGTGACCTCCCACAGACTCTGAGTCACAGATGAAGATTCCACTGCACGTCAGCTTGGATAGATGTCTTCTTTGTAAAGACTTTAGTGTCAAGACTCCTTCTGACCTGATTTGTGTCCTTCATCAGATCTGAGCCATAACAGGGGAAAGTTTCATTGGATTTACAGTGTTTAATTTCTGTTTACAAAGTTTGGATTGTCAAAGCTCAAAATATTTTTTGACTAACTTCTGACTTATTCTTTTATTCAGTGTGTAAGTCTATATATGAAACTAATAAATAGATCTTTCAAAGGGATGTATAAACTGGAGAAAGAATTAAAAATGACTTGTTCATATTTATGTCCTGGTTGTTTTTCATCGTTTGTGTAATATATACTCTCAAATCTTGATTCAGAATTGAAGGAGATCCTCTTAATGGATAGTACTACAAAGGTGCTTAAATTGATCAAATGCAGGTGCCTTTGTAAAAAGGAAAGTTTTAAGGTAATTTTACAGTATTTTACAGATATTCTTAAGTCCAGTCTCAGCTTCAATTAACATAAGAAGAGCTCTTTTGAAGCTATTTACAGAATGAAATGTCTCTAGGGGTTAGTAAATTGCATGCTTTTGAGACAATTCCCTTCAGGAAAAGCATTGATACCTTACTAGGAAATCTCTTGGACATCTCCCATGGAAACTAAAGAGACTTTCATAAGCGACATAATGACTACATGTCAAGGAGAGAGTGATACACTGTGAGTCTTCAGAGGAATCAAAGGAGTCTACCAGCTTGCTTTCTTCTGAACACATGTAGCATAAAATTAGCACACAAAGACATTTGAAAATATACTGTCTTTTGCTAAGGTGGATAATTATTTTTAGCATTACAACTGCTGCAGACTATTCCATCTCTAATTTGTTAGCAAAGAAGAAAATTCCATGAAAATATAAAACTATTTAAAATAAACATTTAATAATTGCACGAAATTCAGTTTATTCTGATATAACAATTGCTGGATAATATATAACTTGACTTAAAATTTAAAATCTAGTTTTTATTCCCTCCTAGACACATTTGGTCCTTTCTTAAAGAATGTGTTTATTTATTTTAGCTATGTGGGTGCCCAAGTGTATGCATGTACATCATATGCAGGCAGATGTCAGTGGACACAATAAGAAACTGTTGATCCCCCTGGAACTAGAGTTGCAAGCAGTTATGAACCACTTGATATGAATGCTGCAAACTAATCCCAGGTCCTCTGCAAAAAGAACAAGTGCTCTTAACGGCTGGTCTACTTCTCTTGCTCCCATTTAATCCTTCTTACTATTTAAAGTATTAACTACAATTGGCGGCTCTTAAGTCAGGCATTAAACAATACTTCTCACCACAATGTGTATGGTGGTTTATGAAATATGTCCCTCATGTTTATTATAATACAGATTTTATATTCCTGTGGAAGAAACATGATCATGGAATCTTCCACAGTATATGTAGGAGAAACAAGCATATACTCTTGGGAAATGATCAATTCAAAGCTGTAAAAAAGGCAAATTCACATGTGTAGATAAACATCTCTTTCATTGGAGCTTATGGAACTCTAACTATCCTCAGTGTGTTTGTCTAGCACTGTCATCCTGAGTATCTTCTGTCTACCCTTCCCAAGTATGTGTATGTATATTGCTGCCATAGATGTTCTTGGGTACTTTGTACTTTTTAGTGGCTTATTGCACTTGAAAATTAGGAGAGGACTAATGAGCTGGAAAAGGAACCTGCTCAAAATCTGAATTAAGAATATTTTTAATAAACTCCTTTTGGTTATAAACATTACTATACATGATAGAAACGAAAGAGTTAATCATGATATCATGTTATTTGGGGGGAATTAATTCAAAATAGAATGAGTTCAGGTTCCTTGTGTTATCAAACGGTCCTATTGAGAAGCCTGAGACAGTGATATGGCCCAGGGGGCAAAGGCAATTTCTGCCAAACCTAAGCACCCGAGTTTAGTTCCCAGAACCCATGGAGTAGGAGAGAATTGACTCCTGTAAGTTGTCCTCTGGTCTTCACATGGAAGTACACACACATTCTCACACACATACAACCAGTAAACAAACGTTAAATAAAATGCTAATGTATAATTTTAAGTTACATTTTTTATGTTTTTGTTGTTGTTGTTGTCTTTTGTTTTTGAGTAGGGGGCTGGGTTTCCAAGTACATCCAGAACCATCTTCTTCCCTACTGCTAACTGGAGCATCACCAGCACACAGCACTAATTACCATTCCTCAAGTGGTAAACTGATGTTCAAAGGGTTCAAGAAACAAATTAACAGAAAAAAATCTGATAACAGCAAGTCTATTATTTATACTATCCAACCTCAGTCCAGTGTTTGTGCTGTGTAGATTCCTGTTATAACATGACATGGAAATACTTTCAAAGGAACTCATCTCCAAATAACTATAAACAGACATTGATTTCCTATGACTCTCATACTTGGCAAGAGCCAAAGTCTAGATTTTGCTTTTGAATATCTATGCCATTTATTACCACACCCCATCCCTTGGGACATCAGGGACCTCCTCCCTTAATCCAACAGCCGGATGATAATAAAGGCCTGGCTAAGTAGGAGTCCTGGATGACTCCCTTCCAGCCCTCTATCAGCAATGTTTTCAGAATGGTCAGTGGCTGCTGAGCTGGCTATCGAATACTCAAAAATCACCTTCAGTTTCACATGGTCTTGACAATATGCAAATAAGTCAAAACCCAGTTAGCACTGTAAGTATGAACACTATCTCAAACTGCTTGGTTCCATCTTTCTTATTAGTGTGCTTCGAAAAGAAAAATTATAACTAAGAATAAAAGTAAAGAAAAATGTCCATCTCCTTTTTAAACATTTATGTTATGTATATGAGTGTTCTATGTACCCATGCATGCCAGAACGGGGCACCAGATTATATTACAGATGGTTATGAGCCACCATGTGGTTGCTGGGGATTGAACTCATGACCTCTGGAAGAGCAATCAGTACTCTTAACCACTGGGCCATCTATCCAACTCCAGATGTTCATCTCTTGTTACTGATGATGAACTTAAGCAATTTGCAATACATTAAACACTACTGGTGCATGACAACAAGAATTAGATACCTGAGGTAGGATGTACTCGTCACTGTTCACTCAGAATAGTTGACACTAATCATTAACAGTTCAAAGATAAACAAAGAGTAGCTGCTCAAAGTAAAGAAATGTTTTTAAATTCAACTCAATTAAACTAAAATTTCTTGATGCGTTCTAAAGTGTGGACTCTTTGCTAAGTACTATTTTTCCAAATATAGAAAGGAAAGCTCCTAGAAAGACCAATGAACTGACAGGTTTAAAATGACTTTTGACTTTTTTGTTTGTTTGTTTCCTAATTCATTTTCAGAGATTGTATCCCTAAGTAACTTACCACGCTGAGCTCAAGTTCCTAGAAAGAAACAGATAAATATTTATACCAGGTAGGTAGTAATAATTTGGAAGTTGAAAAGAGAAATAGAGGTTAGCTATATATTTGGAAACAATTGTTTAGGGGGTTAGGGGGAGTGGATCTTATAGTGTCCAACCCTAAGACCAATAACTGCTGAGAGAGAATCAACCTCATCCTGGGATGAGTCTCTGATTGGTTATTCAATATGGAGTCATCACTTCCGAACTCAAATGCACATAAAACCAAAATTGGGCTCAATGGGTCCCATGTGTGTTGAAAACATAGTGCTGAAGTAAAGAAAATCCAAAGTGTAGTAGCCAAGAGAGGAACTGCCAAGATGGACTTCCCACCTAAGTTACTGCTGTATTCTGTTGTTTCTAAAGTGAAAGAAAGAACGAATGTTGAGGGGGGGGGGCAGGGCTGGAGTGGGGAGGGGTGGAGTAGGGAAAGGGGGAAGTGTGTGGTCCACACCGGCTGGTTTACTGTTGACTACAGACAACACCACATGAGAACATAGCCAGGGCCGGACTTTACCTTCTTGGCCATAGAAAATATATTCAGTAGATGTTTCTAATTTTGACCGTGGTAGCCTGAATTAGGGAACACAGTTCACAATGGCTGTCTCTTAAGTATTTTCCTGAGCATAATTCAATAAAATAAAAAGTGCCAGTTGCCTGGGAGGTTCATTATCTACTGTTGATAGAAGTGTGATCTGTGAAACTATTAGTTTTTATTTTGAAAGCACTCGTTGCAATCTGATAGTTGCAAATATTTGGATGTGTGCATAGGTACATAAAAAATAGGAACAGTGGCTGTCATTTGAGTAGTAAAATTGTTAAAAAAATTAACTTAAAACTCTGGGAGGAGTTTGGGGAAGGGGAAAGAATATATTCAAAATATATTGCCGATTTTTTTTTGCAATTAAAAATGAAATTTGAAAAAGTGTTTTATTTTTCTGATATTTTTGCACAGGGCATATTTCACTCTTCTAATTATCAATAAAATTTAAGTAGATTATAAAAATGCTTAGGATTATAAAAATGCTGGATTATAAAAAATGCTTAGGAAACCTTATTTTGCTGTATTGACCCATTTACTCAATTTTATATGTGCTCAAATAAATTAATACAATTGAGTTTTCTTGTCAAAACAGTTATCCACACAGAGGTAAGCATAGACCAGAAATATTTCCCTGTGTGCTTATTTAAATAGATGAAAGCAGGAAAAAAATGGCACGCTAAAGAAGCTTTCATTGTGTCGGAATTAAAATGTATTAGTCTTATTGGAAATACATGGGACATCAGCTATGGTTTAATTTTTTCCTCTATGGACAGTGTGGAAGGAACCCAGCAAAATGTAATCCTCACATTCCCTGATTTTGGGCCACAAGATTGTCTTCAGCAGATAGTGGGTGGGTAACCTTTGTTTACTTAATGTCCTTTGTCCCTGCTGCTGAATGTATCACCTTTCATGCTGTCACACAGGATGTAGAACACTGGGTGCTTTCTTCAAAATGAGTTCATCTTTCTCTGATGGAAACCTGAAATGCTTTTGGTTTTGTTTTTTTTGTTTGTTTGTTTTTTTTCAGTTTTAAGTATGAAGAGGGTTTAGTAAAAGATGTGAAATTTCTCCACAAAAGGCTTTAATTAGCAAGAGACAATGTCATAGCTTTGAGCCCTGCTGAGGATCTCTTCTGACCCCTGAGGGTCTGAAGAATCTTCTTAGTTACCATGCAGGGCACCAAAGCCTTTCCATTAGTGGTTTCTAACTCCTCCAGGCTAAGAGCTCTTAAGGAAGGGGGAAGGGGTGGAATGAGGTACAAGGCACAGAGGGTGGGGGGAGTGTGTGTATTGCTGCTAGTGTTCAAGGGAATGTACAATGTCAGAGGTTTGCGGTATATTTATTGTCTTTGAAATAGGTATTTCATTCAAAAGATTATCACAGCATTCACATAATTGAAAATAACAGTAACTAATATGGGTATTTAAATAATAAAAGCATAAAATGGAACTTTCCATTTTCTATGTGAAAACATCCATGTTTTCAAAAGCAACACCACTAATAAAAGAGCTGGTTGTTGTGATATATGATATCTAGTGAGGATATAGGCTAATGAACATTGATGAGTTATGTAATCTCCCTCAAGTAATTGAAGCGTCCAGATATCTGTCTTGTTGGGTGGGTATTTGGAGAGGTACAGAGATTTTTTTAGGGGTTTAAGTGGCAATAACTAAATTCCAACTTCCTTTTTTTCTGTGTCTTGTTTATTAACGTATGCAATGCAAAGAAAATCTAAAAGAATCCAGATAGAAAACTTGAAGGAATGAATCAAGTTGGTACTTTCCCTGTGCTCTTTTCAGATACCATTAATTTGGAGCACATTATTTCCAATAGTCTGAATAAACAATGCTTTTAGGTCAAGACAATATTTTGCTGTGTAGTTGAGCTGGCCTCCAATTCCCATTCGTCCTGCCTCAGCCCTTTGAGTACTTTGATTGTAGGCATGCACCATCACATCCAGCTAAATAAATCATCTTCTACTGTATGCATTTGATGGATGATTTTTCAGATTTTAATGTGTTTCGGATTCTTTTCATTTTTCCCCAGCTTTATCAAACCATGGAGAACAGTGTGTCAGCAGACTGTCAGCAATGCTGTCCCATTGTTAAGCTGGATTAAATGACTGCAAAGGCTTGTTTACTGACACTCTTGGAAAGTCTAAGCATGTCTGGAAACAAAGCTCAAGTAATAATACCCATCTCTCTTATCTCCTACTTTTCTCTATCCTGACTTCATTTTAATGTGGACTCTTTCCCTGGCTTCTGGCAGTACCAAGTTGATTCCTGCCTCTGCAGCCCAACCCTCCAGCAGACAGGACCTATCCCACATCTCCATCACTTCTGAGTTGGGTTCTAATAACTTAGTTTGCACCTTCTTCCCATTTCTTAGCCAAAAGCTATGGTCCAAGGGATGAGATATGCTATGAACCATGAGTTCACTTCAAAGAAAACTACATTTTATATAATAACTTATATAAGCAAAATCAAAAAAGAACATGCATATTCTCAAAGGAAATTGATGCCCTTTACCAAAATGGGAAACTATTACTGGGTCAACAAAAGCAGAAATATTCAAGTTCCTTAATTTGGGGTCTTTCTACACAGATGAAGTCATATTCTGTCACATCCTGAGCTCGCAATGATTCTAGCAACTCAAGAGCAGAATATAGTGATGCAAACTGGAGACCTTGCAAGTGTCCACAGAGAATATTCAGGGATTTTCCTTCTGTGCTGATAGAATATAGACATTGTGATTCAAGTGTGGGAATGGAAACCAATACAGAGTATAATAGAATTCCCTATCAAAGACTAATGTGCTAGGTTCTTTCTGTTTGAAGACAATTTGAAGCATTGGGGGAACACTCCTAGCGTTAACACGAAGAATTTTTAGTATGTATAGATTCATACTGCCTGTTTAAAACTATATGACACTGCGCTTTAGACTGGAGTTATTCTGTAGAGCAGATAACAGTTCTTTGATTTATATGCTAACTATATTTCTAAACACGATTTCCCTCCTCCCCGTGTCTCTGGAACATTAGCCATCCACCGCAAATGCAATTCATAAATGTGTTCTCTAAGAATGTGAATTTTGTAGTTAGACTTCCAGGCTTCACACCCTCACACCAATAAAAACAAACAAAAAAATACTTTCAATAGCTTTCTAGTTGTGTGGCCTTGGCAAAGCTAATTAATTTTTATAAGTTTTCATTCCTCACCTTTAAGATGAAAATTAAAGCAGTACCTACCTCACAGGCTGATGTTTTAATAGAGCTATTGTTTCTAAGGGATTGATGTCTACAACATATAGTAATTTCTCGATAAAGGTCGGCTACTATTAGGGATCACACTTGGAGGCTACAAATTCAATTTGAAGGGCAAGGTAAAGCAAACTGAATTTTGATGCTCACAGCATTTGCCATGTGCATTTGTATCAAAATCTGCCTGTTCTTCATAGGGGAGGCTTGCTCTTCACACCTCAGTTTATTACTGTGAGACAAGTTGAGAAGATGACACTCCTAGGGGATTCTGTGCTGCCGTGAAATTTTGGGAAAAGTTGAATTTTAAGCAAAGACCACATTACTTAGTTTTTGGTAATGTAGGACATGACTAAAAAATAAGGAAATGATACCCTTAAATATTTATAATTTCTCGTACTTCTTTTCAAGATTGTGTTGGAGGCAATGACAACAGACTTGAAATGTCCAGTGTCATTTCAGAATAAAAAGCTAGTGTCTCTAAAATCTTAGACTCTGTGCTTACAGATGTGAGTGAAGATACTATGGGAAGTCTTCATAGCTGTCTGAGCTCTTAATCTCCATACGTTCTAATTAAAAGCCTGATTGATTCTGGGGACCTTAGAAATGAAGTTGGACATCTACTTCATCTAGAACCAGATGCATTTCTGATAGGCCTGTAGTGAGTTATGTTCTATAAGATGTATATTAATGTCTTGTTTGTTCCACTTAATCCAAGTACCACCAGGCTCTCTTACAGGACCATGAAAAAGATTAGTAAGCAGAACAGACCAAGGACCGGACTTCCTGAGGTTTTTAATCATTATTTACCTCTATCAATAAATACCTTTGCCATTTTACAGTTCTCCTGTTTTGGGAATGCAGATAATCAAAGAGAACCTCGATTTTCTAGAGATCAGGAAATAAATATATTCGTTTTTGTTTCAATTTTGAGTTTAATTAGTGAGTGGCGGACGCCTTTAATCCCAGCACTTGGGAGGCAGAGGCAGGCAGATTTCTGAGTTTGAGGCCAGCCTGGTCTACAAAGTGAGTGCCAGGATAGCCAGGGCTACTCACAGAAACCCTGTCTCAAAAAACCAAAAAAAAAAAAAAAAAAAAGAAAAAAAAAAGAAAAGGAAAAAAAAGAAAGAAATATAACATAAAAACACAGCTTTTATTACATATCAGCTTTGGAGATAAAGATGAAAGATGGTGGCTCGTGCCTCTAAATCCAGAACTAATGACAGGACGATTCAAAATGTGAATCCATTCTGGACACCATAGTAAGAATACATCTTAAAAAAGGAAATGGAGCTAAGTCAGAGAGTTCTATCCCAGTCCTGTAGGTCAAAAGAAAGAAACCCTGCAGTTGCCCTCTGACTACCACTGACAACCACATGTACATCCTCTTGCAAGGACACATTTATACACACACACACACACACACACACACACACACACACGCTCAAAATACATAAATGAAATAAAATGTAAAGGTCAGTCACAGTCACTACTGAAATATCCACTTTTCAAGCATTAAAAACATTAATATTTCATTTGAACATACCATGAAGGAGCACCAAGGATGTAATGAGTCTATAAAATCTTTACAGTAACAATTTTGCACTCATTACCTCATTCACTATGAAAAAGTGGGTGTTAGCCGCCCTGAATATGAACCTCCTGAATGGAAGCATATAAGGAAATGCAACATACTGTAATGAAATTGAAATATTACTTGCATAGAAATGGCAACAGAATTCCTCAGTAAGAAAACTGTATTTTTGAAAAATATACCTTTATAATCTCACTTGGAGGCTATAAATTCATTTTGAAAGGCAAAGTTAAGAATAACCTTTTCCCAAGAGGTCAGGGTATAAGAAGAGAGTGAGTGTGGTACATCTTGTGATATGACAGATTGAAGTATGCATGCTTGCCATGGCTTTGTTAAACTGGAGGAAAGTTTTCGTGTGCATGTAATTCTTGATTTGAATTGAACTTTTACATAAATCGGCTCAGCTGCTTTTTATATATATCAGTGTAAATCAACACAAGGTAAGTTGGGAAGATTCAAGAAGATCACAGTATGAGCTGCCAGAGATTGGGGGAAAGTTATGGAGCCTTCCAGTTATAAGGTGAGGCGGGTGTGTGTGCCTACGTGCAGGAATGCACAGGTGAAAGCTAGCAGACTTGTGGGCTAATGGGTGCAGATGAAGGTGGGAGGACATTCTGTTGGCAGCTGGATAATAATAAATACAAACAGAACAAGTGATACCCCTCATGCCTACTGCTCAGCAAATATACCTGGAGGTCTGATGACCAAGAATCACTGTCTTTTTCCTATGCCCTAACCTGTTTCATTTGTTCCCTTACCTTTCCTGACAGTTTACTTACTCCTTCAGTCTTGTTCACTGGTGCTCTTACTACAATTAGCTGTGTCTATTTCTGATATGTACAACTTACTTGAACATGGCATCACACTCCAGCTATGCCTCTTGACCCGCTTTTGCAAAGGAATACTAATTCTATAGGTCTAGGCAAAAAAATAACTATTGAAATATAGTTTCTGAGGCATGAAATTTTGATGTTTTATTAACAAAAAGGTTTCCATTTTTTCTTTAATTTTGAAGTTTTTTCAGAATAAAACATGCATATATACGTCTTACATAGTATTATATTTATATAATATATAACATACTGTATATTATCATATAACATGAATATATAGGTAGTGTAATATATGTATTATATCATATATTATTGGATGAGATGTTTGTATAATATTTATATAATGCATTATATTATTATATTTCATATTATATATAGCATATTCTATACATTACATTATTATATTATATGCTTATATATAATATTTATATAATCTAATATATATATATATATGAGATTTCAGCCTGTGTGTGTTTTGCCTCATAATTCTAAGCTTTTAACTTTAATGGATATATTAATAACTTTTCTGTTTCCAACAAACTTATAAAAGATGTATTTTGGCTTATGGTTCCAGAAGGTTAAAGTCATTAATAGAGAGGAACACATGACAGCAGGCACCAGGCATGGAAGTAAGCAGGAAGCTGAGATCTCACATCTTGACCACCAACGTGAAAAAGAGAAAGCCAACTGGAAGTGGCAAATGTTTTTAAACCTCAAAGCCCACCCCCGTGGTTCCCAAGAGGTTATATATCAGATATTTACATTATGATTCATAATAGTAACAAAATTACTATTATGAAGTAGCAACAAAAATAATTTTGTAGTGGAGATCACCACAACATGAAAACTATATTAATAGATCACAGCATTAGGAAGGTTGAGAATGACTGATCTAAGGGCCAATTGCTCGAGGGACTATTAAAGGCATTTTTTGGATCACTATATGGTCTCTGCTATGATCACATACTTAGATCAAGTCTAATTTTTCATGGCTAAAATTATTTTTAAATACTCTTAGATCATAAACTAACTTAATCCTTTGATGAACTGTTGAAGACATGATTAGATTTGTTTCAGTAATATAAATTTTAGCTGAGACGAAAGGATGGACCATCCAGAGACTGGTCCACCCGGGGATCCATCCCATAATCAGCCACCAAACCCAGACAATATTGCATATGAGAGCAAGATTTTGCTGAAAGGACTCTGATATAGCTGTCTCTTGTGAAGCTATGCCAGTGCCTGGCAAACACAGAAGTGGATGCTCACAGTCATCTATTGGAAGGAACACAGGGCCCCCAATGGAGGAGCTAGAGAAAGTATCCAAGGAGCTGAAGGGGTCTGCAACCCTATAGGTGGAACAACAATATGAACTAACCATTACCCCCCACCCCTCAGAGCACGTGTCTCTACCTGCATATGTAGCAGAAGATGGCCCAGTCGGCCATCATTGGGAAGAGAGGCCCCTTGATCTTGGAAATTTTATATACCCCAGCACAGGGGAATGCCAGGGCCAAGAAGTGGGAGGGGGTGAGTAGGGGAGCAGGGCGGGGGGGGGGAGTGGGGAGGGTATAGGGTACTTTCAGGATAGCATTTGAAATGTAAATGAAGAAAATATCTAATAAAAAATTGAAAAACATAATATAAATTTTAGGCTTGAAACAATGTTATTTAGTAGACTTGATTTCTTCTTAAGCAAGGTGGTGTTGTTTAGATTTAAATGTTTTTGTGTGCCCCCTATAGAGGAGACAGATGATAGGTTATTCCTTCACTACCAAAGAAATGAGCAGACCCCCAAGGACCAAGACCAGGGAAGTCCCCAAAGGGAAAGGGGGTGGTGTAGGGGAGGAAAAAAGAAAGAAGAAAAAGAGGAAGAAAAAGAGGATTAGGAAGAGGAAAAGGGAGAGGAAGAGAAGTGGAAAAAGTCTGAATTATATAGGGAAGAGTCTCTGGGGGAAGGGCAGCCCAGCCCCTGGGCTGGAAAGTTCTGGATTGGGGGAAGAGTAGGCCAGGTGTCAACTAAGGGTGCTGGGAGAACCTGGAAGCCAGGACGCTTTGATATGTAAAATATGCACCTCAATCCCATGTCCTTCAGCAAAAACCAAACAACAGACATTCTTCTTTACCTTGGGGCATGCTGAAAGGACAGACTGTCTCATCATTTCCTGTTTCCTTTCTCTGCATTTCCATATGGTAACTAAGCTGAATTAAGTTTCTTCCTTTAAAATATAGAATGATTTGCTGTCATGATGATCCCTGAATAATGCAAACTGAAATGCTGAAGCATATTTGCAGATCACCATCTTTTTGTGTGTGTGCATTTCAAATGCTATACCAAAAGTCCCCTATGCCCTCCACCCCCCCCCCAACTCCCACTTCTTGGCCCTGGCATTCCCCCGTAGTGAGGCATATAAAGTTTGCAAGACCAAGGGGCCTCTCTTCCCAATGATGGCTGCCTAGGCCATCTTCTGATACATATGCAGCTAGAGACATGAGCTCCAGGGAGTACTGGTTAGTTCATATTGTTGTTCCACCTATAGGGTTGTAGACCCCTTCAGCTCCTTGGGTACTTTCTCTAGCTCCTCCATTGGGGGGCCCTGTGATCCATCCAATAGCTGACTGTGAGCATCCACTTCTGTGTTTGCCAGGCCCCGGCATAGCCTCACAAGAGACAGCTATATCAGGGTCCTTTCAGCAAAATCTTGCTGGTATATGCAACAGAGGAATGGATACAGAAAATGTGGTACATTTATACAATGGAGTACTACGCAGCTATTAAAAAGAATGAATTTATGAAATTCCTAGGCAAATGGATGGACCTGGAGGGCATCATCCTGAGTGAGGTAACCCAAACACAAAAGAACTCACATGATATGTACTCTGATAAGTGGATATTAACCCAGAAACTTAGAATACCCAAGATACAAGATACAATTTGCAAAACACATGAAACTCAAGAAGAATGAAGACCAAAGTGTGAACACTTTGCCCTTTCTTAGAATTGGGAACAAAACACCCATGGAAGGAGTTACAGAGACAAAGTTCAGAGCTGAGACGAAAGAATGGACCATCTAGAGACTGCCATACCAGGGCATCCATCCCATAATCAGCCTCCAAACACTGACACCATTGCAGATCACCATCTTGAAGTGAACATTAAGAAATAAGAAATGCCAACATGAAACAGAGGAGATGGCTGTGTCAACATAGTGCTTGCTATGCAAGGATGAGAACACCCAGCATCCATGTAAAAGACCTGGGTAAGGTGATGCATGCCTGCAATCCCAGAATTGGAGATGTGAAGATAGGGAGATCCTGTGGCTTAGGCTGGGTAACTAGGCAGTCTAGTGAAGTCAGCAAGCACTGGGTTGTGTCAGAGATCCTATCCCAAAAAGTAAGGTGGGGAGGAAGATTGCTTACATCAATCAACCTTTGGTATCCACAGACAGACAGACACACACACATACACACACACACACAGGTGATGGTGATGAATATGTTCTGAGAAGAGATTAAGTGCTATTTATTATAATATGGTATAGAAAACTGTGACTCTACTCTCTGTTTCAAGACCATAACTGTCTAGCTAAGTAATTTGATAATAGCTGAGGCAGTCCTCCATTTTCCACGGTAGTCACTATGGTACCTGTGACAATAATTGCTTCTCTGTCACTACCAATTTTCATAATGGAGACCAATAACTAGTCTGAATAAAAACAACTTTGAACATGTACTGCCTGAACATGTATGCTGAATAGAGCTGGTGTCAATCCCAGCTTGGACTTACAGTCTATGGCACCCTCAAGACTATTCTGCTTGCCCCTGAGCATGAATGAAGGGCTCCTGCATTCAAGCAGTGACTGTCACCCCCAGTCCTGCTATGAGCAACACTGATGGAGCCAAAAGCAACATTTAATTATCTATGAATTTTAAGTACTTTGGAAACTTTACCTGTGTGTTTTGTCTGTTTACCTCAAGAAATGAAAATGCTTCTATGCTCATTGTGCAGAGATTTCCATTTCTGCATTCTTCCTGTCTCAGGAAGGAAAAAAAACTAACACCAAAGTACCACTGTTGCCCAAGACCTCTGTCCCCAAGGCCTTTCTGTTAAACACCCATTATTAGCACCTCCTCCCCCTATTTATTTATTCCTTTCTCTCACCTGAAATTTGATGTTAAAACCTGCTGTTTATGTCACTCCATATAAATGATCCAGGATTACCCAGGGACAGGTATTCAGGAGACTTAAAACTATGTCCATAAAGGAATAAATATCTTCTAAATGAATATTTACATCTTTAAATTAGACCCAAGAACTTTAAGTCATCTATGTGATGGTTTATTCATAGTTTCATAGTTAAGGCAAATCTTTAAAATAACTTTTTATATATGAAGAAGTTTCATGCTATGAATTATAAATATTCATTATAAATATATATTACAATTAAAATTCTTAGTTTGGATCTTCCTCATTTACATATTGAGAAGAGGCTCAGTGGTCTTCATGAGTCTGAGAAGCCATGGTTTTATAGCCACATAGAAGCTAGTGAATAAATCTTTTATTATTTTTATTTTGTCTGTGGGGATCATTGTCTGCTTGTGCTTATTTACAGTGCATGTAGAGTACAGAAGAGGACATCAGAACCCTTGGAACTGGAGTTATGGGTAGTTGTGAGCTACCATGTAGATACTGAAAACTGAACTCAGCTAGCAATGTTCTTAACTGCCAAGTCACCTCTTCAGCCTCCACCATGTAGATGATTTCAAAATATAGTCTGTGACAATATAGTTGCAATGGCACTGTAAGTTATTTGTGTGGGTTCTGTTTGGTTGCTTGAGACCTGGTCTACATGATGCCCAGGCTGGCCTTGAACTTAATAGGTCACTGAGGCTGGATTTGAACTCCCAGCCCTCTGCACTGCTGAGATTATGGTCATATCCCATCATGTTCTACCCTTGCTAGTGGATTTTTAACAAGTTAATCACTTCTTTGTTAAAATTCAAATCAAAAGTACTTGTTTGTTGATTCAGCCTCTGAGATTCCGTAGGGTTAGGCTTCATAACACAAGCATGTTTTCATTTTTCATCCTAAGCTTATAGAAAATTCTTCTTTATTCTGCTCAATCTCACCCACTATCATTTCCTTTTATTCATTACTCAGACAAGAAAAATCATGTGTCCTATCTCATATATTGTTCTGATGGGAATTGTCTTTTTACTATGGTCTCAAACAAGACACCATGGATACCTTGACCTGCATGGCAAAGATTCTGTGCTGAGAATGATATTGTGAGTCATTCATATATACTGATTTACTTTCCATGTGGAACCACTCTTTTCAAGTAATCACCACACATCTCTGGTGGGCCCATTGGAAGGCTGTGTAAGCACTAATGCTTCCTTCAAAACCTTAAATCCAGGAGAAGGCTGGATTCCACAGGGGCAGCCAGGATGGGCACATTTAGCATCCTCCTGCAGCTCTGGCTCACTCCTTCCTGTCTGAGTCTCTAAACAACATGTGCTTTAATCATTCCAGCTCACTGACTCATGAAATGTAAACACAAAGGTGATAATTAGTTAGAAGGGCATAGTCCTTTCTTGCAAGTTGAATGTACCTTCCTGCTAGAATTTCACTCTCAGAAAAGACGTGTAACACCTGACACTTGAGTTTGCCTTGGTTCAGTTTTCCTCAAGCTTGATACTGCTGGCTTCAGTAATATTTTGCTTGGATTTTCAACTGTATTCAAATCTGCATAACTTCCACAACCAGCTGAGACAAACCAGATGAAGAATTTCAACCACATATATTCACCATGTCAAATTATTTCTATTTCCTTTTTCCTTTTTTCTTGTTTCTCTTTTTCTTTTTTTCTTTTCTTTTCTTTTTTTTTTTTTTTTTTCCCCATTTTGGTGTCTGGTTTCCCATCTGTGTGGCTTAGTTCCTGTGAGGCCAGATTTAGAAATGGGTGGGAAACTATTGCCTAACTTAAGGAGTGTTAATCATTTCCCCTTAATAGAAGTAACATTTTTATTGCAGCTTTAGTGATGGAATCTTTTCCTGAGGCAAGAAACAATAACAAAATCCCTCTTACATACCTGTCTCAAAAGAATTCTAATCTGTCTGGGAGGCAGCCACCCCTGAAGGATGCTTAGGCTGTTCTCAGAGGGTTGGCACACTTGGAGATATGCTAAAGATATACAGAAGTTTAAGTAACTTCCCACTCATCCATGTTGAAAGAAGAGACAGGCATTTGGAGTTCTGGTTCTGGTCTGCATTTTGTCAGGTGTGACTTTATAGCAGGCAACATTTATTTAAATTTCCCAAGCCTTCTATATTCATTCTGGGGAATTCCTGCAATGTTGCAATTTGCAGACTAACTTAAACCAAGACACAGAGAGGGCAAGTGAGCAGCTGGGATCCAAACAGCTAGCTGTGTGCAGAACCAGATGCTAGCCCCGGGTTTTCTTTCCTGTCTCAGATTCTACTGCCATCTACACTGTGAGGATATTTTTCCTTTACTGAGTTTGTGTTTTGATTTATCTTAATCTGAAAAATGAGGTGATTTAGCTAAACCTCAAAAAAAACCTTTGATCTTGAATACCCTATGATCTTATAATTGAGTGTTATCCTAAAATTTGGGGAGAATACAATTTAGTTCAGTTCAGCCCAAACAATACACATATTTATAAAATAAAGTTGAGAAGCAGTGGGCCAGGAGTGGTATGAGATTAAGGGTCTGGTATTAATCTGGGAAAGCTTCCGGACTAAAAGGGTTTCATCTGGTGCAGGCAGGAAGAGCTGTGATGTTGGTTGGCAGATGGGAGGGACTCAACTCAAGCCTCTTCAGAGCTCTAGCAACAGAGGATTCAAAAGGAAAGGCCATTAGCAGGGCCTCCTGATGGAATGACAGGTTCTCAGGATCAAGCATCTTGCTGAGGAAAATGAAAATGGGCCTCTCGCTCAGAACCTTTCCTTTCTTGGGAATTCATACATTATTGACTGACTAAGGTGAACTGAGCTGCAGAGTTGCTTTGAAGCTTACAGTTAACAAGCTGTAATTGAGAAACTGTCCAGAGATTCAAATGCATGGAAAACCATGAAAGAATAATGTTTCCATGTTTCTGAGTTTGCCAAAATGCAGTTTCCTTTCTCCTGTGCACTTCGTCCCTCTCTGAATTCATAACATTTACATCAAGATGTATTCTAACTGTTCATAATTAATACTTAGCATGTTTTTTTTCCAAAATATTGGCAATGTTAGCAAATGTTGACACTGTATCTTTTCTAGTCTGCTAGGGATAAAGTACCCATATTGAAAAATCATCTCTCTTTTTCACTCAGTTTGAGACCTTTTTGAGAAGGGAATTCTAAGATTTGCAGGGTCACTGTGAGTAGAACAGCTGAGGAAATGCATGCAGGCTGAGGAACTAGAGTAGAACTCTATACAGTGAGCTCTCTGTATCTTTCCTCTGACATGGAGCTAATGGTCTACACTAAGTGTGGCTTAGAAAATGCAATTTTGAACTTATAAAAACAATTCTATTTAGAGGTTGTAAAGATCCTTCAGCCAGTGAACTCAACCTCTCATCCATGTTGAAAAATGTAGCATGGTAGCATGTGTTTGTAATCCTACTACTAGGGAAGCTGGAAGAGCCCCTCTCCTGGGTTCACTGGCTTAAGCCAAGATTGACCTGAGGTCTACAAACATAGATTTATTCATTTGCATATGCACACACACCAACAACACATGAAGATGCACACACAGGTGAGGAGGCATACATACTCATGCACACACCTATCTCATACATGCAGCTACCCATGTATGCAGACATCCATGCATGTTCACGCATCATCAAATAAATAAAATAAAAATAATTGTATATACTAAAGTGCCAGAACCTATAGCTAGATACTTTCTCTGTATGATCTTTAATTTTTACAGTACCTCTTTAAAATAAAGATTTCAAAATCAGAGTGGTTCATTTACATGCCACACCAGGGCTGTAGCACCGGTCAGCTTGACACAAATGCCCTGCTTCTTCCAATCTACACTTCTAAGAAACATGTATGGGTAATTAAATATTGGCATTTTAAAACAAGTTAAAGGCATGCTACCTAATAACTATGTTGAAATATCTTTAGTCATGCATATTCACATGAAATTTAAGTGTAATGACTACTTTGGGGTAGTGAGTTAATGGGTTAGGATTTTAGGAATAAACGGACTTGCAAATACATATGTGAATGTATCTATATTACATATCTATATATATACACACACATATATATACATATATATATGAATATATCTATATTATATGTATATAATCTTTATTGTATATGTATATACATATAGTATATGTATATACATATACATATTGTATATGTATATACATATACATACATATACACACACATATCAAGAGAGTTGAAGGTGCTGATTAATCGGACCTTTTTGCCGAGAAATCCATGCAAGTTTGTGGTGAGGAATTACTAGGATGTGCAGAGTCCTTTGCACTCAGTAATTGCCACCTCAGAAGCTGGAGGGCTGCATCATCGGGCTGCCAACTACATTTGGACAGTAGGTTGGTTGCAGCTCCCATTTGTGGAGATGACTTACTTGACTTGGGAGAAAGAACAAAAAAATTCAGAACATAATATGGGGGAAAGAACAGATTCAAGTCAACATCCTGGGTTCTTGCCCACTTCCAAAAATATCCCTTTATTTTTCTCACTATAACATGAAATGAGAAGCTTTAAAAGTAACAGGGAAAAAAAAAAAGATGCATGAGACCAGAGGGGTCTAGATGGGACTAACAGGAAAGAGACAGGGACAAGAGAGGATAAAGAGAAGTGAACATGATTGAAAATACATTACAGACTTGAATGAAATTATCATGAAACCCATTTATGTATAATTAATATGTACTAATATAAAAAGATAAAAGAGGTTGGCTGGCAATTTTCATGGAAGAACTGTTGGAACTACATACACATAGGTCTGTATAGATGGCTCTCCATTTCAGCTTCCCGGGTTGTATGCTTGCCACTGGCTACATACTAACTTGCCCTGCACACTTTGTAATTACCATGGCTGCCATTTGATCCCCCCCCCCCGGCCCCCCAGATCTGCACATCACCAGCATTGGAGTCAAAGGTCTTTCCCCATTGATCTTGTATTTATCTCTGTCTTTGGAGTGGTTTGTAAAGGGTTCCCTGGTGAGGAATCGTGCTGCCACATAAGCAGATAGTATCTTTTTCTCCTTACTGTGTCAAGGATTCAAATGCAATACAACTTAATCATGAGAATCTGGTGACTCTGGTTGGTAAAGCTCAGGAGTGATGAAACAGTGGAACAGTCAAGCTGCCTTGGCCTCAGTCTGTTATCCATCCTGATTGTTAGGGAAGAAAAGTAAATTAGTTACTGTCTACAGCCATGTTGTCATCTCTGTTTCTTTCAGTCCCAAACAGTCCTTCCTAATAATATGGAAACCTCTGAAATCCTCCATTCTTAGTGCCCTACAGCTGCCCAATAACTGCTTCAGTGACCTCATAGAAATTAATAATGCTTAGCAAACATGGCATAGCATTCTAAACCACTCCCACTTGAGAGTTCCATTCCTTCCCAAGAGAAGGCATGAATGACTGTGGGAACTAAAAGGCGGTTGGGCAAGAAGGGGAGGGAGGATAGCCCGTGTCAGCTAGAGTTCCTCCTAGGCTCTGGGCAGGAGGACGTGCTAGGGCTGCCAGATGCTTTCCACTCGGCCACAGGTGGGCATCTGAGCCACTTACTCCACTCAACAAGGGGTAGACAAGGGGAAGCCCCTGATGGGGGCCCGGAGTGACACCCTGTAGCCCCAGGGTTATGGGAGAGAGGGCTGAGGGAGAAAGGTTCCCACACAGGTGAGAGTAAGCAAAGCAGGCCTTGATGAACAGAGACAGTCTATGTTTTTAGAGTTTATTATAGAAAGGCAGGGGAAAAGAGAGAAGGTAGGAAGAGAGACCGGCCATGGCCAAGAGGAGATAAAGGGGCAAGAGAGAGAAAGAGGAAAGTCTAGAGAGAAAGAGGGAGAGAGAGGAAGAGAGTGAGATGAGAGAGGAGAGAGGAGAGTAAGGGGAGTAAGAGCAAGAGAGAGACCAGGCACGGCCAAGAGGAGAGAAGGGGGAAAAGGAGAGAGAGAAGAAAGGCTAGAGTAAGTGAGAGAGAGTAAGAGGTTGGGGGGCGGGGGAGAAGAGAGAACAAGGAGAGAGTAAGGGGGGGTAAGAGCAAGAGAGCGAGGTGGGGCCAAGCAGCCCTTCTTATGGTGTGCTGTTATCTTGTCTGTTGCTAGGTAACTGGGGAGGAGCGTAGCCTGAAGGTCAGAAGCTTGGGACATTGTCTTAGTGACTAAAAGCCATGCTTCTCCTGTGGGGGCTGTGAGGGGCGGTAACTTCGACAGGAACCAGGGTCTAGGAGACATGAGAGAACTCCTTCTGTCCCATGTAGGTGAATTATCACCACCAGGTCCCGGGGTTCAACATCTAGCCTCAACTGGAAACCAGGCTGTCTGTGCATAGCTCAATGCCCCACAAATGACATAAAACAGAGTAAATCCCCAGTACATTAGCTAGGTGAGGTGGTGCACACCTGTAATCTCAACAATCAAGAGGATGAGGCAGAAGGACGTCTATGAATTTGAGGTCAGGTAAGGTAATAGAGTAAGTTCTAGGCCAGTCTGAGCTACATTATGAGGCCTTGTCTTGGAAATAAATGTCAAGAAAGAAACAAATTTATCTACATTTAAACACATTCTCAGGGATACAGGGAAGATATTTAATTATTCTCCTTTGGTAGTTTATTGTTAGAATTTTTCAGAATTTGAGTTTTTGATTTTGTTTTTTGGTTTTTTTTTTAAGCTCAGTGGATTATAACTCCATAGGATATTTAAGTTTTTACTATGTGAGAACACTACTTCAGTCTTCTTAAAGAGTCCTCACACTGCAGATAGACGCATTATGGAATAGATTTGTTTACACAAAAGAACAAGGTGTCTAGAAGTCATAGGAATGTGTTCATTTCACTTTTATTAGAGAGAAAATTACAAATGCCACAGCAATGTCAGCAGAAGAGAAAATTAAGAATGTTGAATTTATTTTTTTAAGTTTATTTATTCACTTTATATCCCAATATCAGCTCCCCTCTTCCCAGTACCCCTTCATGCAGAGAAGGGGGAGTCCCCCTCTGAGTATCTTAGAGAATTTCTTTATCATGCAAGGAAATTAGGAGATCATGGAGGGTACCTTTCTTCATCCCCTGACTTCGGGGTGTAATTGCTGTATGTTTTTAGGATGAGAATTGTTCCTGGGTTTTTTAAGCCAGAGAGAAAGTACCAGCAGCATGAGTGGGTAAATAGATGTGACTCTCACAATACGAAATGGTTTTTTGTTGTTGTTTGTTTGTTTATAAATGCCACCTCCATGACTGTTCCCCACAGGCACTCAAAAGTTCTCAGCTGTGAAATGGTTCTGGAGGGTTCAGTGTTTGGAGGCAATAGCTGGACGGCCAGGTCAGCAGACAATATCACATCTCATCAACAACCTCTATAAATGTCTCACTCCTGAGGCTGCCAGGAGGCTTCTTTTCTTCCACCATATGTCTGTTGGTTTGCTTCTATAGCTATGTACTTACTCTTGCTAAAAAGGGTATTAAGTCCTTTGTTATAGTTTAAAACCACATTTTATTTGTTTCATGTATTTGTGATTATAATGTAGTATCCTTTTACTTTTTTTTAACCATTGATAAATTTTGTCCTCAAGGAAGACATTAAACAAATAAAAATTCATATTTATTAAGATACACATAGATTTTTCCAGTCCTTTTCTATAAGTTTATTTTTAAAAAGAAATAACACAGAGAACAAGAATCAGAAAGCTATTTTAAAAAATTAACATTTAATTATAAAATTTTCCCCAGCGAAGCAGCTCAAAGGCATTTCAGAGTCATTGTCCTCATAGAAAGTGGTCCAAAGACAAATTTTAAATGTCCCTAACACTGATCTCTGCCCTCCCTCTCTCTCAGGAAGAGAACATGTCTATTTGATGCTTCCCTGCAAATACATTGAGGGACAAAATGATTATATTCTTTGTTATTTGATAACAAGCTAAGAAAGTAAATGATGATGTGTACTGAGCTTGCCTCATTCTTTCAGAAGCATTTGCCATGAATTTTCCTAATGCTTTAAAACACACCCCAGGAAGCTGAACTACCCAGTCTTTGCAACTGACAATCTCTAGAAAAGGACCCTTTGTACTGCAACAAACTACAACAAGTATTTAAAACTGAATTATCATTGGCATTGCATTTTGTTTTATAAAAAGCACTATGTCTTCATTTTCTGGTCTGGGTTAGGAAGCATAAAATCAAGCCCAAGAGACATGATTTCTTCTATTAACAGTTCCCCAAAAGAAATGAGTGTATCTTTTTAGCACAATGATTTAAGGACTGATGAATGGTTAATCTGCTCTGGGATGTGTTTTAAATACAAAGAGAAATTCCCAAGAATTCTTTTCAGGTAGGATGGTGAAAGTCTTCCAGAAACAAATTCTTGGATGCTTGCAGTTGAAGGTGTTGGTATGAAGTTTTACAGAGTATTTTGTAAAGTGAAGCACAAGAATGTACATTAAGTAACAAAAATTCATTCTACAGTAGGTTCCCATTCTTCTACAGTCATCAGTAAGTTATAGGAGGATCACAACTTACTACAGTGTGAGTGTGACCTAATAAATACCTTTTTTCCTTTTCATGCTTAATTTCAAAGTAGGTGACAGGGAGCAAATGGAAAAAGAAGCTTTAGCACTGAAGCACAAGACAAAGAAAGGCAAGTTACATTTTCTAATATATGAAAAAACTAAAGATGGCTTTGATAAGGTTTTCTTTATCAAATATTGTGAATACTGTGTAGTGAGAATATCGAGTCTCACTATGGAAAAATGTGAGCAAAGAAAGTTGTCATTGTTATTTCCCTAAATGAAAAGCTTTATTCTAACCATTCTTAGTGAATATTTTCATATTCCATACACTTACCATTCAGGCTTATATTATGTATGTTATCTACTTATGGTTATGGAAATTGAGGTATTAGTGGTATCTTTTTATGTGCCTAGAATAGACATTTCAAATGATATATATTTCAAGACATTTAAAGTTTGTCACAGATCATGTCTTTAATGTACAAAGATGAGATGAGTTATACATTCCCTTTACATAGCTTCCATGTGGTAGTGTTATTTTACCTGACAGATGGAAGCACTTGGCACCCCTTTGGATTCACATGGGAAAATCAGTCTTGAATTATGCATGCTATTCAACATAATCAGGAATGCTTCTTTCCCATAGACTATGATCGTCCCATTATTAAGGAACTTGTAAAGTATCAGAAAGTGGCTGGTGTATGATAAGGAGACTGAATGACAGGGCTGTCACAGGCAGAAATAGAATGATGTTATTTGAGGAAAAGAGGCATGGATGTACGAGACTGGAGCATGTCTGAGCATAAACCTCTGATCATACTCATCTGGTGGTTAGGGGGCAGGACTCATTCCTGGTAGTCATCTATTGGCACAAGTATTGATGTTCTTATGAAGGGACAGTGGGCAGGCTCTCTAGATGGGTTTTTTTTATGCACTGGGGGAATGACAAGTGGAAACCAAATGGCAAGAAGTTGAGGGAAGGCAAGTGTTGACTACAGCTGGCAAAAATGAGTGTTATTGGATCCAAAATTATTAACGTATGGTGACTGCCAGTCTTCTCATCCTTTTATTACTTTCAACAGTAGTCTAACTTTCCATACCATTTCCAGCCTTTCTCTCCCAGAAGAATCCTGTCTTGTCAGTTCTATTCTTTAGACCCTTGTAGTTCAGAAGGAAAAATAAACAGAGATATCGAACTCCTATTCCACTGTTGCTGCATGGCAACTATCTTCAGCCAACACTCACTCTACACACCAAAAGCCTTTTTCTAAAAATATGTCACACAAAACGAAGTTGGAAAATCTGATGCAGAGATTCTAGAAATACTCCCTGGGTAGTATTTCTGGGGATCGATCTGCTCAATTGTAATTTGTACATAAAAAGGAATGTATATTCATTAGATAGTGTGGTACGGAACAGTCACAAAAGGCACAGATGACAAGCTGAGAAGACTTTGCTTTATTAAAGAGGGACTAGGAAGCCTATAAATGATCCTAAATAAGATAGGGATGTGGTTCATATTCTTCTTTTGGAAGAATAATCTAATAACCAATTTAAAATATTAAAACAATGTAATGAAGAGTATTGAAAACAGGAGATTGAGCCAGGCGTTGTGGTGCACGCCTTTAATCCCAGCACTTGGGAGGCAGAGGCAGGCGGATTTCTGAGTTCGAGGCCAGCCTGGTCTACAAAGTGAGTTCCAGGACAGACAGGGCTATACAGAGAAATCCTGTGTCTGAAAAAAAGAAAGAAAGAGAGAGAGAGAGAGAGAGAGAGAGAGAGAGAGAGAGAGAGAGAGAGAGAGAGAGAGAGAGAGAGAGAAAAGAAAGAAAAGAAAGAAAGAAAAAAAGAAAGAAAAGAAAGAAAGAAAGAAAGAAAGAAAGAAAGAAAGAAAGAAAGAAAGAAAGAAAGAAAGAAAGAAAGAAAGAAAAAACAGGAGATTGAAAAGTGATACTGAAGATAATAAGGAAGTATAGTGCAATTGTGAGTACTGTGATTAGATAAGGAAAGGACAGCCAAATAAATGGCAAGATAGCAAAACACACAAGAGGGTTGTGAGAAAGCAGCAAAGGAAAAACAGGGGTGACAGATGATATTTGAGGCCATTTGTAGCAAAGGGACAAAAGTGCTCTTTGGAGGAGTATTAGTGCTAGGATAAAAGTTAGATGGCACAAGTGACTGGCACTCATGATGTCCAAGAGGAAGACCTGTGTGAGGCATTGTCACAGAGAGCAGGGAGTCTGGGCCTGTACTCCTTGCCTTTCATCACTCTGTCTCCAGATCCTAGTGTATTACAGGTGACCAGTAAGAATTGCCAATGAATGGACAGCAATGTAAGTTGTCTAGTGCTGTCTTATTATGCAACATTCCAGTTGTCCCATGTTTGATTCCTTTCTAAATAAATATATATTATATATGTATTCACTCTCAGACCCATCAAGCTGCCAAGATTCTCAGACAAGTTCAGTGACATGGAAGAAACAGACATCAGCCAAGCAGCCTGAAAGCAGAGGAGACTAGAACTCCCATGAAGAATAAAATTCCTGGAAAAAGGCTCAGACCAACTGAGCACCTGGAAAAAACCTGTTGAGTGGCCTGCAGGCTGTGTAGTGAGCTCCAAGTTCCCAGCTTTGTGAGCTGTCACCCATGTTAGTGTGGGCTTTGAGAATGAAACTGTCTTTGAGTAATTCTGCTCCTGTAAGTAACCCCCCCCCCATATTTCTGATAGAATTCATTGGCTCACCAGGTTGGACTTCAGTGGTATATGTATTATGGTCTGTTGTGGGACCTGTATGTGGGATGAGTAGATGTTTATATATTGTGTCTCTATAGAAGAAGTCTGCCATACAACAGCCAGGTATACATTAGGCAATCAACACACTGTCGAATTAATAAGTTATTAGCTGCTTCTTTAGTTTAGACACACTGCTCTTCAGAATTCTCTCTTTTTATATTATGATTAAACAGGATCACTACCTGAAATATTAATAAAAGAATGAATGTGTATACCCAGAAAGGAGAAGTGACAGTTTTAAACTACAGGTTTGTCCCATTTAATACTTGGTAATTCCTTTTGGTTGATGAATGGCCTACTTGTAGTTAACAACTATTAGTATTACCTTTCAACTACAGAGTCTGAAGAAAGACCTTAGGATACAAGCTGGAAATCATTTGTAAGGTAAATATTTTCCAATTACTTGAGTTGGTAGAGCTTTCTCATTATCAGCTCTAATATCTAACTCACTTTTATGCCCAGAAGGAATGCTTAAGGCAAAGCTATAGACATTAGAAGGTTTCTATGGTATCAGACTCTTTGTTCAGTGCTTTCTGCACTGCTGTGCATGTGGAGAGCTTAGCATGAACACTGGCTCCATCTCCCATCTAGGTTAAAAGGGTGAATAACATGTGGGCATTACATGTAATAGACTGTTATTGAGAGAGACTCTTTGGTCACTATGGACCATGTACTGGAGATGTTTCCTATAATCACGGCTTAATTATGAAATACAAAATTTGAACCTTTAGTCTACTATAATGTTCTTCTTTGGGCTGACATGGTTTCACACAAGTTGAGGCAGGACAAATCTTAAAAGCAACATCTGATGTTGAGTATAGAAATGGGAACCAGATATATTTCTTTATCTGTGTTTCAGTTCACATGGTTAAATTGGCAGAACAGTGAAAAGGAAAAGGTTTGCTAATGTAACTTATGTTTTGTTTTAAAGAAATATTTCAATCCACAAAGGAGTTATGGGTCTTTTTAAAGCATACAGACCATCCTTAAATATACAGAACTCTGGAAGTAATATGATTTTTTTTTGAAAAACAATTATTGCCATTCACATGCAAAAGACTTTAAGGGCTATGTAACAATAGTGAGGCAGAATTAATGGCTCTTAGACTTATTTCAAAATTGTTTTTTACAGAACTTATGGTACATGGGTTCCAGCATAAAAAGCCTAGGACAGATGAGAAATTGGATTCAGCCACCTCAGTGTCACAGCATGGCCCTACTCAAACTTTCATCCTAAGGCAGAGTTCTTGAAAAAGTTCAGACAATGATTGATATTGTGAAGGTAATAACAACATAGTCACATTTGGGAGGGGACTATAAAAGTCCAAGTTGTTATATATCTTGATGCATTTTGTCTTTGCTGTAATAGTAATATCAACTGAGTACACATTATAACTGACTTTGAGCAGCTAATAAAATCAAATCCTAAAAGCAGCAAGTTTACCCAATTTTCACTGGGCTCAGAAGTTTTAGGACTTCGAACATTTGTGTTGTAAGCAGATCTTTTTCTATGGTCTCATAATAAAATTTTTACATCTTTTAAAATTTTTTCTCTGCAAGTTATTGAAAATACAATAGTTTCTCTATGTAATTATGACTGAGAATTTAGATTATAACTGCACAAAATGTTAGAAAAAAAAGCTATTGCCAACCATCAGATTTTAAATACTGGTGTTGCATTTAGAATATCAATGTGGTAAGAAATAAGATAGAACAAATTAGTTTGATGGGTTATCTTTATTAATAGATTTTTAAAATTGATTTTTAAATGTGATTTCATCTTTTACATATTTCATTCACAAGTTCCATAATAGTTTGACTTCAGGAATTTCCAGATTTATCAAAATAGGCCCTCTGCTCATTCAGTTGTAGAAAAAATAAATTTCCTAACACAGTCTGTATTAATAATCAAAATTAATAATTTGAAGTGGTATGGAAAAGTACTTTTTAAAATCTACTCTTCTTAGAAAATTGATGGACATTTTAACCTTTTATCTCTGATAATTCATTTTTAAAAAATGAATCTTTATGTCATCACAAATTTTTATAAGTAAATAGCACGTCTCAGAGTTATAGACATTATCTTTAGGTCTGTAGACCACTTTCAGTTCTTTTTTTTAAAAAATTTTTATTAGATATTTTCTTCATTTACATTTCAAATGCTATCCCAAAAGTACCCTATACCCTCCCCCTGCCCTGCCACTTTCAGTTCTTTTTATAGATTGTAAAAAATTAGTTCTTTTATTTTTGAGACTATAATTATACCATTTTTCTTTTTCCTTTTCTTTCCCCAAACCCTCCTTTATACTATTCCTTGCACTCTTTAAAATTCATGGCCTCAGCCAGGTAGACCTCTGCCTTAGGCACTATGTAATAGCTGTGCAGCTGAATCTTCATGTGGTACTACTAATGACAGGAGCAGGGGCTGTTTCTGACTCTGCTGCCTGCCTTTGGATCCTTTCCTCTTACTGGGCTGCCTATTCTAGCCTCAATACAAGAAGATGAGCCTATTTTACTGCCATTTAATATGACAAGGTTGGTTGATATCCTTGGGAGGCCTCCCTTTTTCTGTGGAGAAAAGAGGAGGGGTAGATGGGCAGGAGCACGGCAGTGAGAGGGAGAGACTTGGAGGAGAGGAGGGAGGTGAAGCTACCATCAGACTGTAAAGTAAATAAATAACTTAATAACTAATTAAAATCATGGCTTCTTTTTACAAAATTATTACACACACACACACACATTTGAATACTTAAATATAACTTGTTCAGTCTTGGTAATGTTAACTGTGTGTATGTTTTCACAGCTGACCATTTGCTATTGGAAAACCATCAGGTGTTTTCTTACCTGGGAAAATAATCTACAATAGAATTCCTGCATTAAAGGTTCAGGGAAGATTGCAGAAGAGATAGAGGAACAATTATACAAGCAAGAGGAACAGAGATTTGGCTGTGAGATTGTGTCTCCTAGAACTATCACAAACTACATAAAGTCTCAACATGACTCCCTAGACATGACCTGAACAAGGACAATGACAGTAGACATGCCAAATTGCATGGGAAAAAGCCCAGGGGGCCTCAACCCTACACAAAGAATACTAATAGCCGGGGAATGTCTTTCCTAGACGTCTTCTTTTAATTTTTGATAATTTCATACATGTACAGAATGGATTCTGATCATATTCACCTCCTACCACTCTCTCTTAACCCCTCTCCACTCCCTCTAACCCCATTCCTCCCATCAAGCCTTCCATTTTCACACCACACACTGATTTTGATAAGAGTTTACATGAGTATGTATGTGAGATTATTCACTGGAGCATGAGCCACTTACCAGTGACTACAGAAACAACTTTTCCTCTCTCAGCAACTATTACCCGCCAGTGTCTCCTCAGCTAGTTGGTGAGACTTCATAAGATCCTCCGTAATGTGATGTTTTTAAAAGCTTCACCTTGGCAGTCTTTAGCCTATTTTGCTGAGTTCATTTCTAAAATCTAATTCAAATACTACCTTATCAAGTCTCCAGAAGGGAGCACAAGGCATGGAATATTTCCCTTCACTTTTGCTTTCTCTTCAGTCAATGAAAAGCAAACCTTGCCTCCCTATGTAGGATTAACAACAGAAGGTTCACCTCTTGTCTTTCCAGTCTTTCCAGGTATGGAAGGGATGAGAAACAGTATTACAATTCTTCTCTGTGTACTGTGTAGTATGCACTTTAGTGACAAACATATCATACTGACGGTCCAGTTTGCATTCTTTCTGTGCTGATATGGGAACAGGGGCTCAGAAAGATCAGTGTATGCAGGATCATACTGTTATCAAATGGTAGTTGGGTTGATAATCCAGGTTTGTTTGGCTGGCACGGGGTGTGCTCTATCAATTTCTCTAACTCTGAGGCTACAGTTATTATCAGCAGCCAAGAAATATTAATATAGAGCTGTGAGAAGTTCATGGACTCTGCATCCTTGCTGCAGCCCAATATAGCCTAATTTAGCATTCAATAATTCAGATGACATGACATCATTGTCAAGAGCTCTAGAGACAAGCAGATCTTGCTTTCCTACCTGTTATTCAGTCACTAGCTTACTGAGCTTCTATAAACAAGCTTCTCTTAGGATCAGTTTTTTTTTTTTCATTTGCAAAATGAAGAGCTGAGAAATGCAAATGCAAGTGCAAACCAAAGGTAGAATTCTTGGCCATGATAAGGGATTTATAAATCATTGTTAACACTATGTCACTTTATACTGATTTCTTTTTCCAATGAAATCCAGCCAGCAACTGAAAATAGGCATATAACATTTCTTGAAGGCAGGAAGACTAAAATTCGTATGGTGTTTATAACACACAACAGTGATGTATACACAGCGATTCCTTTCCTCCAAATTCTTATGTTCAACTTCTTCCAACTATTGTGAAAGTCCTCAAATCTGGATGGGCAAGAAGCATCTCTATGGATTGGGAAAAATATGTCTATAGCAGCTATATGACTCTCTGTTACTTACTTCTGGTGACTATTTTTTCCATACATTAAAAAGCTTTACTCAGTTTCACTATTGGTTTTCTTCACAACAAATATTGTATCTTGATAATTATAAATAGGATAGAAAACCACGGCTTTAAGGAAATATTTTGCATTGGTTAACAGGGATGTTAATCAACATTGTAGAAAACCTGAGCTTTCAAATCACAGTCAACATGAATTTATAAGTACTATGTCTTAAAAATTAGTTGGTTAAATCGAAGATTAGTTTCTAGAGATTAGAGGGGTCTTTTTCATTTATGGGTTGAATTTCTTTTCTTGAATATAGCAACTAAACCAAGGTTTTATTTGATGAAACAATTAAAAATAGCAATGAACATGTATTTACTTTCTTATTTCCTTGTGAATTTATTTGTTAATATTCCCAAAATATAGATTTGAAATACATTACTAACAAATGTAGAGGTCAGGAACTCAATGGTAATTCCAATGGATTCAAAGACACTCAAACTTTCATACAAATGACATTAATATCTGTGATGAAAATTCAGAAAATTTTTAGATGCTCTTAATCACAAAGAGTAAAAAAAACTCAAGATGACTTAAATATGATGGAGATGATTGGCTATAGCTGAAAACCATGAGAAAAGAGAAGCTTTAGGGTGGATTTCCTCAACTCCTCCATGTTTCTTGTCTTAGCCCTTCCCCACTCCAATTCTTACAATGGGAATAAGAAGGAATTCGAGCATATCATTCGCACTGTCTCAAATGGTTTCAGCCAGGAGAAGAAAAGGAAGGTTTTAGGACCCTCTCCAGAAAAAGCCTCAGAGGTTAATAAATCCACTAGGACCTACCACCCAAATGCTCTTTTATATATGAGAGTGCAGCTGCACTGAGTGTACTTGAGGTCATGGGATGGTAGAAATAGAGTCCTCCCATGATCAGGTTTTCTAAATCATTCTCAACAGGAGAATAGCAGAAAGACAGAAATGGAAGTGGTATTCCATAGGAAGGAAAAAGTGAAAATGCAAACTACTTCATAGTCAACCATCAGTATTCTTTATTTCCTCCCATATATAAAAGATCCCTTTTGAGGGGTCTTAACTAAGTTATTAAGATCCTAAAAATCAAATAGCCATTCTCTCATAAACCTTTGGAAGAAGAGTACAATTGTTTTAAAGAGTAAAAAAACTGGCTTGGGATATGAAATTCCTGTACTGCATCAACAGACCGCATCACAGGACATGGATGAGACTGGAAATTAAATTGAATGGCTGGGATATATCCGAGTATAAGAACACATTTCTCTAACTGTGTTTATGAACCTGTAATAGTGTATAATACAAAACATGCATCAGAAGATAGCATACAAGCTAGCATTGAAAAGAAAAAGTTAGGTTTCTTTTGGAAATGTAGGAATCTTAATGCTGCAGACTCCAGCAAGTCCAATTCCATGGAGAACTGATCAGGAATTAGGCTTGCAGTAGTCTGCAGCATTAAGATGCACGTAGTACTAGAAACTAGTGTAATCCACAGATTGATTTCAGCCAATGGCATGGCCATAATTTACAGACAAACAAGCGAGCAGACAAACATGATTTCCTTGGAAATGAGATTACTTCCAAGAAGATTTATGTACTATTGCTAATGATTACTGTAATTTTTGAAATGTGACAAAAGGTGGGATTTTCAGAGCTCTAATGAAGGGAAGATGAAATATGGGTTGTTTTTTTTTAGAAATGGACTTTGGAATATTAATGAATTTATCAAAATAGTAAACTATATTTTAGATTTTTTTGCTTTGTTTTGATTTATAGTTTTATTCTAAAAGTGCTTACAAATAGGTGACCCACCGAAACAATTAAATATTTTTTAAAACCAATTTAAGGATGAAAATTGTTTGAGTTTATAATAATTGATTATTTTAGTGCTTATAGAACAGGCAACTGGGCTCAGAAAACATTAATAATGCGTGACCTTTTCACTTGAAGAGTGTCATATATGTCATGTTGCTGAGGTTATATTCAAAACTAATAAATAATAAATGATAAAATCATTGAATAAACCACTAAGGTAGACAAAAGTCCAAATAAAGAAAGTTGTGTCTAGAGGAAAATTACAAAATCCTGAACAGCATAGTAACATGTATTAAACACTCAACTGTGTCAGGTATATCCTAATATATCATTTGATCTCATTACAGCCTAATATTCTAGTAGTTTATAGACACGGAACTAAGATTTTTTTCCAATTTTTTTATTAGGTATTTTCTTCATTTACATTTCAAATGCTGTCCTGAAGGTCCCCCATATCCTCCCCAACCCTGCTCCCCTACTCACCCACTCCTACTTCCTGGCCCTGGTGTTTCCCTGTACTGGGGCATATAAAGTTTGCAAGACCCAGGGGCCTCTCTTCCCAATGATGGCCAACTAGGCCACCTTCTGCTACATATGCAGCTAGAGACACGAGCTCTGGGGGTACTGGTTAGTTCATGTTGTTGTTCCACCTATAGGGTTGCAGACCCCTTTAGCTCCTTGGGTACTTTCTCTAGCTCCTCCATTGGGAGCTCTGTGTCCCATCCAATAGATGATTGTGAGCATCCACTTCTGTGCTTGCCAGGCACCGGCCTAGCCTCACAAGAGACAGCTATATCAGGTTCCTTTGATCAAAATCTTACTGGCTGATACAATGGTGTCTGCATTTGGAGGCTGATTATGTGGTGGATCCCCGGGTGTGGCAGTCTTTAGATGGTCCATCCTTTCGTCTCAGCTCCAAACTTTGTCTCTGTAACTGCTTCCATGGGTGTTTTGTTCCCAATTCTGAGAAGGGGCACAGTGTCCACACTTTGGTCTTCGTTCTTCTTGAGTTTCATGTGTTTTGCAAATTGTATCTCAGGTATTCTAAGTTTCTGGGCTAACATCCACTTATCAGTGAGTACATATTATGTGAGTGGGTTACCTCACTCAGGATGATATCCTCCAGGTCCATCCATTTGGCTAGGAATTTCATAAATTCATTCTTTTTAATAGCTGAGTAGTACTCCATTGTGTAAATGTACCACAATTTCTGTATCCATTCCTCTGTTGAGGGACATCTGGGTTCTTTCCAGCTTCTGGCTATTATAAATAGGGCTGCTATGAACATAGTGGAGCATGTGTCCTTCTTACCAGTTGGGACATCTTCTGGATATATGCCCAGGAGAGGTATTGCAAGATCTTACGGTAGTACTATGTCCAATTTTCTGAGGGACTGCCAGACTGATTTCCAGAATGGTTGTACAAGCTTGCAATCCCACCAACAATGGAGGAGTGTTCCTCTTTCTCCACATCCTCGCCAGCATCTGCTGTCACCTGAATTTTTGATCTTAGCCATTCTGACTGGTGTGAGGTGGAATCTCAGGGTTGTTTTGATTTGCATTTCCGTAATGATTAAGGATGTTGAACATTTTTTTTCAGGTGCTTCTCTGCCAATCGGTATTCCTCAGGTGAGAATTCTTTGTTTAGCTCTGAACCCCATTTTTAATGGGATTATTTGATTTTCTGGAGTCCACCTTCTTGAGTTCTTTATATATATTGGATATTAGTCCCCTATCAGATTTAGGATTGGTAAAGATCCTTTCCCAATCTGTTGGTGGCCTTTTTGTCTTATTGACAGTGTCTTTTGCCTTACAGAAGCTTTGCAATTATATGAGGTCCCATTTGTTGATTCTCACTCTTACAGCCATTGCTGTTCTAGTCAGGAATTTTTCTTGACTAGAACATATCTTGGAGGCTTTTCCCCACTTTCTCCTCTATAAGTTTCAGTGTCTCTGGTTTTATATGGAATTCCTTGATCCACTTAGGCTTGACCTTAGTACAAGGAGATAAAAATGGCAGGCTGAGAAAGAAATTAGGGAAGGAATTAAAATTTTTAAAGAGTGACTTGTCTAACTAAAAAAAAAAAAAAAAAAATCCAGCGAAATATAGGGTTAGGAATTGAGCACATATGTTGTGTGCAATAATTTAAAAACAATCTGCACTATCACCTGCTACTCTCCAGCCACGGTGGTCTCCCTATCCCCATGTAGTGGTCCACCTAACTTCCTGCTTGCTGCTGAACCACTGTATTCCTAGTCATCCCTGCTGCTCAAACCATTCAGCATTCCCAAATTTCTGAGGCTAACTGGGGACCCACTCTCACCAACCTATGCTCTGCTGAGGTCACCTTTCCCCTGGAGCTCAGTTGAGTCTCTGCGAAATGAAAAATACCAGACAATCTTAGTTTAAAATCAACAGATAACACAATCACTGGGCACTGAATCTATCATCCTAAACTCATTAACTACGTCATATGCCATGTTAGAAATCTTCCAATGGTGGATTCCACCACCAGATCTAACAATCCCAAGACTACATTTTGCCTGTTTCACTCCCCTCCATCAAAAAAAGAAGTGCCCTTATCCTGCATTCCCTCTTCCTCTCTCAGACTTTGAAGGCCCACCTCCTCTTTACCCAGTGACTGACTTCTTGTCATCTTTATTATTCAATTAATCAGGGGAGAATTCCACTACACACATGCAGTCAAATATTACCCCAAAACTACAGTGTTTGTCCTCAAAAAGGAAAACAAAGAACTTTGCAGACTGAAGAATCCTTCTTAATCAAGGATAAAGAAGTGAGTCTTGGGAGTGAGAACCAATATGAGTATAATTACCAAGTGTATAACACATTTTGGAACTCTTAAGCAAACTGCTCAAACCCCATTCTAGTAAGAGGACATATTCAGTAGAAGATTGTAGAGACCAACAAAGGTATTGATGAGATTCATAAAAATCTCTTAGTATGAAATAATTAACCCAGGCTCTCTGGTCATCTAGGTACACTTAGCTATATTTTTGAACTCTAAAGCACTTGGAATAAATGACCAGAGACCACCCAAAATATTTCAGATGTTTAGATTAAACTTGAAAGTATAAAAGTGTTAGTATGTTTTAATTCCTGGATCAGATTACCCCAAAGAAAAAGCAAGAGACTTCTGGGTGACCTGGAAAACCACAGACCTCAAGCGGACTCCAGAGGTGCTCCTGCTCATTCTAGAGCTTTGCAGGCTAGTCTTGTCCTGTCAGTTTGAAACATGGTGCAGCCTCACATTCTGTGTGAATCAAAGTTGCCCAAACTGATATGAAAGGAGCATCAAAGATGAAGCAATTCCACAAGCAAATTTATAAATATGCGGGAAATATCTGGATGAAGGCCTGAGTGGTTGTCATTGTGATCATCCCCGGGAAGGTAGCTAGTAATTTGGAGAACATGAGAAGTCAGAAGAATGACATTTGTCCGTTTATCTTTTTTTCCATAAAGCTACCTGTGTGTTACTGTGCATTTGGTAATATATTTTGCAAGAAAATTAGTTTTCCTTTGAAATCTGTTATGTTAACTGCAAGAAAATTAGTTTTCCTTTGAAATCTATTATCATGTTAACTGAGTCTTATAATCTGCTATATCCACTCCAGTAGTGACATGCTCGACAGGCCCCAAAAAACCTGGGCGCTGTCTCGAGGTGAAAAGTTCACGGAAACTTAGTCTCCTGGAACCCTGGCATCCGGTATAATGAATGCTCCAATGTCCTTGCTTTAGTTGGTAAACAGATCTGTTTGCTTTCCCTTAATAGTGCTTTATTATAAGTGCTTCTAAGGATTGATTTTTTTTATATATAGTTAAGTTAGATTCCTCACCAGTCCTAAGCAGTCCTTGAGCCAACCATGGGCTTTGAAGTAAGAATGTTTTACCTATTCAGTGACATTCAGATTTGCCTCTAGTATTGTAAGAGAGATAGTGAAAGAAATCAGGCATTACTATCTACTACATAGAGTTAGAAATCTCAGAGCAAACTACTCCCATATGCAGGAATTTACAATTATCTAGGAAGAAGGAAGGTTGTGGTCTAAGGAGGAACCAAAGTAGATACTTAGAACTATACATAGCTGACTTACACCCATACACAGGAATTTACAATGTCCTAGGGGGGAGGTGGACTATACAATAGACTAGAATAGGAACTATGACAAGGGCCGAAGCCCTTACCCCTGACTTCGATGATTAAGCGGACCTTGGGTGAGGCTGCTTTTGATCCCAGTTGTTAACATTGAATTTTATCCCCAGTTGGTTCCTGCCAGTCCTTTGTGTTTGCATTTCTCTGTTCTGTGTAAGAGTCATTAAGCATCTGGTAACCTTGTACCTTGCCGATGTGTCACCTAACTTCCCTATTTTCCTCTGTATAAAAAGTTTGATGCTTGTTTTGACAAATTACATTCAGATCCAGCACACTCTCTCGTGCCTGCGTCTGTCTATCAATTCTCGCCGACTCTATGCTCATCTGTCCGAGACCCCATTCCCACAGATTGAGGAGGGCCAACTGGGCCCGGTCTGTGGCAATAATCTTTAGAGAAAACAGGTGTGTAATGCTCCCATTTTCTGGTCTTTTATGTTTGCTAGACTACATCAACATATTGGCACCCAAAACTGGATAATAATGTAGACACTCTGATTCAGGGAGACCCAAACCATAGCTCAGTTAATACAACTTTATGTATGCAGCTTCAAAGCTTAATTAGTCATTTCAGTAGCTCAAAATTCTTGATGAGTCATACTGTGATTATATTCAGTTGGAATACTAAATTCACATTTCTAACATTTCTTCTGTGATTGGTCATTTTGCCTTTATATTAGTCATGGCTAAATCTCATTGTGTTTATGTTGGCCCAGTATTTCACTTACCAAAGCTGTTAGTTGAATTTGATTCTAGTTCTCCCCTTTTTGATCTCTCCTTTGATAAATTTGACATGTAATCCATTAACTAGTTCTCCCAAACCACTAATGAAGAAACTATTAAAAGATGTACCTTCAGGCTCCAATCATCTCTCCTCCACATTTTCAGATTAAAGTTTATCCTTTGGTGTTGCTTTAAGATTACTCATTAGCTTGCCACTGATTGGCCAATGCTACTGTCAGTCTTCTTATGTTGACTTCAATACTGTTAAAACACAAACAAACAATCATACTTGAGATTGGATAGCTAGGAAACGATTACAAAACTGGCCATTAATGCACATTTTGAAGTTAGTGTGAGATACACAATGAGATTCTGCCGAAAGAAAGAAAGAAAGAAAGAAAGAAAGAAAGAAAGAAAGAAAGAAAGAAAGAAAGAAAGAAAGAAAGAAAGAAAGAGGAAGAAAGAAAGAACAAACGAACGAAAGAAAGAAAGCACATTGTGAAATCAGTGTGAGATACACAATGAGACTCTGCCGAGAGAGAGAGAGAGAGAGAGAGAGAGAGAGAGAGAGAGAGAGAGAGAGAGAGAGAGAAGAGAAAAGGAGATGAAAATTATGTGGATTCTGCATAAGTACTTAAGACAAAGTCACTATATATCAATGACACGCTACTAATAGAATGTAAGAGAAGAATGAATTGAAAGCGTGTGTATGTGTGTGTGTGTATGTGTGTGTTTGTGTGTGTACAGCCATGTAAAGGTTAGAGTAAATGTTGGGTGTCTTCCTTAATAACTCTCCATGTTATTTTTTCGAGATACAGTCTCTCATTGAACCCAGTTTACCAGTTTGGTTAGATTGGCTGGCTTTGTGCTCCATGGATCTTTCTTCATCCCATAAGTTCTGGTGTTGCAGGTAGCCATTACCAAGCCTAGCTCCTACATGTGTACTAGAGATCCTAACAGGCCTTCATGCTTCAGTGACAGGCCCTTAAACAACTGAGCCACCTCCACAGTTCAGCTCCAGATCCACAAATTTTACCTGAGACATCAGAAAAACAGAATTTCCATTTCTTGTGACAGAAACTTGTAAAGAAAGGTTGTGATTGGAGATGAAGGAATTGGGAAGAGAGAACGTTACATAGCACCACTTAGTCTGATGAACAATGCACAGGGCACAAGGATGTGCACAATATGTATAAATAGTCTCTGAGAGGTTCAATACTTTTGGGCTATGATAAACAAAAAACAACAGCAGCCACAACAATAAAAAGACCTAAAGATGTTAATAAGACCTACCTCTAGATTTTTGTGGTTGTTCATTTTTCTTGTCTCACTTGTACTATAAATTAAACATCTCACTTTCATGGAATGTAAAAATTATTTTTAATATACACAGAAAGGTACAATTTTTTTAAAATTCACTTGTGAACAGAGCTCAGATTTAATCTCTTTCTATGACTCCTTTTAATTCTCTTTTCCCAACTGACTGTGTATCAGCCACCAACTGATGCAATTCTCCAGTTGCATGTGCCACTCTCCGGATCTTAGATCTCAGCTTTACTCTATGGGGCTTATTATAACTGTGCATTACATTTCCAGAGCCCCACCCCCAGCATGTCATTCCAAGGAGAAGTGGTGGATTGCTTGCAGCTGGATGCTATTTGAAAAAAAAAAATCTGCATACATTTACTAGAGCTTGGGGGGACTGCAGGAGGGGAGAAAAATTGTCACCCTAGTCCCTTTTCCTGGCAGCACCTCAAAGGTTGACAAGTGGGAACAGCAGCACCAAGCTCTGCCCCATAGGGGAGGGAGGGAGGGAGGGAGAGAGAGAGAGAGAGAGAGAGAGAGAGAGAGAGAGAGAGAGAGAGAGAGAGAGAGAGAGAGAGAGAGAGAGAGAGAGAGAGATGTTGAAACCCTGAATTGCTTCTTCCTCCTCATTATGTATTATTTGTCAGTCATGGATAAAAGGTGGTTTTTGCCCTCCAGCTGCTAGCCCTGGGGTGCACATAGCACTAGATCTTGCTTCTTTCTTGTGGAACACTTCAAGAAAAATCAATGACTTCACCTTTCTTTGAAAGGTGGCCTTTCTCTCCCCTCCCCTCTTTTTTCTCTTTTTTTTAAAATTTCATTTTCATCTTTAACCAAATGGTTTAAACAAAGCACACCATTTGGGAAAGAGGTCTAAAATTTTGTTCTTTAATTTTCTGAGACTAACATCTTAGATTTTGAAAATATATATGAAATATTGTTCTCTTTCCTTATGGAGATAAAATATCTGCAGTTTCTAGAATTACCGTAGCTTGGTGCAGGGGGGTGGGGTGGGGTTATTGTATTCCTTTGTACTGGGCTGTGAAAATGCGTAAGAAAGTGGATGCTGGCATTCAGTATGAAATTCAGACTTTTAACAGTAAATTCATTTGGTTGCTCAATTTTCAAATTTATTTTATAACAAGAAACAACATTCCTCTCATTTGTACATTTTATTTTCCTGTTAAAGGGGGTGCTTTAAAAAAATCACCACCATTTTCAGTCTTAAGAAACTTTTTGTAGAACTATAAAAGACATGGAATTCAGACATGTTTTAAGTTCATGTGGTGAATCATGTTGCAGATGACATTCCAGCTGATGCAGCTAAACCATGAATCACAACATTGCACTAATTCTCCACCTCAGACGGAACCTGTTAGGATTGCCCTTTTCCACATAGTTTGTATCTTTTCTTGTGAAAAAAAGAGAAAAATCTCAGTGGAAGACATGTTAGTTTTTTAAGGTATTTAATCAGTATAGTAGAAGTACACACATAGTCTTGGTTTTTTTTGTTTTTTGTTTTTACTAGCTAAAAAACACTCAGAATAATAGACTGCAGTAAAAGCTTTACAAGGTAGCAGACCTGATAACCTGCAAAAAAACAGAAATTGTTTTCATAATACATTTTATTCTTTTGGCTTATTTGTTTTATTATTTTATGGCCAGAATTTGATGCTACCTGGAAAAATTCAATATTGTAAGGCCTAGAAACTCAAGTTCTCCTTTTCCTTACATACATAGAAATGTAAGGGATTGCATCTGCTGTAAATTTGGGGGGAAGCGAGGCAGGCAACAGCTTTGGCCCATTTATTTCTTAAAGCTCCTTATTTGTGTATAGGCAGGTGGGACACCCTACAATAAACTCAGTATCAAAGATAATAAACCTTCTGAGGGAGGAGAGCTGGAAGGCAGTGAAGGCCAAGCTCCCAGGTGAGGCTGTTCCAGTCTTCATATGCTTTCCATCCTAAGCTATGAAGGGCTGGGACATGCTTCTCTGTCCTGGAGAATTCATGTTTTCTCATCTTTACTTAAACTGTTTCTGGATGATGCCTATCTCCTCTATAGGATCCTTGGAAATGAACTGTGCAAAACTTGGTAAAAAGCTCAAATATTCATAATCAGACATGAAATTCTAGAAGTTTATTCAGAGATTCCATTTCTAACTAAGGACAAGTCTTATTAAAACACAAGCTTTTAACTATGGTTGAGCCCTAACATCTATTATGTGTAATGTACATTTTTGAATAGTTGGAATTCACATGAGAACTTGAGCTTGAACTTACAGGATCAGCAGTGTGAGATGGGTCAGTTGTAAAATTCTCCAGATTTCAAAAGGAAATTCATTACTGACCATAACAAAGCTCCCAAGTAGATGAGGAGTCTGTGGTGTTCCCCGACAATGTGCATCTGTTTTTTGCCTTGAAGACTCTTCTGCTTCTTTTCAGTCCTCTACTCCCTCCTCAGCCTTCCATGAGTAAAACTAAAGTAATGTAAACCAGATTGGATGTTTGTTCTCTCTGTGTTATCTTGTCTTTTCTAGTCATTTACTGAGACAGTTTTTATCCCTATGCTATATTCTTATATCCTCATTATGCATAAGCCCCAGTTTTATCACTTCTTTATGCGTTGAACCTTTCCAGAATTGGGTGATTGGATTTGATTTATCTCATATGGGTTCCTAGAATTCTATGGTGTGCCCTCATCATCATCATCATGATGTGCATATTAGTTACTTTTCTCACTGGTTTGGCCAAGTATCTGAGAAGAAACAACTCAAGGCAGAAAAGGTGGATTTTAGATTATAGTTCAAAGGTCTAGTTCATCATGACATGTGGATTTGGCTTATTGCTTATGTTAGTTTGGCTTCCAAATCACACGGGAATTCGCACGTCTACATGCAAAACACCATGGTTCCCTGATCCCAGTAGGCACTAATTGGTAAATAAAGTTGCTGGCGGCTAATGGCTGGGCAGAGAGACAGGGGCAGAACTTTAGATTTCCGGGTCAAGGGAACCATGGACAGAAGAAAGTTTTAGAATCGCTGTGCCGGGGAAACAGGAGGATCGGGCCTGAGAGCTGCAGGAGAGAAAGCGTATAGTCATGCAATAATCCTGGAAGACCAGCCCCGGGGCCCCTCATCCGACTGGGTCTGGGGTAGCAAAGATGGAATATAGATTTTGGTAAGTAATAATTCAGGAGTATCAGAGGAGAGGCACTAGCAAGGTGGAAGTTTGGGAGTGGCCCAGTCGTCGAGCTGCTTAGGGCATATTAAAAATAAGGTTGATATGTGTGCACCTGCACCCGCCAGGGAGTTAGGAGCCAATGAACCTTATCACAGTTACAGTGACAGATGCTGACATGGTTGCCAGATCATCTGGCCATCTTACATCCACGGTTAGGAAACAGAGAGTATATAGAAAGTGAGACTGGGCTATAAAAGCACAAGGCTGGCTCTCCATGACTCACTTTCTTTAGGGAGTCTATAAATCTTGAAAGTTCAAGAATCTTCTCAACAAGTTCTATGAGATTAAGACCAAGTGTTCAAACACATGAGCCTAATGGGAGACTTCCACATTTAAGTCACAAAAGTGCATATACATCGCTTCTTTTACTAGATTATACTATGCCGAGGACAGAAATAATGCCTCCTTTCAGTGCTCAGTTATTAAAGATGATAGAGCAATGGTCCTCAACCTAGGAAGGTTGCTGTTATACTTGAATACAATTCTTCATGTTGTGGTGAAGCCCAACCATAAAATTGTTCCATAAAAGTTACTTCATAACTGTAATTTGCTGCTATTATGAATTGTAATGTAAATATTTGATACGAAGGAGATGTGATATTCCAACAGGATCATGACCCACAGGTTGAAAACCACTGAACTGACATTTTCTGAAGTAAAATGAATGTATTAATGGGTGTTCATTGTATACAAACATAAAGTGACAGGAGGACTTAAACAGCCTGTGTAACCTGCAGCAGAAGAAAGCAGAAAGAGAATATTGGAAGAGAAAATATTTGAGGAAGAGATGTTATTCCTATTTACTGTCTAATCAATGCTAAAATCACCATTCTTATTTATTTATTTATTTATCTTTATATATGTGAGTACATTGTTGCTGTCATCAGACACAGTGGAAGAGGGCATCAGATCCCACTACAGATGGTTGTGAGCCACCAGGTAGTTGCTGGGAATTGAACTCAGGACCTCTGCAAGAGCTGACCTCTGTTCTTAACAGGGCAAGAGTCTCTCTGTTTTCATCCCCTTGCTGCACTGCCAGCCCAGGTAACAGGCAATGTTGGCTGCCTGAACAACATATTTTCAAATATCAAAAACTATCTTTTTTTTTTTTTTTTTTTTTTTTTTTTTTACAAACCACTTGGACAAACAGGAAAATGTTTGAGCCATCACAAGAAAAAGATATGACCTATAAGTAAGGCCAAACTTAAAGTTTTAAAAGTAAACCACTCAGAAAGGTTCTCTAAGTTATTCCCTCTCCTGTCTTCACCTCTGAGATTTCAGCTGTCCTTTTCTCCACTGGCAAGCCCTTAAGGCAGCCACAAGAATTAATCTAGGCAAACTCATAGAGTTTCTCGTTAGTTCCAAGCAGATTGAACGAACTGATATTGGCCCTTGAGAGTTCTTCTCTGGAGCGTGCTCTCATTTCCAAAGTAGTTCACAACCTCGATAAGATGCAAATATTTAGAGAAGAAGTCAACATCAGACACAAAGTTGAATTTTAATCACATTAAAACAAGATAACATGTTATGTGAAAGAAAATGTATCCCCACTTGTAAGCTGTGTTTATTTGTGCACTCTGACACATGGGGATGCTTTTAACTACTTATCTGGTCCTTTTCATTCCTTGGGCTTCATTGCCTTGACATCTAATTGCCTTTTATTTATGATAATTCAAATGGCTGTTGATTAAGAGACCTAAAACTTTTATTATTTCATGTTTTACTTGATGCATAAAAGAAGTAATTCAATAACACTCCAAAAGACAGAATGTTAAGTGTCACATTTCCAATTACAATTTAAGCTTTATAACATTAGATACTCAAAACTGTTGACACAACACATTAATTTAGTTCTGTACTCAGTTTAACATTTGCCAGATGAAATATACAGAAAATTGCACAATGTCCTGCTATTCACCAAGGAAGGGAGAAAGACTGATGTGCATTTTAATTAACTTAATAAAACAAGTAATCTCTTGTTTAAAATTTCTCACATTTCCAGACAGTTCTTATGACTTTTATGACATCATATCCTATTTTAAAACACATAGAAACTCCCTTCATAAAAGTAGCTATTCATACCACTTTACATAAAGAATTTCAAATGTAGTCCTTATTAATATGATTTCCTCAGAAGAAGAATAAGAAGCTTGTATTTATCTCAGACACTTTATCTAGCTAGTTAACGGAGGTGAGTAATAAGACAAAATTATAGAGGATCATATGCTAGCTATTTTAATATTTCAAATGCCTTCAACAACTTAATGGGCATTATTTATATATTGACTATATAGCCAAGAAACATTTCTCAATCAATTAAATGAAATAAGGTAAACCCAGCCATAGTACTTTTATATTGGTTATATTCAAATTACTGGTGATTTTTATTGACTTTTATATTGAAAGCATTTATTCTGTACTTTTTTTGAAATTAAAATACAATCACATTATTTCCCCATCTCCCTTTCTTCTTTACAATCCCTTCCATGTATATTTCCTCATTCCGTCTTAAATCTATGGCCTCTATTTCTTTCGCTATTATTGTCTTATATTTATGGATGTGATGGTTTTAAAGAGGAAAGAAGCAGGGAGAAGCAGAGAGGCACCAGAAAGCTGGGTGAGTTAAGTGGATAGTAGATCTGGAAGCAGTTGTGAGGGGGGAGTGTATATGCATAAGATACATGGTGTAACATTCTCAAAGAATTAAGAAAAATTTAAATTTTAGTCTGCTTGGAAGCACAAAAACACTCTAGATAGCAAAATGACCCTGAACAATAAGAACACTGCTAGAAGTATCATAATATCCATTTTCAAGTTACACTACAGATCCATAGGCATGAAAACAGCATGTCACTATCACAAAAGTAAATACATACATAGTTCAATGGGATAGATTAAAAGACCCAAATATAAGTTCCCACACCATTAGCCACCTCTGTTTTGTTTTGTTTTGTTTTGTTTTGTTTTGTTTTGTTTTGTTTTGTTTTGTTTTGTTTTGTTTTGTTTGGTATTTTTGTTTTATTTTCATTTTGTTTTGTTTTGTTTGATATTTGGGGGGTATTTGTTTGTTTTTTACAAAGAATCAAAATCCATATTGGAGAAAATGCAGTGCTGGGAAAACTGGATAAATACATTTAAAAGAATGACACTAAATTTTTATCTTTCCCCCTGCACAAAGCTCAACTCCAACTGGAGCTATTAGTGGGTAATGTTCAGAATCCTAGGATGTGGGGATATAGCAGATAGGTGTCTTCGAGGCATGCCATGCCCATTTCACTCATGAGCTCGCTTTCGCTGTGGTTACCTGGGCAAGATTTTGACAAGATTGGGCCCATTACTATTTCCTTGCAAATGGAATAAGGGTTCATGAGTCCTAGCTATTCTCTGAGGGACAATTCATAATTGTCCCTCAATTGTGTGGCCTTGTCATTTTCTTCAGGGTGTAGCCATTGAACAGTTGCCTCTTTTTCTGGTACACAATGGCCGATGATACTAGGAGAAGACAATGACTACATTCTATGGGCCCCCACAAAAACACATAAAAGCAGGAAGAGGACTTGTGGAGAAGGTTTCCAGTGGGAGAGGAAAGAGGTAAGAGAGGGAAACGGGGGCTTTAAAATGACTAAAAGTGTTATATAAATGTAAATTATGAACTGTTTTTTTTAAGTTTTAAAGAAACTCCTAAGGCACAGTGACACTGACAGTCTTGGTTAATTGGGGTGGGTCATAAAAAAATCATCAGTCATAAAAATAAGAGGCTTATGCCAGGAGGGCTGATCTGGGGTGATAATGAGGTAGTAGGTAAGTATCACACCTATGTGTTACAGACATGTGTTAACTTGTTTTACATTTGAATTAATATTTTTTAATAAAGGTGTTTCAGTAAAGAGTTTATTTTTTATATTTATTTATATTTTCTTTTTAATTTATTTTTTAAACTCCATTTTCCACTCCCTGCCCCCCCATCCACCCTCTGACTGCTCCACATCCCATACCTTCTCCCCACTGTACCCCGGATGCTCCCATCCCACACCCCACCTGAACTCTAAACTCCCTGGAGCTCCCAGTCTCTTGAGGGTTGGGCGCATCATCTCTGAAAGAACACAGAACAGGAAGTTCTCTACTGTGTATATGTTGGGGGCCTTATATCAGCTGGTGTATGCTGTCTGTTTGGTGGTACAGTGTTTGAAAGATCCTAAGAGTCCAGATTAATTGAGACTGCTGGTCCCCCTACAGGATCAGTGTACTTCTCAGCTTTTTTTCTGCCTTCCCTAATTCAACAACAGGGGTCAGCTGCTTCTGTCCATTGGTTGGGTGCAAATATCTGCATCTGACTCCTTCAGCTGCTTGGTGGGTCTTTCGGAGGGCATTCTTGATAGATACATTTTTGTGAGTGCTCCATAGACTCAGTAATAGTGTCAGGCCTTGGGACCTCCCCTTGAGTTGGGTCCCATTTTGGGCTTGTAGCTGGACCTTCTTTTCTTCAGGCTCCTCTCCATTTCCAAGCCCTGAGGGCCAGCAGAAAGAATATAAACATGCAACCTCACAAATAGGAGGTTGGGGGAAAACCCCAGAATGCATCAGAAACCTGGGAGATGAGAGACTCAAGGGACTCAAAGGGATGGACCTTAGATGAAACACTCAACAGTAGGGAGAGGGAACTTATAGAGCCCTCCTCCAGCAGGAAGACAGAACATCAAGTGACGGATGGGTTTGCTATTCCACAGTCACATCTCTGACCCATATTTGTTCCTTTCTGGGAGAATTACAGAATGGAAATGAAGAGTTTGTTTATAAACAAATTTTTAATTAGTCATTTTAGTCAATAAGTGATAGTCACAAAAAATACAAGAGTTTTTTTTTTTTTTTTTTCTCTAACCTCATTCACAGAAATGCTAGGACCAGACCAATGCTATGCAATGTCTCTTATTTGAGGCAATCAAAACAAACCTTAGCCTGGACCTATAATGTGGTTACAGTGGCAAAGAAGATGAGTCAGAGACAAGGTATATTTGAACTTTGGCCAGACTGTAAGTCATGCCTATAATATTAGCAAATGGGATGAGGGAATGGGAGAGAGGGAAGGAATGGAAAGGAGGTAGGGGAGGGGAAGACAGATTGAAGGGAGAGAGAGAGAGAGAGAGAGAGAGAGAGAGAGAGAGAGAGAGAGAGAGAGAGAGAGAGAGAGAGAGAGAGAGAGAACAGGGAAATTGACTTAAAAAACTAGATGTTGAGTATCCTAGCATAATATCTGCCACAATTTCCATACTGTAATCAAGTTTGCTAGTCTAAGATTCTTTTTCCATGCCAATTTATATCTGAATTCTCTTCTTGTTGGTTTTGAAACTCCAGATGGAACCCAAAGCCTCATTCACGATAAGCAAACACTAACCACTCAGTTGTTCTCTTTGCCATGCAGCTGATTTTTTTAAAAAGAAAAGATAACAGTTTTCAAAGACTTCAAAGAGTATAAAACACTTGATATGTAAGAGGCCATGAGATGTTCTGAGTCTGTCTTGTCACTCTCTGTGCACACCATTTCTAGACCATTAGTAGGTACCACAGAACAAATTCAGTATTATCTGCAAGATCAGCATCCCAGCCTTATAGGCAAAGAGCCCACCCACCAGGCTTTTAATTGCCTGTATATGTAAGCATCCAAGTCCAAGACTCTTAGCTATCCTCTCTTATTATAAATGAGATGAATCATCAGACCACCAAGTAAAGAGCTCTAGGTCAGTAACTCAGCAGCCATGGAAAGGAGAAAAGGATGTAGAAGGACTCTTAGATTCTCATACATTTTTTTGTTTATTCTTGCAAAATGAAAAGCAATTTTTGAATGTTCTGGATTTGAGATATCACAAGGTTCATCCATGTGAGATTCAGTCTAATATAAAAACAAAAGTTGACTTTCCTTGCTAAAAACACACACACACACAAGGCAAGCGACATTTCTTAGAAATCAATATTTCATCTCATTAATGTGAAGACTTCTGTATAAGCTTTAAGACATGTGTCAACCTGAGGGTTGTTTACTTATTTTTTTTTTTACCATGTGCAACATGACTCAACCTCATCATCTATAATAATTTTCTGGAGTGAAGCAGGCATACAGAACCCTCTCTCAAACACCAGTTCTCAAGAGGTCAAATGGCAGCTGCTCTGTGTTGCAATTTAAATGTCTCATTCCATGGGGAACAAAGAGAGATGACATAACACAGAAGGGGCCGAGAAGTGAGAGTGTTTGTGGGGGTGGCTGAACTTGTGACCTGTCAGGGTTTTCCCTCCAGTGCAGAGTCCCTGGGGTCAATGACTGTGCTTCAGACCCATCGGGTGCTCAGGAAGCTTCATGGGAAGTTTCTCAGAAAGGAGAAAAAAATGTTCTGGACGTAGGTGGGGGTGATGAAAGGGTTTTTTCATTCTACCATCTTCCACAGGGAAGTATTTTTGATAGTTAAATTGCGGCTAACCATTATGGTTTCTAACATATGAAAAGAATACATTTGTCTTGAAAAAGAACACTTAAGCAGCAGCTATAGGCAAGTGTCAAACTGACCCAGTGTATGGCTTGAAATCACCGGATTCTATTATATGGCTTGAAATGAGCTTCACACATGTCCTTTTGACCATTGCTGAAAGAAGAAAGGAGAGAAAAAAGAGAAGAGACATGGAGATCATTATAGAAGTTCTGAAACATTACACAGGAAGAGTTGATTTTATTTTTATACTAAAATGTCAATCAGCAAAATTTACCTTGAGTCAGTTATTTTATACAGAGAATTAATTGGCCATCAGAATACATACTATATTTCAACTCCAAGTGTGGTTTTCATAATATTCCATGAAGCCAAGAGCTGTATAAAATTACCAAGGCATAACTTAGCATTAGCTAAAGATTCAAGGTAGGGATTTTACTGTTTATTATTAATATTCTTCAAGAAAACTTATCTACACAACTGTTTGTTTAGGCCAAGATTACTTTGTATATTTGTACTTTAATAATTATATTAAACAGTAGTGTGTATAATATATATGTTTTAAACAATCTAGATAGTTTTAAAGTGGATCACGACAGGATTAAGCAAGTATTTAGACTCTATCTGTGTCAGAGCACTTAAGGTCATTGGAAATAAATATTATGGTGGAGGATCTTACATTGTATCTTAGACCTTACTGTGAACTCTGAATCTATGTTCCAAGTGAAATATAGGTTCAATTCCAACTCTATAGGAAATAGAAGTTACTAGATTTTATGCTTGTTATATATTGGAGCAATTCCTCACGATCTGTGAGAACTGCCATGAAGTTTAATGAACTCAAGATGCCATGAGGCATCTCCATGTGTACATGAGTATTCTGATCCACTCAAGGCAAAGTTCTGTCTTTGCAGCCGCCAATGATATGCCACACAGCCTCCAGGGACTTCAGACCACAAGTGGACAGTGGACCTGTCCTAGTCCACATCCATAAACTTAAGGTCTGGTTCTTCCCCAATCCTACCTACGCTGATTGCATATAAAGCATAGTTTGGAAGCTGAGCAGATCCAACCTGGCTACAAGGGTGATCCCAAATCATGCTTTGAAAGTAAGGCTAGAATACTTCTCAGGTTTTCGTCTGGGACTCATTTCCAAACTAGTGTAGAGCTTATTATTTCTTGTATGTTGAACTCAGAACTGGAACCTTTTCCTAACCTTCTTTCTGACAGTCTGTCTTTGCTTACGAGAGAACCAGGATGTGAAACCACTGCCTCCACACTTGGAATCTGGAAGAGTGGGTGTGCTGTAATAGCAAAGATGATTCAGCCATATCAACCTCCTTTCATTTTCTCTCCTTTCTGCCCTGCCTGTTATTGAGCCTTGGCTCCAGATTTGCTTCTATTCTCTAGTTTTCAGTTTAGCCACTTGCTTCCCATACTATGCTTAATTAAAATTTAAAGAAGAATGGCTTGTGGTTTAGTGTTAAACCTAGAAAATTCCAGAACTTTGGTCATCTTATCTTCCTTGTCTTATTCTTATATTCAGCTATCCCAATAACTTGTGAGAGAATGCAGACCTGATACATTTTCATACAGTGTGTGATAGCAGATATTTATATAATTTTTACTTTTTGAAATCTTTACTATTTCAAATTTTTTCTGCATACAATTTCTTATCTGATTCCAGTAGATATTGAGATATATTTTACTTGTAGACCTATTTATAAGAAACAGCAAGCTTAGCAAAGAAGTGAATTCTGGGCCATGGAAATGCTTGGACTAATGACTGAAGTTTGATTCTCTAATATTTATGTCAATAATCCATGGTCTTAATAAAACCTTTTAATACTGACATTGGTGGAGCTGACCCTATGTCACAGCTTTCTGTGCCCAAATTCTGCCTGTAGAGAACTGGTCTCCCAGGAGTGTTGACACACCTGAGAGCAGAGGTGAGACCACCACTTCTGCTTAAATTCCTGGGCCAAGAGGGACCTTCCCAGAGCCACCAGGACACAGGAATCAAGGAACAGCCAGGAACAGGATACTTCTGGTTTCCATCTGTGCCCTGGAGCTGATCCTGTGCCACAGCTCTCCATACCCAAATTCTGCCTGCAGAGAGCTGGTCTCCCAGGAGTGCTAACACACAGGTTTACAGAAGGGACAAGCCAAAATCAGAGAGAGCAAGACCAGCTAACACCACAGATAACCAGATGGCAAGAGGCCAAGTGCAAGAACATAAGCAACAGAAACCAAGGCTACTTAGCATCATCAGAAACCAATTCTCCCACCACAGCACACCCTGGATACCCCATCACAACAGAAAAACAAGACTCTCATTTAAAATCACAACTCATGTGATGAGAGGGGACTTTAAGAAGGACATAAATAACTCCCTTAAAGAAATACAGGAAAACACAGGTAAACAGGTCAAAGACCTTAAAGAGGGGACACAAAAATCCTTTAAAGAATTATAGGAAAACACATAATAGGTGAAGGAGTTGAACAAAACAATCCAAGATCTAACAATGGAAATAGAAATAATAAATAAATCACAAAGGGAGACAACCCTGAAGATAGAAAAACTAGAAAAGAGATCAGGAGTCATAGATGCAAGCATCACCAACAAAATACCAGAGATAGAAGAGAGAATCTCAGGAACAGAAAATTCCATAGAAAACATTGACACAACAGTCAACAAAGAAAATGCAAAATTCAAAAAGATCCTAACCCAAAACATCCAGGAAATCCAGGACACAATGTGAAGACCAAACCTAAAGATAATAAGTATATTGAAGAGAGTGAAGATTACCAACTCAAAGGGTCAGTAAATATCTTCAACAAAATTATAGAAGAAAACTTCCCTAACCTAAAGAAAGAGATGTCCATAAACGTACAAGAAGCCTACAGAACTCCAAATGTATTGTACCAGAAAAGAAATACCTCCTGTCACATAACAGTCAAAACACCAAATGCACAAAACAAAGACTGACCCTGTGGTAAATGGAGTAGTAATACTAATTTAAATATGTTTAATGAAATATGAATAATTGAGAGTTCAGGCTGCAGTTTCTTATAACTTTTGTTTCTTAAGATTTTGGTGTTGAAATACCATATACAAGCTTACCTTAGGACTTTAAGCATGTGTATTTGAGTAGCTCATATTCTTTTTTAGATTTTGTTCCAAAGATTCAACAGAAGTCTAAATAGGTGTTGGCTTAAATTATGGACTCTGGACCAAACCATAAGTTTGTAGTTTATTCTTCCTTAGACCAAACCAGACAAAAGCTCCAGTTAGTGAGAATATTTGAAAGGTGATGGTCAAGACCCAAAGGCCAAAGTCATGGCCTAGACATGGAAATAAGTACAGCAGTACAGACAGCAGCCTGCAGAAAGTGCTGCTGTTGCCAGAGGAAGGGAATGATATTACCTACTGAACAGTGGCCAGGATCCAATGAGGTCACTGTCCTACTGGATTAGAAGCAGAGGAATCAAATCATACACTAGAACTGTTTTCTATTAGTGTGTCCATACTTGGAAAGGATGCCTCTTTCACTGTCCTCAGATCCATTGCTGTGGAACTTTTAAGAGAAATCCTTTCTTGGCTTAGTCTAGCTTTGTCTTAAGCAATAGTAACCTCACTTTCTTTGAAAAAAGAATTCTTTATTAGTGACTTTGTGGAACTGAGGCAAGAAAGGAGACTCTTAAATGATTTGCAATTGAGCAGAATATGTGTTATTTCATTTAAGCCTCCAGTCAAGACCAATTTTCTGTAGTACTCATTTTTTAAAATAATTTGAATATCCTTAGGATGAAAGCTTATAATAATGTTTAGCAATGACATTTAGAAATTAATTACAATTCACACCAATAGTTTAAGAAATATTTGTATGGTGTATGAGAGACAGCATATATATAGAAAATCTTTAAACATAGTATTTAAAGGCCTTGTAACATGCTGAAGACAAGCACTATTGTGTAATCTTTTCCAACAGTAATAGTCTTCTGTATTACTTTGGGCTAATATATTTTCTATTTTAATTGGGCAGCTTTTTCAAGTGTCATATGATAATAATATACTATAACATAATATCCTACATTCTATTGTCTTGTTCTCTTTCATACTTGACTAACAGAAGAAAAAAAGATTAAAGAAAGACTTAGGTTGCTAATGAGTACACTTTTTTTTTTAATTTGCCTGAATTACTATGATGCTATGATGAGAATAATGTTGCTAGAGGTTTCCTTTTCTTAAATCACATGAACGTCTGTCATGGGGAAGATGTTTAAGATAGTACAGACTGCTCAGTTTCCCCCAATAATTTATTAGGAATCAAAAAAGAATAGATAGTGCCCAAACACACACACACACACTATTCATCAAAAATGAATAAAAGAAGTTATCATTCCTAATTTTGAGTTCAGATAAGGAATCATACAAAAATGAGCCTGGAGGATTTCATAATTCCAGAAAACAAAGGAGTTATTAAGAATAAAGCAAAAGTTTCCCGAAAGGACCCTAGAGACAGATATATGTCAAAGAGAAAACAAGCAAATGGCATGTCCAATGGCCAGTAGAGAAGCAACAAAAAGTACGAACCTAAACAGATATAAACAGTATTATTGGAGAAAACTATGCTGGCACAAAAGTTGTTAGAATAACCAAGCACTATCTAAACAGATTTAAAGTCTACTTCATGAAACAAAACCCATGCCTGACTCTGCTCAGATGGTCAAGAACTTGAGACTATAGGGGCTGTGGACCTAGAAAAAAAAACTAAACCCTATTGTTATGATAAAGGAATGTACCAATAAAATGACTCAAAATGATTCTCTTTCATACCCTTAGATCAGTGTCTCACAGATGAGCGATGCTCCCTCCTGAAGAAGATAAATGAGAAATAATGCAGAGACCCACAACTGAAATAATGTGCTAAGATTAGAAAACGAAATCATAAATGGATGTCTTCATCCACCCACTCCTCTCAGGGCTCATGGAGTTATACAGAAGAGGGGGCGGAAAGATTGTAAGAGCCAGAAGGGATGACGGACACCAAGAAAACAGTGTTTTCTTGATGGAGATGCACTTATGAACTCACAGACACGCTATAATTATACACAGGATCTGCATAGGTCCAAGTCAGATGCGATTCAAACACTGAGAAGGGAAGTGGTCATGAGCCTCCATCCCTAACCCAGAAGCTAACTCCAAGTGTCAACTGCTAACAAGCAAAACTTAGCTTTCTCCAGTGGAATTTCACTGGGTACAGAAATCACACTTAAAGCAGGCCCCCATGGTTCCATGGCCTGTCGTAAAGACAAGCCTGTCTTCAAATTTTGACTATCCTCCTGCCTCTGTCTCCCATACACTTTTACCATGTATACACCATGTGTATCCCACCATATCTAGCTAAGGAACCATACTTGTTAAGTGATTGAAAATTAAGTGAAATTAGTATTCATATTACAACCTAGCAACTAGTAGAAAAAGATTAACTGTTAATGAGTTAGTTGTTTGGAATACAAAGGCTATCATCAGGCAGCCCACGAGAATAATGAATGAAGAAGGTCTGCCTTTGTGAGCAGTAAACATCATGCTGAAGAAGGAGCACAGAGAAATGGCTTCCAGCTGGTTCCTGAGGAAAATGGGGGCATTTTTTTTTTTATTTTCAACAAAGTCTTGTTTTTTTTTTTTTTTTTAACTGTACCTTCATAGGAAGAAAAAGAGGAAAGCACATAGACTGCTCTGTTTATACAGCATACACACTGACATAAATTCTTACATTTTCTAAGGCTTATCAGGAAAAGCAAGGCCCCTCAATTGCCAGAACTTTCTGTTAACATCTAGTCACATGTCTTCTGGAAAGAATCCATAAACTAGAAGTAGGTCATATTTCTTTGTTTTTTTAATCTAAAAACACTGTGAGGAAAGGCTCAGTGTGGTATTTGCTTCCCTCTAATAAGTAGACTTCAGGGTGGAATGTGTGTGCATGAGGCTGCATAAACATTATGGTTCATATGTTGATTATGCATACAGTGATGAAATTGCAGGAGGTTCATTCTAAAATTGTAAGCTATATCCAGGGTCAGCAGTCCATACATTTACATGATGAGAACACAAATGAGTTAAGAGAAACAGAAAGTCCATGTTGTCTGTAGCCACACAGTCAGTCACTCAGGACTAAGGGGAACACTGACACTGTAGGTGAAGGCTTTCTCTGAGCCTTCTCTCAAAATTGCTGTGCTTAGTGGGCACACCCACCAAGTGTACAGTACTGAATTGTTACAGGGCATCTAAAGCCAAGTTAGCGAATCACAGATGGATTGGCCTTGATTGTTTCTTTTAGCAGAAGGCAGAAAAGTCACTTCCATCTTTTTACTGTACAGTCTCCCACTGAGCCCATCCATTACTGCTCAGCCTTACAGAGGCTCTGTTATGGTTCCATCTGAATAGTGCTTCTTTTCCTCGAAGGCTCCATTTGCTCAACTCACACACCTGTGCAAAATCTATTAAGCTTCAAAAGCCGCCACATAAGGCTCACAATGAGGATCTCTACATATGCCTTCATGCACATGAACAGCAGGAAATATGCCGAGTGGTTTTCAGCATCAATTTCTGTCCTGGGAAAAAGTCACTTCACTTTGTCCCCTTTATTATAGCTCTGACATTCAAGTGCAGTGTTAAGGACTAGAAAGGCTCTTGCTGTGCTAGGCCAGCCCTGTCTCACACAGCTGAAGAAACACATCAGAAATAATTAATTTAGCATTCAACAGCTGCAGGAGGGGAAGCTGCTGCCAAGAGCCAGTGTTTGATTCTCTTCCTCTACCAGGCAGTAGCTAGTGAATTCATTCCCTGGGCACCCAGCCACATCACAGAGAAAGCAGAAGTGGTAATGGCTGGGACAATACAGACACACAGCTCTCCTAGCAAGGTATTGCTAGGAACTATTCTGCACCATTAACATTGTTTGAGAATAGAGCCACTGGCATCCAAGCAGATACAGGGCATGATTTTGCTAGTGATGGAAGGTTTAAAATTAATGTATCATGAGAAGCAGAACATGATTAAAAGTAGTTGCTTCTAGGATGGCTTCTGAGTAAAACTCAATTTTACGTATATAGATTCTAGAATTCAATCTATTTTCTATTAAAAAAAAAAAAAAAGAAACAACTCAGGTTAGAGTTGTCTGAGAGGGTTCCCAGAACATTGTAAGCTCTTGCTCTTGTTTCCTCTAGAGATGGAATTGCTGATCATACCATGTACTTCAGACACAGGGCCAGAGGACCTGGAGCTAGAACTACTTTAATAACTTCTACCTGATGATTGGTTTTCATGTCACCAGAAAGTGCCATGCAAGCTTCCAAAGGAGGTAAGCAGCCAACAGTCTTGCCCTGCCAGCTATGATGCCTATGACCACAACAATGCATGATAACCATAGTGGTGTCACAGTGACACACGTACCTCAAGAGTATAAAACAGTTCTCTAATTGAATGTAAGACCTGCTTGACAACAGAAAACCTAGTCAACTACCCAAGGCTAGTGAAGTCATGGATCTTGGAGGAGAACCTACAAAAACCACTTTACTAAATTAGCATATTTCCTAACTGTATTCTGAATACTTGTTTTTATTCTCACATCAAAGAAATTTTTCTTTGTAGTAGACAGAGATTATTACAGATAACACAATTCAATCAAAATGCAGAGTTGTAATGTTCATTATGAATGGGAACATCTACAAAACAATCCACTCACTTAAGACTCAAGAATCATTGTGGGAAAGACAGTGGAAATACTGCAAGAGTGAGAGGAATGGGGTGTTTGATGTGAGACTGTGTCTGTTAGTAATGCCAAAAGCTACACTCATAAAGTCTCACTAACATGAGCTGGCAAAAGGCAATAGACATGTGAAAGTAGACATAGGAACACTCAGGAGACCTCAGCCTACACAAAGAACCATAGACAACTAAGAAACTGGGAAGAGTACAATTGGTCATAAAATACCAAATGGTCAGACCTGAGAACAATCATGCAAATAACATTATATAGACTGAGCATGTTGTATTTATGTATTTAGAAATATATACATCATATATATATATATGCATATAGTATTTAACAACAATAAAAAATGAAGGGGAGCAAAGAGGGGCATATGGAAGGGCTTGTAGAGAGGAAAGGAAAGTAGGAAATTGTGAAATTATAATCTCAAAAATAAATGAAATAAAAATTAAATACTAGTAAGCAAGCCACCATTTCCTGTGAGATTTCAGGGTGGGTCCCAGGAGTCAAGGGAATACTGGTGATTCTCAACGCAAACGAAGCTATTTGAGATGGGGTGGGTTTATGGTATGGCTGTCACAATGTTACGGCAGGCATCACAGGTTGCCTTGGTCTCTGTACAGTGAGACCCCAAGATTATATTTGTGTTGTTAACATCAAATGTCACTCATTACGGCATTGTTGCTGTGCTTCATTTTCCATTGGAAATGGGTTGCAGTTCTTTTTCCAACAGTCATCTTGGCTTCTGATTACAGCAATATGGGTGTTTGTGTTTGTTGTCAGCCTAAGGGGTTAAATTTAATTTTAAATAACAGCATGATGGATACAATCATTCCTGTCACAATCTTAGGAACAAGTTGACAATTGCAGTTTAAGCCACAAAATCTATTTTGGCTTAGAGCAAAATCTCATAACTAAACTTTATTTTAAGACAGGAAAGTCTCAAATGGTTATTTAGTGAGCATTTATTTTTATGGTACATTAAATGAAAATGTTTTTAGAAATTACTTGGAGAGAGGGAATAGGGTCTATTTGATCAAAATACATTATATGCATGTATAAATCAAACAATAAAAGGTAAGTGTGTTTAAATGCTTGATAAATCTCCATATATATTCCTTAAAGTAAAACATAAAAATTATTCTGTGGTTTTAATCCCTTAGAAGTCCTAAGAAATGCTTTAGCCTGTGACCACTTCACCTGGAGAGTATTTGTAGCCATTATCAGTGGTGACCAATGTTATTACATTTTAAGGATAATTCCTTTGTTTATTGTGTAAAAGTGGTTGCTAGCAGACATCCATATATTCCCATATGGGTTATTTACTTTTCCTGAAAGCCACACTAATTCAAACAAGCCTATATGACCTTTAAAATGTGTTCCATTTTGTGTGTGCAAGCGAGTGCATGTGTGTGTGCGTGTGTGTTACTCAGAAAGCTTAAAGGGATTTGCTGTGTAAGTGCAGAGCCCTCTCTTCTCCCTTTGTCATGGACAGATTTGCTTTCATCTTTACTTTCTTTCTCTCTGGCTACAAAATGTGCTCACTATGGGACGATGTGTCAGCTACAAAAAGAAAGGGACTCTTATTTCTGCAAGTATGGCTTTAATGTCCTGATCGTGGCTTTAATGTCCTGATTGTGGCTTTAATGTGCAGAGAGTTCAATTCTACTCTACTTTATAAAACCCAATACTCCCATTATGAGCAATTAGTTGGGATAAAGCAGGACTGGGCAAAGACAAGACTTGATATATTTCAGGGTCAAATGTAATAATGCTATTTATTTTCCCAAGTCTTTATAGTTTCCTTCTATCATTTCTTATCACCCTCTCCCCCAGAATACTCCCAAAGGAAAAGAGTGATAAAATGCTAAATATTCTTTCAGAAATCAAGAGAATCAACACTAAGGAATTAGTAAAAGAAAGTGCCCAGATGCCATTCTCCCTAAGTAAACCATACATGCACAGTAATGTAACAATCCCCCAAATAACCAGTGTATGGCTTTAAGGTAATGGATTTCAGTGGTTCTCCAAGAAAGCCACTGAGTCATCCAGAATGCCATGGAATTTATGGGATAGGCTATTTCTCTGATACTAACTGATGACTGTTCTCATGAGCAAAAAATGGAATAATACCTTAGGTTTTTTGAATCAAAAGAAACACTTAAAAGCCACATAGAGTCTGGAGGTTTTAAATAAAGCTATTGACCTGTGACCGTGTAATTACGCAGTTACTTTATATGCCTAGGAAGAAGAGTCCTAGGCTCTATTGATAACTTTGAGTCTCAGTCCTCCTAATGCTGGAACCCTTTAATACAGTTTCTCATGTGCTGATCCCAATGATAAAGTTGTTTTGTTGTTGTTTCATAACTGTAATTTTTCTATTGTCATGAAGCATAATGGAAATATCTATGCCTTTCTGTGGGTCACAACTGACAGGTTGAGAAATGCTGCTCTAGGAGATTTATCACCAAAAAAAGTGTAAAATGCTTAATTGAGTGTAGTATACTTCTCTTTTAAAATTTTATATTATAATATGTAACTTATGATCATGTAACAGTGTGCCTAATGCTCTTTCTATGCACAGTGCTGTGGTGCTGTGGGACCACTTCCGCAGTTTGTCAGCTCATTGTAGTTAATGAATAGAATCAGAAACTTGGTAACACAGAGCAGATTGCCCTTGATTTCTCAGCCCAATTAATTTATTATAGTGAAAGAATATACTGAAAATCGTTTTTGTTACTTTTCATTTTTATCTTGCTGTTGATTGATGGAAAAAAAAAGCTAAATAAAAATACTATGTGTTCCAGAAGGTATAAGTGGCTTTTCCAGTCCACAGCACTTCAAGTATCAAGGAAGACATACAGATAAGAAGGCAACATACTGCCTATGCACAGTACATTATTTGAAATTATAAAAACAGGCTCCATAAGGTAACCTGGCAAGTGAGTCACAGTGTACTTACCAATTGATTCAGTAATGCAACCCCAAAATACGTCTGAAAATTGTTATTCTTTAAATCAGTGTCAATTCTTAATAAATTTCTCTTCTCTATGTGAAATACATTAAAGGTCATTTGCTGCTTTTTATGCTTTTACCAGCACAATCTTAAGGTGTTCAGGGAAATAATTTCTAGTGTTTACGGACTGAAATCAGAAATGTGTGTTTCACTGTGTAGTGGGCTGCCAATCTGGGAAGCCTATAGTGACATATGCACCATATGGAAAATATTGTTCAAGATTCAAAGTGTACCTTTCAAGTGTCTCGAATGGCTCAATGTAGTTCTGTTTTTCTCACAGGACCAGGTCAGATCTCTGGCATTTGGTGTCTTGTTTCAGCTGGCATCCTGCTGAACCTAGCCTGTTTTTGTTTTCTGTCATGACTTCAAATGTCTCAGATTACTCCTGACTCCAGCATCTCCCAAACCTGGTATGTTCTGTGTATACCCGTTCTGCTACGCACTCCCAAACAGAACAAGAAAATGGAAGCTTACCCTTGAAATTATGCAGAAAACAACATATTGCTGTTTTTTATTACTCATACTTGTAACTCCAAGGTGCATATCCCTCATCCAAAAGTCTTACAATCAGAAGTGTTTCAGAATTCTGGGATTTTCATTTTCATGTTGTTGTATACACATGCTACCAAGTCTAAATATGGAGTGTACTTTTCCTCATATATACCCTCTTCACAAAGCCTAAAGTTGATTTTATGCAATGGTTTTAGGGCGGAGCTTCTGACTGTGGTCCATCACATGAGGTCAGGTGAAAAGTGTTCCACTTCATAGTGGCACTTAGAAGTTTTTGAAGTTTGGAATGTTTAAAATCTTGGATGTTCAGATTAGTGATGCTCAACTGAGAGTCACAAGGGGCCCCAGCCTTTTCATATAGTCTGAAAACAAGAGTGAAACATTTTAAACTTACAGAAAGTATTAAAAATAATGAAACTGGGCACTGAGCTGCTGACCCCAGGGGATGATGGTGTTCTCCCCTTTCTGCAGCTCTTCTTGTGCCAAAGGCCATGAGTGTGGTAAAACTGAAAGCAGAGATGAAAGGAAAGGACTTAAAAGTGCTTCTTTACATAATTGTGTCTCTCCGATTTCAACACCAATGGAAGTCATGTGTGGCTCCTTCCTTCCTTCCTTCCTTCCTTCCTTCCTTCCTTCCTTCCTTCCTTCCTCCCTCCCTCCCTCCCTCCCTCCCTCCCTCCCTCCCTCCCTCCCCTTCTCTCTCTCTTTTCTTTTTGATTTTTCAAGTCAGGGTTTCTCTGTATAGCCCTGGCTCTCCCAGAACTCACTCTGTAGACCAGGCTGGCCTCGAACTCAGAAGAAATCCTCCTGCCTCTGCCTCCCAAGTGCTGGGATTAAAGGCGTGTGCCACCACTGCCTGGCTCTTTCTTTCTTTCTTTCTTTCTTTCTTTCTTTCTTTCTTTCTTTCTTTCTTTCTTTCTTTCTTTCTTTCTTTCTTTCTTTCTTTTCTTCTTTCCTTCTCTCTCTTTCTTTCTTTCTTTCTTTCTTTCTTTCTTTCTTTCTTTCTTTCTTTCTTTCTTTCTTTCTCTCTTTCTTTTTCTTTCCTTCCCTTCCCTTCCCTTTTCTTTCTTCCTTTCTTCCTTCCTTCCTTTCTTTCTTTCTTTCTTTCTTTCTTTCTTTCTTTCTTTCTTTCTTTCTTTCTTTCTTTCTTTCTTCCTTTCTTCCTTCCTTCCTTCCTTCCTTCCTTCCTTCCTTCCTTCCTTCCTTTCTTTCTTTCTTCTGCCTGCCTTCCACAGCATTTTATGCATCTTGACTACAGACTTGAATAGGACAAGTTCTGACCTTAGTGTCAAACTATCTTGTTTCCAAACTGGAGCCAGCTCCTAATACCACTACAACTAATGACTCAAGTTTGTGATGCTTTGCTTTATTTAGCTGTGAAAACATGGTGATAATGCTATCTGCTTCATAAGCTATTGTGATAATTTAATACTGTCATAAACAAAAATAATGTATTAGGAACATATTTAGTACTCTTCAAATATCTGGTTATTAATACAGTTATTTTTATTGCTAAATATAAGACCTTGTACTATTGATTAAAAAGGCACAATGTTTCCCTCAATTTTTTCTTTGTAACATCTTTCTATACTGTGGGTTCTGAATATCCAGCCAGAACATAGAAAGGTTCTGATTACAAAGAAAAGTTTCTGGGTTATAATAATTCTGTGAGTTAGGAATGACAATTTGAGCCCTAGTACTCTGTCACAGGAGTTGGCAAAAGTCTCTGTTACATAGTAAATATTTCATACACAGCCACAGACAATATACTGACATTGGAAAACAAGTATGGCTGTATTGTCATTGCCAAATTATTTAAGCACGCTGAAATTTCATATTTTTAAGGCATGGCATTTTTGTGTTTTAAGTTTTTAAATATGTGAAAATTGTTTTTTGCTTATAGGCCTATAGAAACAAGTACTAGGCCATATTTGACACTCCCCCTCCTTCAGACGTTTGTACATTGTGTGCTTGCTCAACTGGAGCCATGCACACCTAGCTCTCCTCCTGGTCAAACCAGAACCTAGAGCTTGCTCACTACTGACAGGAACCTACTGGCAGGTTGACTGACTCACTGCAGAGCCATCCTGCGGAACATAGATCTTCCTAGAATGTACTGATTCTGATATGGTAGCTCATTACCTACAGCTTCAGCATCTTTCAGGGCATCTGCTTTGCTGCTGGTTAGAGGAATAGGTTAACTTTTCTTTTTTTAATATTTCTTTAAGGTAGTTATTTATGTCCTTCTTATAGTCCCCCATCATCGTCATGAGAAGTGATTTTAGATCCATATCTTGCATTTCTGGTGTGATGTTGTATCCAGGACTTGCTATGGTGGGAGTTGGGTTCTGATAATGCCAAGTAACTTAGGTTTTTGTTGCTTCTGTTCTTGTGCTTGCCTCCCACCATCTGATTATCTCAAGTGCTCCCTGCCCTCCATATATCTGATTGGAGCCTGCCCCTCCTGTAATCCCGATTGAGTCAGAACTCCTCAGAGTCCAGCTTTCTTTGTGATCCTGTGATTCTGGGATTCTATGATGCTGAAATTCTGGGTGTGTCAGAGTTCTTGGCAGTCAATCTTCCTCTGAGCCCCTGAAATCCTGGTGTGACCAAGCTCCTGGGATGCCGGGATCCTGGGATCCTAAGATTCTGAGCGTGTTAGAGCACCTGGAAGTGGTGTCTCCTCTGGGAACTGTGTGGCTGTCTGCTGAATTCTAAACCAAGGTAGACCAGCGCTGACCAGAGGGAACCTGATCAGGTGGGGTTCCTGTGTCTGTGCTCCAGCTGTCCCCAGGCACCCTCGGTTTGATTGGAACAGATGTTGTGTTCCACTCACCAGTGATCCTAAGATCTTGGATGAGCTTTGGGCACCTGTGGGATGGAGAAGCCTCTGGAGACTGTGGGACTGCCCACCAAGTTCAGGCCCAGGTGGCCAGGAACTGGGGCTGACCTGAAAGGAACAAGAAACAAGCTGGAGTAGCCATTCTTTTTTTTTTTCCCACATTTTTTAAATTAGATATTTTCTTCATTTACATTTCAAATGCTATCCTAAAAGTCCCCTATACCCTCCCCACCCCGCCCTGCTCTCCTATCCACTCACTCCCACTTATTGGCCCTGGCGTTCCCCTGTACTAGGGCATATAAAGTTTGCTAGACCAAGGGGCCTCTCGTCCCAATGATGGCTGCCTAGGCCATCTTCTGCTATATATGCAGCTAGAGACACGAGCTCTGGAGGTACTGATTAGTTCATATTGTTGATCCACCTATAGGGTTGCAGACCCCTTCAGCTCTTGGGTACTTTCTCTAGCTCCTATATTGGGGGCCCTGTGTTCCATCCTATAGATGACTGTGAGCATCCACTTCTGTATTTGCCAGGCACTGGCAAAGCCTCACAGGAGACAGCTATATCAGGGTCCCTTCAGCAAAATCTTGCTGGCATATGCAATAGTGTCTGTGTTTGGTGGCTGATTATGGGATGGATCCCCGGGTGCAGCAGTCTCTGGATGGTCCATCCTTTCGTCTTAGCTCCAAACTTTGTCTCTACAACTCCTTCTATGGATATTTTATTCCGTATTCTAGAGAGGAATGAAGTATCCACGCACTGGTCTTTCTTCTTGATTTTCTTGTGTTTTGGAAGTTGTATCTTGGGTATTCTAGGTTTCTGGGCTAATATCCACTTATCAGTGAGTGCATATCAAGTGACTTCTTTTGTGATTGGGTTACCTCACTCAGGATGATATCCTCCAGATCAATCCGTTTGTCTAGGAATTTCATAAATTCATTGTTTTTAATAGCTGAGTAATACTCCATTGTGAAAGTGTACCACATTTTCTGTATCCATTCCTCTGTTGAGGGACATCTGGGTTCTTTCCGGCTTCTGGCTATTATAAATAGGGCTGCTATGAACATAGTGGAGCATGTGTCCTTATTACATGTTGGAACATCTTCTGGGTATATGTCCAGGAGAGGTATTGCTGGATCTAGTGGTAGTTCTATGTCCAGTTTTCTGAGAAACTGCCAGACTGATTTCCAGAGTGGTTGTACCAGCTTGCAATCCCACCAGCAATGGAGGAGTGTTCCTCTTTTTCCACATCCTCGCCAGCATCTGCTGTCACCTGAATTTTTGATCCTAACCATTCTGACTGGTGTGAGGTAGCCATCCTAATATTGAATAAAATTGACTTTCAACCTAAAGTTATCAAAAAAGATGAGGAGGGACACTTCATAATCATCAAAGGTAAAATTTACCAAGAAGAACTCTCAAATCTGAACATCTATGCTCCAAATGCAAGGGCATCCACATTCATTAAAAAAACTTTGGTAAAGCTCAAAATATGCATTGCATTGGATACAATAATAGTGGGAGACTGCAACTCGACACTCTCATCAATGGACAGATTCTGGAAACAGAAACTAAACAGAGAAACAGTGAAACTAGGAGAAGTTATGAAACAAATGGATTTAACTGATATCTACAGAACATTTTATCCTAAAGCAAAAGGATATACCTTCTTCTCAGCATCTCATGGTACCTTCTCCAAAATTGGCCATATAATCAGTCACAAAACAGGCCTCAACAGATACAAAAATATTGAAATAATCCCATGCATCCTATCAGATCACCACAGATGAAGGCTGATCTTCAATAATAACACAAATAATAGAAAGCCCACATACAAGTGGAAGCTGAACAACACTCTACTTAATGATAACTTGGTCAAGAAAGAAATAAAGAAAGAAATTAAAGACTTTTTAGAGTTTAAAGAAAATGAAGCCACAACATATCCAAACTTATGGGACACAATGAAAGCATTCCTAAGAGGAAAACTCACAGCTCTGAGTGCCTCCAAAAATATCTGAAGTGAGCATACACTTCATGAGCAGCTTGACAGCACACCTAAAATCTATAGAACAAAAGGAAGCAAATTCACCTGAGAGGAGTAGATGGCAGGAAATAATCAAACTCAGGGCTGAAATAAACCAAATAGAAACAAAAGAACTATAGAATCAACCAAACCAGGAGCTGCTTCTTTGATGAAATAAAAAAGATGGACAAACCCTTAGCCAGACTAACTAGATGGTACAGGGACAGTATCCTAATTAACAAAATCAGAAATGGAAATGGAGACATAACAGAATCTGAGGAAATCCAAAAAATTCATCAGACCCTACTACAAAAGTCTATACTCAAACCAACCTGAAAACCTAGATGAAATGAACAATTTTCTAGACAAATACCAGTATCAAAGTTAAATCAGGATCAGATTAACGATCTAAACAGTCCCATATCCTCTAAAGAAATAAACAGTCATTAATAGTCTCCCAACCAAAAAAAGCCCAGGACCTGATGGGTTTAGTGCAGAGTTCTATCAGAACTTCAAAGAGGACTTAATTCCAATACTTCTCAAATTATTCCACAAAATAGAAATAGAAGGTACTCTCCCCAATTCATTCTATGAAACCACAATTGCTCTGATACCTAAACCACACAAAGACCCAACAAAGAAAGAGAACTTCAGACCAATTTCCCTTAGTAATATTGATGGGAAAATACTCAATAAAGTTCTCACAAAGCGAATCCAAGAAAACATCAAAACAACCATCCATCATGATCAAGTAGGCTTTATTCCAGGGATGCAGGGATGGTTCAATATATGGAAATCCATCAACATATCCACTATGTAAACAAACTCAAAGACAAAAACCACATGATCATCTCATTAAATGCTGAGATAGCTTTTGATAAAAGCTGTGACACCCATTCATGATAAAAGTCTTGGAAAGGTCAGAAATTCAAGGCCCATAGCTAAACATAATAAAGGCAATATACAGCAAACCAGTAGCCAACATCAAACTAAACGGAGATAAAATTGAAGCAATCCCACTAAAATCGGGGACTAGACAAGGCTTCCTACTATCTCCCTACCTATTCAATATTAGTACTTGAGGTCTTAGGCAGAGCACTTAGAAGACAAAGGAGATCAAAGGAATAAAAATTGGAAAGGAAAAAGTCAAAATATCACTATTTCCAGATGATATGATAGTATATATAAGTGACCCCAAAAATTCCACCAGAGAACTCCTCAACCTGATAAACAACTTGAGTTAAGTAGCTGAATACAAAATTACCTCAAACAAATCAGTGGCTTTTCTCTACACAAAGGATAAACAGGCTGAGAAAGAAATTAGGGAAATGCCACCCTTCAAAATAGTCACAAGCAGTGTAAAATATGTTGATGTGACTCTAAGCAAGAAAGTGAAAGATCTTTATGAGAAGAACTTCAAGTCTCTGAAGAAAGAAATCGAAGAAGATCTCAGAAGATGCTGTGTGTGTGTGTGTCTTTGAAGGGAAGAAGCAAAGTGAGAAATGTGATTAATCTAAAAGAAAAAGCAATCAGAGAAGTGAGGAGGAGGACAATGAAAAGGAGAAAACAAGGAGGGTGAGGGGAAGGAGGAGAAGGAAGAGAAAGAGAAAGAATTCAAGCTGTCCCTCTAGACCCTGCTAGAAGCTGTATCTCTGAGCTCTTGTGACATACCTAACTGGTATTTGTGTGCTAGTCCAAAAAGCCTTTTTAGTCCCTTGTCCCATGCTTTCTTTCTCTCTCAGGTCAAGCTGGGAACTGTACAAGGGCACTTTCTTACATCTCACCCAAGCACTTTTATAGGATCCTTAAGACCAGATCTCATTTCACATCAAGGAGCTGAAGGGGTTTGCAGCCCCCTTGGAGGAACAACAATATGAACTAACCAGTAACCCCAGAGCCCCTGAGAGTAAACCACCAATCGAAAAAAAAAAAAAAAAAACCCACATGGAGAAACTCATGGCTCTAGCTGCATATGTAGCAGAGGATGGCCTAGTCGGTCATCAATGGGAGGAGAGGCCCTTGGTCCTGTGAATGTTCTATGCCCCAGTATAGGGGAATGCCTGGGCCAGGAAGCAGGAGTGAGTTGGTTGGGGAGCAGGGAGAAAGGGGAGAGGAAAGGGGATTTTCGGAGGGGAAAATGGGGTAACATTTGAAATGTAAATAAAGATAATATCCAATTAAAAAAAGAAAAATTAAAAGAAATATTACAAAAAAAGTATTAATGTACTCTTTCTTCTGGCAAATATACACTCATATTACTTTGGTGACCCTAATTATTTCGACTAGTTGCTAGTAGTTTTGTGCCTTGGCAAAGTCAGGACAGCTTGATTACTTGAGTTTCCAAGCTGTGGTCATTGGTTTGGAAATGAGTACTTGACCATGTCTAAAATAAATATATCTCATGGAGAATTTAAGAAGAAACCCTCTTCCTTGCTCTAGGCTGTATAATCAATGGGCAAAATATGAAATCACTTGCAGTCATGAATACCATGATTTAAAAAAAAACAATTCCTTGTGTTTCTTGTATGTGCTTACTATCTTCAGGTTGAATTTTCCTTCTAGAACCTTCTATAGGGCTGGAGTTGTAGATAAATGCAACTTAAATTTGGATTTTTCATGGAATGTCTTTTTTCATCTGTCTATTGTGATTGACCGTTTTGCTGTGTATAGTATTCTGGAATGGCACCTGTGGTCTCTTACAGTGGGTATGCCATTTTGACTTTTAGAGAGTCTCCATTGAGAACTCAGATGGTATTCAAGCAGCTCTGTTTTTATATGTTTCTTAGTGTTTTCCTCTAGCAGCTTTAAATATTTTTTCTTTGTTCTGTACATTTAATATTATGATTATTATGTGTTAAGTGGAATTTCTTTTCTGGTCCAGTCTCTTTGGTGTTATGTATTCTTTTTGTACCTTGATGAACACCTCCTTCTTTATGTTAAAGTTCTTTTCTTCTATGATTTTGTTGAATGCATTCTGTATTATTTTCTTTAAGGAATTGATTCATTTCCTCTTTAAGGACCACTGTGGGGTAATGGGCTATGCACAGATAGTCTGGTCTCCAGTCGAGCTGAGGTGTGGAACCCCAGAAAAACCCAGTGGTGATATAATTCACCTACGTGGGATGGTACGCCTTCCCTCATGTCTCTTGGAACCCTGGCTCCTGTCAAAGTTACCGCCCCTACAGCCCCCACAGGAGAAGTGTGTGGTTAGTAGTCACATAGACAATGTCCTAAGCTTCTGACCTTCACTCCTCACCAGTTACCTAGCAACAGTAAGGTAACAGCCCACCTTAAGAGGGGTTGTTCGGCCCCACCTCACTCTCTCCTCATGTTCTTCTCGTTCTTTCTTACTCTCTCCTCTCACTCTCTTACTCTCTTTCCCTCTTGCTCTCTCCCTCTTACTCTAGCCTTTCTTCTCTCTCTCCTTTTCCCCTTTCTCTCCTCTTGGCCATGGCCGGTCTCTCTCTCTCTTTCTACTTTTCTCTTTCCCTCTGCCTTGCTACAAAGCTTGAGAAGAGACTGGGGAGTTGGATTTGGAAGAAAAGAGACAGAGTGACTATCTCTCTGCATGGTTGCAAGTGCAGTCATAGATGGCCAACAGATGAACTCAGTGGCACCCTTGGGAGTTCCTTGTCCCAAAATGTCAAATCAGAGTTTTTCACTCTCTCTCTCTCTCTCCCTCCACTTACAGGTTACAGGTACTTTGTGTACATATTATGGCTTCCAGTTTGTGTTTTTATAGAAATTTTGAGTGGGCAAAGGACTATATATCTCTCCATAAATATTTGCTTCTAATGCCTTTTCCTGGGATCTTTTCCTTCCGCTTCTTTGTTTCGTCTTATTCCTATATGTCTACTTTTTATTTATGTTTTATTATATTTTATATTGTATCTATCATACTGGTATCCCTTAGAAGCATGTTTGTGTTCCAATGAGAGATAGAAAGGGGTTGGATCTGGACAGGAGGGGAGGTAGGAAAGAAGTGAAAGGAGTAGAGGGAGAAGAAACCATAATCAGGATAGATTGTATGAAAAAATCTATTTTGAGCAAAAGAAAAACAAAACAGACAAGCAAACATGTCATTAATCTCACTTATTCTGTTATAGTAGCATAAAATGAATTAAGGCTGGAGGGCTATACAGAATTCAAAGAACTTCTACTCAATGAAGAGTCCAACATTTTACCATCTTCTCTCATCTGTAACCTCAAGGAATTTTCTTTAGCTTTGAAGGTCATTATTTGAAAAATAGGCAAATATGGCAATCTGGAGACTGGAATTGGAGCCAAGAACACAGTGTAAGGCTGACCACACAGAGCCTGGGTTCTGCTGCACTCAGTTTCTGACAATGGGCAACTCATGCAACTTGCTAAGCTTATTTAGTGTGACTTTGCTCTTTTGTAAACAGAAGAATAACCAAATCAATCTAATTTGCTGATTTTCACAAGAAGGGGATAGCAAGTGGGAAATCTCGAATACAGTTTTTAGCATCATGGATGTGCAAATGTTAACTGTAATTATATTTCTTTCAAAAATTCTTTGAATTAAGCAATCAACAACAAAAACAAACTACATAATTCCTTTCTCACTCATCTTTTCTCTTGTGAGATCCATTAATTAGGTATCATACTCAGGAATCATGGATAAAAGAAATGTACTTCTATTTCTGTGATCTTATTTACCACCAATTTAAGGAAATTCTTGTGGCAGAACAAAATGGTTCCTGCCAGTCTTTATTTTTATCAAAAGACTATTTGGGAGAAGACAGATTCTCAAGGCAAAACATCAGGAATTATAATCATCCTTTTATTTTTTTCTTCATATATTGCTTTTTCATATACGATGACTTCTAACATATCTAGAAACATCTGGATTCTTTGATGGATCTTATAGTAACTGTTTTCCTTGAACTTGAAGATATAGTGTGTCTGATAAATAAACATTATAATAACTTTTGAAATACAGTTAGATATAATAAGAGGCAAACATGGAGTTTTCTATTATCTAAAAGCATCACTACTGTGGGTTGACTTTAGCTATTCTTCATATCCTAACAAGAAGATAGCAAACACTCAGCATAGGCTCTTGTGTAGGAGGATGTTAATGGGGAATGCTTGATCATAAGCCCTTTCTTTAGATTCTCTGGTTAATATAAAAGAAGTCTTTATCATGTAAGTGTTTCTGTGAAGCTTTTACATCTTCAACCTGTGTTACCCCAGATGAAGCATGTTTAACATTTACAGATTCAGACAAAAGGAAAAGATTTCAGCTAATTCAAAGAAAAAGTAAGAGAATTAAAAGAAGGAAATATACAGGAAAAACATTTTTGTGAGTTTTCATATTCTCTTACCAGAATTTTCCATTGACAAATCTTAATTCTAAGTATCTCAACTCTCATTGTAGTTCCAATCTGGATTCTAAACAATCAAAAGGCAAGATCTTATTACCTTTGTTGGCCAACATGCATTGCTTTAAACTCTGACCCATGTAAGGTTTTTTATTAGAGAAATAAGAATATTAATACAGGTTGGTACTTTAAATGGGTTTAATACAGAGAATGTACACCACTTAAATTAAAGTCATGTAATCACATATGATGTCCATGAAAGTGCCAGAGTTGAGTATAGTAGTATAATTCCATTTCCTTTGTTGTTGATTTAACTAAAGCAAAATGTTTTTATTTACCAAAGCAGAATTCAGTAATCTGCATTTTGATCAGCAGGCCAAACCAGATATTTTCTTGCCTCTAAGATCAGTACCTCTTGCATGGATTTGCTAGGAAGATAGAAGTTAAGGTGCTCCTTAGGGACTGCATAAATTAATAACAAAAGCTTGATATCTTTCAACAATCATTTTGGAGACTATTTTTTGTTGTTGTTTTTTGTTTTGTTTTGTTTTGTTTTTTGAGGCACAGTTTCTCTGTACAGCCCTGGCTGTCCTAGAACTCACTCTGTAGACCAGGCTGGCTTTGAATTCAGAAATATGCCCACCTCTGCCTCCCAAGTGCTGGGATTAAAGGCATGTGCCACCACTGCCCTGTTCATTTTGGAGACTATTATCTGGGGAAATAAGCATAACACATGGTCACCAATGGCAACAGCAACTGCAACATATTTATGAAGTTCAGATCTCTGATGAGTCCCCTTTCTAGATTAGCACAATAGAAAATAATCTGTCTTTAAGGCCAGAGGTCATTTTTCAAAGAATAATGCAGAAATTAACTCCTGCATCAAAGTAGGTGTCTTGCAGGGCAATGATAGACCATGGGGCTCAGTTTCCCATAGGAACTAGGATCCCTCATGTCCAGGTGCTGAAAAGTTAATATCTCTTGCAACTGCTATAAACTAATAACTCATTTATTTTGGCAGGTCAATTTAAAAAATCTATTCCCATTAGGTAGGTAGGTCTCATACTTGATCTACATGAAGCAAAACAAGAGCACAATGTTCCTCTCCTAGACCATATCTGTGCCCTCACCCAATAATAGTCCTCTTAAATATGTGTAGTAACTGCTTACTTAATAACCAGGCCATGTTTTCTTGCCTGTATATTCCATTTTTAATAACTGAAATCGTTCATTTTAATTCTGGACATGGCCATGTCTGTAGTACCATTAGAAACATTATAGAAGTCATCATAGAGGTAGAATAAAGCAACATTTGATGGACACCAGATTTGTTCTTACAGAGGAGGAATCAATATGATTGTCAAAGTTTTTACAAGCACAAAAATGTAAGTTGGGAGAAAATTTCCATGTTTTGAGAGTTTTCTTGTTGCTTCCTATACACATGCAGTGAACTGTATAGCTTCATAATGCTCCCCTCTCATTCACTTCACATAGATTTGTTTTTAGTAAATCTGGGGTAGTAGAACAAAACAATAGCATATTGGTTCAAGGTTCTTTAGAGCTAGGGAATGTGTCTTACAAGTACGATCATCTCTTAGCTCATTCTAGAAAACAAGGGATTTTACATTTGCTACTCTATTGCCTTACTTTTCAAATATCTTTTCTAATTTAGTTTTAAAGTATGTACCACCTTTACTTTTCACCCAAACTCATTAAAAATAAGTAGGAAGCATAATGACTTAGCCCTTTTACTGCAAACTTGTTCAGTACTTGGCTTTTTTGGTAGAAGGCAGGGATGTTTATCTTCTACCTGGGTAGGAAATAAAAAGTGGACTAATCTTCTCTCCTCACTGTTAAGAAGACATGACACCATCATAAGATGTGAATCCCACTGTTGCCAATGGAATAAATGAAAAGTTCTATGTTTTCATCCCTCACCCCCAAGCCTAGGATGTTTACTGTATGGCTTTGCAGCTCTTTACACCAGGAATGACTCTTACATAATACTCTTTCATCCTATGACTTGCTTGTTTTTGCCAATGGAATGTTAAAAGATGTGATGTTATAGACATTCAACACAGGTTGCCTTGTTGTCCTGAACTACTTACTCATTGATTCAATAAAATGAGAAAGAGTTAGACTGAACCTACTCTGAGTCTGGAAGTAAGAACATACATGCACAGATCAGACTAGTTAATTCCCAGGTGGCTAAATATGGAGATGAGTAAATGATTATTATAATTCACCAACTTTGGAGTTATGTTGGTGTGTAACTTGAGTTTGGTGAAAACTGACATATACTCACGATTCTGGGACTTTTACTCTAGAGTGCTTGATGCAGAGGAACAGAGATGGAGTAGAATTTATTCCATCCATAGAGGCTTCATATTTAGGGGAATGTAACAGACTGCTGATGACTGAGTCCAGCGTCCATCCAGTATATCAGTTTCATTGCTTGGATGAAGTTTCTACTATTCAGTTTTTATATAATTTTTCAACGGAGCGTGTTTCAAATATTTTCTGCGTATTTGGGCCCAAGTCAGGGACATTATTTTCAAATAAGTGTCAACTGAATCAGCTTGTGTTCCATTGGAATGACCAGACTGGAAGAAACTGGCTGAAAGTGGGGAAGGCAGAGATATTAGTCCATGGGCCCATAGTTCTATGGCAGGGTGTAAGGGCAATTTCTATATGCTGCAGGCAGGGTTTGCATTTTATGGTTTTGAGAACTGTAAATTATCCACAGCATCACACAGAACATCCGAGAAAGGGAGTAGTTGAGAAAAATGTGATGCAAGAGGACTAAATGACAGAAATATTTTAAATTAGACATTGTCTTTATCAAAATTTGGAAATGAATGAATGACGCCACCTTGGCATTTTCTCTCATTTTCTAACTCTGGATACTTAGACATCCTTCTGAAGTTCCAGGAACTCCCAATTAAGGAAAAGTTGAATAAATTGTTAAGGCAAATAAATATTTCATCTGATAGGCACACATTCTCTAGAATACAATTCTTCAATATAACATCTAGTAAGTTTCAGTAACAAAATTATAAAAAAAATGAATCTTCAAAACCAAACTTAATTACTACAAAATCATCCATACAGTCTTTCTTTTTTTCTTTTACTAGTTCATCTTTTTTTTTTTTTTTTTTTTTTTGGTGTGTGTGTCTGAATCTTGGACACACTCCAGGTTGCAAGTCTCAGAGTGTACAAAATTGAACGGCATAATAAATACCAGATTTACCAGTATTTTGTAAGGTATGGAAAAAGCATGGAGAGATGTTTGCCATAAACCAGAAAAATCAGAGAAACTTATAAATTTGCAAGTTTTATTCCATGTAACCCCAGAGAAATGACTTTCATTTTATTCAAGATATATATGATTAAGTTTCGCCATTCAAAATATAATCTCATTTGGTTGGCATTAATTTAGTATTTAGTACAAGGCGCTTAGTTCTAGAAGTGGATCATACTGTTATATGTGTAAAACCTTCCTTGACTAGTATATACATTTTAAGTTTATTATCTTTTGCCTTTATACAAAGTCCTTGGCAGAGTATTCTTAACGCATATATTTTAGAGACAACGGAGTCTGTTTCTTGTCAGTTCTAAATGTAAATGATTTTCTTTTCCCGATGGTTGAAGTCAAGGCATTAGAGAGTAAATTCAGACCATTTGTGTTTCTCCAAAGAATTAAGAATTTACATGACACATAGAAGTTTACTAAATAGTGTCCATACTGGATTTCCAAAAGCAAATACAGATTGGCCACCCTTAAAAGACTTTCAATTAATATGATACATACACTGAGTTGCAGGAGTAGGTGTGGGGGGATGGAGGGGGAAAACAGGACAGAGAAGATACAAGAAGCTTTCCCATCTTCCTGAGACTAAAACAAAGGAAGAAAGGGCTGGAGAGATGGCTAAGTGGTCAAAAGTGTTTACTGCTGGTTAAGAGTGCTGGCTGCTCCTTAAGGGTATGATATCAGTTCGTAGCACCCATGTCTTCAGGTAGCTCACAACTGCTTGTTATTTTAGCTCCAGGAGACCCAATGCCCCATTCTGGCTTTTGTGAACATCTACACATTCATTCACTCAAACAAACACACACACACACACACGCACATGCACACATGAAATTAAATAGTAATAATAAAAAGAACAACAAGGCAAGCAAGAATCTGATGGTCAGAAAATATCAAGCATATAAAAATAAGGACATGGAATTCAAACGAACTTACTTGCCACTAATCTTACCATGGTTTTTCTTCAAAAGCATGTATCATAAACGTTAAAGAAATAAATTCACTGCTACTTCCCCCACTTCTGGATAAAATCATTAACATGGAAAACTACCCTTTTGCAGTTATATAATTGTACATGTGCCATAGGTTACATAGCCTCATACACACAAAGTTGTACTCTGAGGGTCTATAATCAACCAACCAATCAACCAACCATCCAACCAACCAACCAATTAATCTTACCAACCAATGTTCTTTTCTGTCAAAACTTTATTTCATATTTAATGATTATGTCAATACTGCATCTCATAGATTAAAAAATTATTAACTTCAGGGCTGGAGAGATGGCTGAGTGGTTAAGAGCATTGACGACTCTTCCAGAGTTCCTGAGTACAATTCTCAGCAATCACATGGTGGCTTACAACCATAATTGGAGATCCAATTCCTTCTTCTGGTGTCTCTGAAGAAAGTGAAGGAATACTCACATACATAAAATAAATAAATCAATCTTTAGAAATTGGTAACTTCAACGAAGTAACTAGATCCCCTCAGTATTATTTAAATGGAGATTTGGCCCCACTGCATTGTGGATGTGTAACAAACTAGACACAAAGGCCGTTAAGACATGTCAATTGGCATTCAGGCTGTTGCTCACAATGAATCACACTCCACCTCTGCTCACCCATGAAGCTCTGGTGTCTGTTATTCTATCTCCATCAGACTCCAAGACTTTCTAGTCTTTGCTTCATCCTGGCAACCATTTATTTCCTACTAAGAGCTTCACAAACCAAGTAAACCTCCACTTTGTGAAATGTCCTGCAAATCGGACGTGGGTTTGAATATGGTGTTCTAGCTATTGAGTCCCTTTTCTAATGCATGTCCTACATCATACAGACACTCAAGATGAGGAGAGGGAATTAGTTAAATTGCACTGTCCCCTATTTTATTACAAGTTTATGAAATATAAATGTTAAGCATTTATATTTTGTGACTACAAGTTATATATTTGGTGAAGTGTAATTATCCAACTAACCCCAACCCCCCGAGGAGCTAAGTTAACAGTCTTCCTCATGTATATAGCTCATCCTGGGTCCTACCCAGACAGTGGAAATGAGGTATCATTTTTTAAAGTACTTGTGCGAAATTACTCTTGAAGACACTAATATGATTTGATTTATGCTACTTTTTAAGTATGCCATTTCCAGAGTGGAAACAATTTGTGATTAATAACAAATTTGCTTAAATTACAACCTATAGTAGAATGCTCTGAAATTATTTTATATGGTATAATAGCAAATTTCTTAAGTTGTGCATAAATGTTTATGACATTGCTAGGTGGAAGGAGGATAAAGGTCAGGCCATTATGGCCAATTTCATTTTATTTGGTGAAAATAATTTAAAAAATCTTTATAGATGTCTCTGCATAATTAACAGTACATTGTACTGTTACTAGAAATCCTTTTCTCTTAGTGTACATTTTGTACATTTTCTGTAAACCAAAGATTTTAATTTTTTTAATGTGAAAAAAAGTCATGTTACAAAAGTTGTACTATGTTATTCTAAAGGAGGCCCATTGAACCCTTTCTTTCTTGAGCATGGGGTTTGAGATTCTGAGGGAAGTAGGAATCAATCATCTTTTACCTAGTAATTCATGCCATTCTAGGGCAGAAATGTTAGTCTATGTCCTTGGATAACAGCAAATACAAATAACGGAAGGCAGAGAAATATGGAAAACATTAAGCCATTGAAATCCTAACAGTACTTTTTCTGTTGTCTCCTACATCTTCTTTCAGGTTGTTCTGGATATCCTCTTTGCACAGTATAGTCCACAAGTAAGCTCATTCTTATGAATACTCTTAAGAAGCCCATCCATTTACCCTACTGAAGCAACTCCTGTTATAATCACAGGTCTGTTGTGACTTATAATAGATCAAAGTAAGCCCTCACGAAATGTTAGGGAGATAAATCACTGGGTACATTTTACAAATGTAGAAATTCAGCTACAATGAGATTTTCCCAGAATTTATCTTGGACAAAGAAAACCAAAACCTGAAGCAGAGACTGAAGAGAAGGCCATCCAGAGACTGTCCCACCTAGGGATCCATTCCATCTACAGAGACCAAACCCAGACACTATTGCTGATGCCAAGAAGTGCTTGTTGACAGGAGCCTGGTATGGCTGTCTCCTGAGAGGCTGTCAGAGCCTGACCAATACAGATGCAGATGGGATGCTTGTAGTCAGCCTTTGAACAGAGTATGAGGACCACAATGGAGGAATTAGGGAAAGACTGAAGGGCTTTGCAACCTATAGGAAGAACAAAACCAACTAACTAGATCCCCCTCCCTCCTGCCCAGAGCTCCCAGGGATTAAACCACCAACCAAAGAGTACACATGGAGGGACCCATGGTTCCAGCTGCATATGTACCAGAGGATTGCCTTATCTGGCATCAATGGGATGGGAGACCCTTGGTCTTGTGGAGGTTTGATGCCCCTGCATAGGGAAATGCTAGGAAGGTGAGTTGGGAGTGGGTGGGTGAGCTCCCTCATATAAGCTGGTGGGAGGGGAGATTGGATAGGGAGTTTGTGGATGGGGAAAACACGAAGGGAGGATAACATTTGAAATGTAAATACCCACACCCACACCTACCCACACCCTGTTCTTCCTCCAAGAGCTCTTTGTCCATAATTTGGAAACTGCTGGGAAATAGTAGAGACTAGTACATAGCAACACTTTCTATAAATCCAGGGCTCTCAAGGCTGGGAATGATTTTGTCATCTTCTCCAAACCAGTGATGAGACTTTTTTCTAAACTTGACCTACCACTTGAACTGTGGTTCCCTGCTGCCGTGTTGCCTCATGCACATGGATAGGAGCTGCACATATCTTTCAGGCTGAATGCCTATACCTCACTCTCATGACACTTTCCGGCCTTTGTGTCTGTGACTGCATGTGCTTTATTGAAAGGAGAATGTGTTGGCTAGGCTATGTGGATAAGAGTAGAAGACACCCAGAGTACTTGCTCTCTTAAAGTTATATACAAATTAAGCTTGATTTTAAGGGTAACATTTGTTTTCTGAGAGCCAACTTTTTCTCTGATTACATGATGAAAGGATGACAAATCTGGATGAAGCAGAAAAGGTCCCCATGGGATAGATGGAGTGTTTCAGAAGAACATTTTGAAAGTGACTGAGGAATGGGTGACACATGACCCAGGTAACAGATTCTGCAGCTGCTGATGGCACATGCCAGCACCAGGATCTTCCAGTGACCATTTAGTCCCTTGCAACTCCACCAGGTGTGATAAGCAGCATATCCAAGACCATTTATCACTCTGTTAGACTTTTTCATAGCCCCTGTTTCCTGGCTGGGTTATTTATGCAACATTTCTCCACATGGGAAAGCCCAGCTGCTAAAGTTTTAGAATCAGGAATAAGAACACATTTTTATTAGCTCTTTCATCTTGTCTACAGTGTTTTTCTTCGTTTAAATAATGATAGCAGCATGCTAGCTCCTCCGCTGTAACTCTGTGTAATTTTGGAGGGCAGAATGTTCATTTCTTCGTTCTGGAGTTCCAGAAGGAGGCTTGTATCACAATAGATATGAATTCAGCATGGGATACGTAGAGGTACCACAACAGAGTTTCAGATTAGTGATACCAGAAGGGAGGCAAGAGTTTAGTAGTAAAAGATGAGATAAAAGTTGCGCTCTCAGGACCCCGTCAACTTGGTTACGAAGTATGTTTGTACAATTGCCTTCCTTCTACAGCTCTGGCAAGCATGGGCCACAGCAGAATATGAAATGTGTTCAGCAAGATGAAGCAGCTCATACACAATACCAGAGACCTGCAGTTACTGTAATTTGCGAGAGGAAAACACTTGAGCCTGCAATAATTCTATCTTCCCTTTGGTCTTTTTAGCTGACTGATGGGCCAGATCTGGTCAACCCTAATATAAAGGGTGCTGGCTTCTTTTCTAAGAATATCTCTTGTATGAAGGCCAGAATAAGAACAAATACTGGTTTCAGTTCATCTTTAAGTATTTATAGCTCCAACATTAGACAGTGGTTATACCATACGAGCCCTTACAATTAAATCTTTCACATGAACAAGCCAGCATTTTTTACGGCTCAAAGCCCCCCCTTTTTTTTCTTTATTTAAATCTCCAATTTACACCATTCTTTGTATAACTCTTTATGTTTGATTCCCTTTACTAGTTTTCTATTTTTCTATTACCTCAATTTTTAAGGTCTTTTGGCTATATCATTTCTTTGGTTACAATCTTTATCTGCAGGAGGTCTTAGCCTATCCATTAAATGCTTCAACTAGACTTATGTGAATACCCCATGTGAATTCATTCAGGTTCTCTTTGGTCTTCATTAGGGGTTTTGTATTTTTCTTGTTTTCCCACTCTCTGGGTCTTGTTATCAACTAAAATCTAGGTTCCTTGAGCAGTGTTTGTTTTATTCTACATTGACTATTTTGACCTTAGTAGTGCCTGGCATATCTGTTGTATGCAAGTTATCAAATGTAGTTTACCAATGAATGGAAAAGGAAATAAGAGAGGACCCTAGCTCCTGAGTTGTTAATGAGATATAAATTTCCATTCTTTGATGGTCCTGAATATTATCCTGTACTCTGTAGTTATCTCTGGTCTTTGTGACAGGTCATAGTAATCACTTAGGGACTGAAGGATTATCACAGTATTGTCATTTTTTTCCCTATTACGTGATGAAACTAAATATTAAAGTGGATTTCTGAAAAAGATAACCTGTGATTGAAATACTGAAGAATTACTCTACATTTATTCAGAACCATGACCAGATTTTGTGTGTGGATTTATGAAAAGGCAAGAACAATGGCCCACTAAAAGACCTGAATGTTTCCTCATAAATCCAAGTATTCATAAAACCTACCTAGCTTTGTTATGCTGTGATGTGCAACTTTAATTTCATACTGTAAACTTAACTTGCTTTATAGGTTATCGTTATTATCTTCCTTAGTATAGGCCTTCCTTGTAACATTTAGTTAAAAACGAATACACGCGTTCTATCAAGTAATCATAAACTATGCTTTGACTATCTTTTCCGAGTGTTAACTGATGGATTCTCAGTATTTCCTTAACTTTAAAATTTCCAAGTTCCAATCTTTCCCTATCACCGCGGGCCTGCAGATCAGTTTCAACGTTTGGATAATACACAGAAATGTTCCTACAGTGCCAGCCTTCCCCAACCCTTTCATGCTTTAAATATTATTTCTTTTAAACAGTCTAATCTCTGCACACCACTTTCCCAGTATTTAGCCTACGGTGAGTAATTCAGTATGTTGGAAGTGACTGACAAAGTCCAGGTTTGAGCACTTAGCAGTAAACGCTCAATCTCTACACATTTGCTTCAGGCCACTTTCCTTGTCAAATAAAACTGTAACAGTAGTATCTGGCTATTATCCTGTCCTTGTGTTTTCTCATGCGCCATAGTAGACCTCACTCTACCTTCCAATACTTACATCTCTATTTTTTCTTATCCCTACCGGCAATATTGTGGTGTGCCATGTACAAACACCCTCTGAACTGTTTTCCTTTCCTGCATATGTTAAGCTTAATGGTCTATTCCAATGCAATTTTGAATTCTTTTGAAAGAAATATAGCAATCATTTTAAAATCAACTTGAAGCTACTACAGCGAAGTATGGGAGGTACACAACATACTCAGTGACCACAATTCTGTTATCCTACTCTCCTTATACTCTGAATGTAAAGCCTAGATGAAGCCAAAATCATGCTTCTCACTGCTTAGGTGAGACATCTATTAAAAACAGGTGTAAAAAGGTTTGCAAGTAGACTATAGGAAAAAGAGCATGCTTTCTAAAGCAAAAACCCAAGCATTCCTCTATTATAATTATTCCTTAAGTAGTGTTAATTAGATGAGTTGTATTTCTAGGTTTGTTTGATAGGAATTGATATCTACAATGAGAGATTTGAAATTTTTAGTAATCAATAACTGCTATTTAAATGGAGAATCAGAATTCAACTACCTCCGGGACAATTCAAGATCAGATCCAAAGCAGACCAGCCAAGTCATTATTTTGGCTTTTGGGATACTTATTTCCTACTGGTGGGGAAGAGATTTTAAAGGTGGGACCTTCTCAGAAGTAGGTCTCTAGGGGAGGGCCTTTCAAATTTAAGAGGTTGGCCTGTACTGTACCTTGTGGCTGGCTCCTTTTCAGTTCCCTGGTCCATCATGACTTTGAGTCCCTGCCAAATGTTTTTAGGGAAACTCCAATGTCTAAAGGGAAAATACCCCTCAAACCTCCCCTCTTTGCTACTGTCTTGTATCATCGTCACAGTAACACAGAAACCATTACCTTAGATATTTAGGGTTTGTAAAGAAGCAGCAATGAGACAGAGTGGGTAGTCTTAAAGTACCAAACAATAAAAACATCCCCTCCAAATTTATTTTGACAAGTCACAGATGAATGGAGATAAGTTACTCTAGTCATAATGGCCACCCTCTAAGCTCCATGTACTGCTCTCTTTCAATGTGATATAACAAAACTAGAAGGCTTTTGACAGTTCATTTTTTATTACATAGCAGATGTATGAACTAACCAGAGACTAGGATGATTACCTCTTTTAAACATGAATTCTACTTCTTTCTACAAAAGGTACTGAAATGGCCTGTCAGATTATATAGGAATTAGTTTGGGGCAAAGTGGAAATGATATGAAGTTATTTCTCAGAAGTTAGTCGTGACTCCCTGTAACAAGGGCGATTGCTAGCACCGGTTGAGAACATTTATTATTACTAGAAGATACCAAAGGAAGAGAAGAGCAGACCCTAAGAACTTTCCATTCATGTTTTCAGATAGTAATGATAGAGTAGCTTCTCAAAGGCTTTTGTGGAGCTTAAGTTCTTGATAAGTAGAAATATTTTCTGTATGTCCAGGAAATGCACACTGTGCACTTTTGGGATGGGTGCTTGTTTTAACAGCTGGGGCTGCTTTTAGCAGATAGAATACGAGATTTTACAAGTTTTTGAAAACACAGCCTTGACTGGCCAGTTGCCTCTACAATGTTTACAGAAGTCTCAGGAGAATCTACTAGTGTATTCCTTAGTCAACTTTGCTCACTCATAAACCAGGGAGACTTTATTATCTTCCTGAAGGATTTGTGAGGCAGGAGGGGACAATCTCAACTTCAATTTTGAGGTAGGTAAAATACATGACTTTCCAGGATATAACATCCATTGACCTTTATGGCCATGCCATACCTCACATGTGCCACAACAAACTAAGGGACATACAATCCTTAACATAGAATTGTTTTTTTTTTTTTTTAAAAAAAAAAAAACACTGTCAAGTTCAGTTTAATTCATGATCTCTGAGAAGTTCTACCCGCAATGAATCATCACTCTTCATTTTTTTTTCTAGAATCCTGGGATTATGTCAATAACAAGTACTAGCACATTATACTTCATAGACATTAATTTCATCTTTCATGTACATTATGAATACAGACAAACAACTCATCTATTTGCAATGGTCACATGCCATACCAATTGTGTAAATGTTTCCTGAAAAAAATATTATTTACAAGTGTTAAATAATTTTCACAAATGGAGGCAAGGATTTGTTTGTCTTCGTAAACTTGGAAGAGTTAATTTATGGAACTCTGTGTCACCCTATGGTACAAGACTAATTTTATTAAGAAGATGAACAAATTTATTATAAATTTATAAATATTCTTACTAACCCCAGCAGGAAACACCTTGAATTGAAACATATATGGTAGTTTCCAGCCTAAGTAGAAAAGGTATCAATAGGACACCATATTGGAATTTTAACTTTAAAACTATTAAGACCAATTTGACATGTGTCCTTTTGACTATCTTGCAAGACTACCTGGAAACAAGACATATCCCGCCCTGTCAATGGTCCAGATAAGGCTAATCAGGAAGCAAACAACAACATTAAACAAATGTGGGGCCATGGATTGAAGATTCTAGGGCCAACAAGGCGCTAGGGAGAGCATGTGGACATTGTCAGACCTGAGTCTTGGTGCTCCTCGCCCCTAAGCTTTGTGTTTACAGTCTGTGCAGATGCCAGCTGCCTGAAGTGCTCTACTGCTCCTCCACACCTCCCACACGACCCCGTGGCTTAGAAAACAGGAGTCAGTGTTTGTACACCAAAATGCTAATTGCCTTTCTTTATATGATTCTTTTATCTTTGCAGCTTTTCTACACCCCTAAAGAGCCTGTACTTTAAAAGATCAGGATGGTAGCAGCTAGAAATACCTGTCTAGACTGCTCAGTATCTACATATTGCGCAAAATTTTATGTTACCATGCATATTTCAAGTTAACTATGTCTTCCTCTAATTTCCACCTACATTGTCTAAAATGTCAAACTAAAGAGAACATGTTAGATGATTCTTTATTCTCTCCAGTTTGATATGAGATGCATGTTAACTTAGGGAAAAAGTTGACAACATTTCTGGAAATGTTGTTAGTGATGATGAACAGATGGCCACCCAGAAATCAAACTGATAGGTGACTACTTACTGTGCACAAATATGGTGACGAGGGAGTCCTACTTTTGGGACACAGTGAAAATCCTTGACCTAATACAAAGCCTAAGGTGAAATTCAGAGTAGAATAATTATCATAACCTGATTTCAAATTCAAAATAAAACAGACCAGTTTTAACTAGCTGTAGGCATCCCAAAGATCTTTTTGAAAACAAGCAACCCCAAAGAAACAACAAGTAAGCGTTCCTAGATGTTAGACTACACTGTCCTCCACAGCTTAGAGCACTACGTCAAAGCTGATGGTCTAGCGGCTCTGGTGGCCATTTGGGCTACACAGTGAAGACTGCAAGTTCACTGCTTTGTTTTTATAGAAACTTCACTTCTAAGAAAAAAATTTTTTTCTTTTTCAAACTTTAAAAAGAGCAGTTAAACCCAGTAATTAATTAATAAATGCTATGTATAGTTTTCAGCTAGGATTTAATTCTTCTTTGTTTTGAAACAGTAACTGATTTTCAGCTGAACCTGAAGAAATGTTGGATACAAACTTGTAAGTATCCTTTGATATTTGTCTATTCACATTCTGTGTCAAAGCTGAAATGTACTTAGAGCATAGTACCCAGACTAAAGCAGATATGAGATATGTTTATAATCTACAAAGTTACAAAAGAGATTCCAGTTCAAGCTGACAGAACATAAACTAGACTTAAAGTACTGCATTAAGAATAGCACAAATGCCACCTTTGGGTAACTACAATGGACGTTCTATTTGGAAGACGACTACAGAGAACGAAGACTGCACGGTGCTTCCTTGCTCACCGCTCCACTTGCTGCTTTTCATTCTAAGGTACTCTTCATCATAGGGTGGCAGCTGTATCTTTGTGACTAGAAGCCAACTCTTAGGCTAACTAAAGAAATTCAGAGTTTTGTTTAAAATACTTTAAACACCTGTAATAAACTACGGAATTTGCCAAGAATAGAGGTACTCTGGTTAGCAATCCAAAGGGTTTAAATATGAATGCAATCCATAAGAACAGTAACAACAACAAAAATAGAACAATTTTTTTTCTCAATAAAAATAGGCCAGTCGCTAGAAGGTATCATTCTGTGAAGACATTATTTTGAAGCCCTAGTCAAAGGAGCCTGTGGAATTTGCCACTGGGTTTCTACTTTGTGCCTGGAGAACCTTATGAAAAGCAGTCCTGACACAACAGAATGACATTTGCAGAATGTAATACTGGAGTGAGAGAACTGAGGTTGATGGCTACAATCACATTCCTGTGTATTGAACTGTTACATCTTAATTATTCATTCAGCTCATTGGTCCAATAGCATAAAAATAGAGAACAGCATCTTGAAGTTTATCTCATTCCATGTTCAGAGACAAATGGCTTAACCATTCTTCCCATTATTTTCTGAAGGCAAGTCCTTGTTTACAGTCTGATGGTAAACACATGCTGGTAGTTTCCAAAGCTACTGTATGAAGAGGATGCTGAAGGCCATCACTATACAGCATATGGCGACATAAGGACTCTTGCGTTCCCCTGTTGAAGAAAAGAAGACATTCCTCTTGGTTGGATGAATGACTACTATGGATATGATAAGGCTATAAGAGAGGGAAAACAAGGACCCAGAGACAACAAGCAAGAATGTACATTAAAACTGCAGCTCAAGGAAATAAACTTAAGTGATCTAACCCAAATCCAAACCCATTCTTATCATGTACTGTATCAATGTGAGTGATCATGCCACAGTGAACATGTGGAGGTTAGAGGACAAATTTCAGAGTGGGTTCTTCTTTCTGACTTGATATGAATTTTGGATACTGAACTCAAGATTATTAGGCTAGTGCCTCTTCCTGCTGAACTTTGCTGCCACATCATGAGATAATATTATTATTCTAACTCTACTTTGTAGTTTGCAAGTGTGTACTATGTAGATGTCAATGTCATGTCTCAATGTAAAAGGAAGGGCTGGGTGGACATGCTAGTTGCTAAATCCAAACTATTTATGAGACGTGTACCAGAGAGCACCTATGCTGTGCCTCCAGAGCCAAAGTCTAGTTAGTTCTCTTCCTGAGATAAGGGGAATTTCTACCTATACATAGAAATTTACTGGACAGCATTCATTCGTCTTTACACTGTGGTAGGGTTCATGACACTTGTAGAGTTTAGAAAGCATTCCTATGTGAAAACAAGCTAAACAGCCACCATAGCCAATATTACCATGGAAACAAATAGGCATTAGCTCCCCTTCTCTTCTCCCCCAAACAACTTCTTTTGATATAGATATGGTATCACGTCTTTTACAGTCATATCCATATATGTTTGGGATGAAAAGTTTGAGAGATTTTAGATTTGGGAGATTTTAGAGTATCTGTCTAGATATCATTATTAAAAAAATTTAGAAATTCTCTGAAATCTGAAATACTGTGTTATCTCCATACTCAGTTTCTAAAGTCTCAGTATTTCAATACATTAAAAAGATGAAAGTAGAAATTAAATACAAGACTTCTATAATGAGTCAATTTCACACTAGTTTAAAAATGTATGTATTTGGAGGCTTTCCTTCTCCTGATCCAGATCTGATGTCAGCTGAAAGTATCTTGCCAGTACACAGACCCTGTAAGAGAATTCAACTCATTGTAATTGTTGTTTCTTTAGTAACTGTAAGCTGTACTAATTCCAAGGGTACCAGGCATAAGAATGAAAGAAGGAGTCACATACAAACAGCTGTGGAACATCTGGATCCTTTGTAAGCCTATAAGAGATGGCTCTGACTTACTCTCACTTCAGTTCTCCCATGCTGTCTAAATTTCATTTCCCAGTAACCAAGCTTCTTATTTCACATTAGATGTTCACTTACCTGGCTTGCCAACTTGGAAATGTCAACCTTGACTTCTCTCATTAACTAAAATTCTCAAACTCATTTTATGTTAAGAGCTTCTCCACCGACCCTGCATTGATATACTACCATATTTATATATTTGTGTCTGTCTAATGCCAAAAATAAGAGAATATCACTTATATTAAAGAAGCAGACATATAGCCAGGCATGTGATTGACCACTGCTTATAGGCCCATCCTCCAGATAATCACCCAATCAATGTGGTCCACAATATTGAGACCCTGTCCTCAAATCTAAACCAAAACAAACTAAACCAAACCAAAACCAACAAAAATTCTAAGTTAAACCATACTAAAAAAATAAAACCAAAATAAAAAATACATATTTGGTATTCTGAAAAGTTTTAGCTTTATTTGCCTTTGCCCTTCTCCCCCTCTTCCTCTCCACTCAATAGACATTTAATAGACTTTCTTTTATTAAAGGAGGATCAAAAATGAACAGGTTTTAGAGCAACATCAGTTCAAATGAAAAAAAAAACAAACAAACATCATCATTCAAAAACAGAACACACTGGTTCACGATGATAACCCATTAGGGCTAAAGTCTCATGAAGCACCTCACTGACCCATAAACTTTATGAAGATGTTATAAAAGCCTGCTACTCTCTTCAGGGCTAAAGTCTCATGAAGCACCTCACTGACCCATATGAAGATGCTATAAAAGCCTGCTACTCTCTTCAGGGCTGGGATGCTCACTGCTTACAGCGTCACAGTAAACACCCAAAGGGTGCAATTATCCCTGTACTGAGTTTTCCATCTGCTCAATATTAATTCTTGAGGAAGTTCCTTCTTCATCTTATGACTTAGAATGTTATCATTTACAGATGGGTTTCATTTTTATGTTTTTCATTTTCTTAAAAGAGATTGCCATGTGGTAGAGCTAAAATGTCTTTAGTTGAACTTGAGAGTAAGAATGTTATTTCTTGTCTGGTCAGAGCTTGTGCAAGTGAAGTAAGTGAATGTGAAACAGTTGCTGTTGTTTGATTTATAACAAGATAAGATGATCCGACTAGCTGTATCCCATTAAAATCACAGCTATTTTTCCTGGAAAAAAAACAAGAAAGCTTTTCTTTGTGTGTGTCAAGAGTAGAGAGGAGCAGGTGCCTGACAAAAAAGTGTATCAGCTCCAGTGTTTCCAAACCATCTTGTTGAAATAAAGCAAACGCTTTCAGATAATTGTAGGGAGGAACACTTGAGGAGGGGGATATACACAAATGAACAAGTAAAAAGAAAAGGTATTTATAGTTAGAAAAACAGACAATATTTGAGGTCATAACCACAAAAAAAAAAAATAAAAAAAATAAAAAAAAGGGGGCACTTGGGTTGGCTGCAACATAGAATTGTTGACACATCTAACTCCTACATAAAATGGACGAAAGCCATCTCAGTGGTTTTCTTTATGACTTAGCAGCTTTACATGACAGAGATGGAAACTTTTTCTCTGTCATCTGTCTCTGCACTTTCTTAACCACCTTGTTCTTGGCAATTCTCTTGATTAGATATATTTTCTTTTTCAGGGTGATCTGCCTCCTAGACAGCTGGTTTACACTTACGCTATGTGCATGAGGCACTGATGGTGGAAATCTATTTGTTTCTTTTTAACATTTCTTCTGTTATTTTAGGGTTCGTTGTCATTATTCATGACTGAGTACCAGACAAGTCTCTACACAAACCACTTCAGTAGCCATGTGTTGTAAGGAGAAAAGTAACTATTACAAGTTGTACTCTGAGTTTCACATGTAAATTATGGATGTGCACCTTTGCCATTATGCAAAACAAAAACTTAAAAAATGGATCAAATGTTTCAAAATCCTGATTTATAAATTAACAAAACAGCACACATGGTATAAGACACATGGTAGAAGAGCATGGTATAAACAGGTAATACAAATACCATCTGAATTTGCTGCAAGTCCACAAATGCATGGAATCTGATAGCTAATTTCAGTAGGGTTTCTTCTATGTTTTCTATGTCCCTGTCAATAAAATATTTCAGTCTCCAACTACATCTAGTTTTAAGTAGCAGAAAGAAAAACAATTAGTAGAATTTGGTAAACTCTTGCAAAAGTATACAGAATTGAGAATACTACACTTGGGAAACAGACCTTTGATTGCCACGAGCATAATATAAATAAAGTGGCCAATATTTTATAGTTGAAGAAATGGATGGAGATCAGATACTTACCAATTCGGGCACACTTCCAAAATATTCCCAATAGTCTGCACAGTATAAAAAAAAGGACAAAAATAATTACTGATTATGAGAAAGCCAAGTATTTCTGTTAACATCAGAGAGAACATTAATTCTGTATACTAGATTTTAAGCTGTGATCTTTGTCCCACATCTGAAATGTGCCTGTCTGACATTGAGCCACCACTTATTTATGAAAACAGAACAGGGTTCACTGTGAACCATTACCAAAAAGAAGCAACTGTTAAGTGGAATATATGTTTACCATAGGTTGGAATTAGGGTATATTAATGTGAGACTCTTATAATTTATACAAGGAGTCAGTCAATTAATTCATTTAACTTCAAGTCCCTTAACACTTTCAAAGGCAGAAATATTACATGTCAATTTGAGAATTAATTCTGAGATATTGATAGATGAAGATAGTTTTTTTGATGAATTTTTATAATATACTGGATCTATTTCTTGCAAATATAGCTCTGTGTTTCATTAAAATAGTACACTCTAGGGAACGTTCTTACATAAATGTGCAGCTACATTGTTAACATAATGAAAAGTCTTAGTTTAGGGGAAATCAAGTGTAGAAGCTTATTAAATGTGACAATTAAAACACATATTCCAGGAATAATAGTTAAAATGAAGATACTCTTTTTAATCCCATGAATAAAAAAATTATAAATTAAATACATGCACATAGAAATGGACACATTTATGTGGAATGCAAAAAAATGCAACAGCTTTGGTAAATGAGCCATCAACACAAAAGTTACAAAAACAACAGATACTATTTCGTTTATTTGTGATAATATTACATATATATCTGTAACTATGTTTATATATTTTTATTAACTATATTTATAAAAGAGTACTAGTTAAGACAAATCAATCTTACATATTCCTTATATTAGGATTGGCTTAATAAAAATCACAGAACTTAAATTCCAGGGATATTTATAATACTTTTTCCTACAATGAAATACATAATTAATGAGTCATTGTGTGTAAAGAGAAAGCTAACAGACAAATAACCCAAGTTCTGAAAATAACCTAAGCTACTAACAAGGCGGAAGTATGCCTTAACTCAGTCCTACTTATTGTGTTACTGGGAGGAGTACTTTATTTCTTTAATAACAGCATCTATGCTCAGAGGATTTTGTAAGGAATAAATGAATGATTAGATAGTCTTTAGAGTAACATACAATGTTAGGACTAAAGGAACAAGTGACAATATGTTATTCAGAATTTGCTTATTCTCCACCAAAGAGTCAAAAACTGTGGTCATCTGTGCAGAGTTATGTGTGTGTGTTTGAGTCTAGGTACTTAGGCGTTGCAATAAACACTAATGATTTAAAGCTACTCTGGTTGTCTAATTATTATTATTATTATTATTATTTTTAAAAGGAACTTTGGTAGTCACTAAAAACCATTACAATTTGGTATTTAATTTCTATGGATTGAATGTATATGCATATGCTGACAGTATTATAGGCTTAGGGAACTAGGAAAAATGTAAGAAACAATTTTCCAGTATTGCCTTTTTCAAGATCATTTCAATCATCAGAAAATGAAGTTAAATTTAAATAATGAAGTCATCAAAATGTTTTATACCAGCTATCTAGGGGTCTCCACCTAACTTGGTATATACAATTACAAATTTATAAGTCTCAGAGAAAACATGTAAAGGAAAAAGAATCTAATAATTACTGTTATAGACAGGTAGTATATATATTCTTATCTATAATGCAATAAAATTATTTCCAATCACATAGATTAGCTCATATTATGAAATATAAAAACAGGAAAGCCCTTCCAGGCCTGTAGTGTAGGAGAAATATACTACTACTCAACCTTTCCTGTAAGGCTGGTAGCCCTGAGAACTCCTTGATCACTGTAGCATGTTCTGGATACATTCCTACTCCCCAAGAAAAGAGGGCAGACATGTCCACATGCAGCTTCCCTTTGAAGGAAAACTTTATGATAGTACTGGAAAAGTAAAAATACTCAATTATAATTTGAAGTTATTATTCTTTAATAATGAACTCCTATTTATTAGGCCTTACATATTATAATTCCACATTACGAATCAACTAGAATAAAGTGTAAAACATCATATATAATAGCTCAGAGAAGAAGGGGACACTGGGAAACCATGTCTCCAAGGTTAACAGGACATTGCTATAACAATGAATGGATATTTAGTGTTTCACCAGCAGTCGGATAAATCCTTCCTCTGATTTTACTCAGTGGGTGAAATTTTAGGTCACACCAGATCATTCTTGAGATTTATTTCGTAATTTAGGAAGATACTGCAAATATATTTTGGTGCCTTAAAACATGAAGAAAATGTAAGACGTTACTGAAAACTGTTATAACTAGAATTAAACTGCCTAGTGATTTTCATAGTAATTTACACTTGATGTCGATGAGAACTGTCTTCACAAATTGTTACTCGTAACATACCCAGTTTTATTTCTGTCCAGGATGCTGGGTGCCAGGGATCGGATATAAGCACATGTACATATAAGCAGCAAGATTACAGTCAATAGACTCTGAAAATTGAAAATGGCAGACTATAAAGAGAAAACAAAAACAAAAACAAATTAATATCACAGAAACTTCCTATGCAAAAAAATGTTAGACAATTCTGCATTACAGGCAAACAGGATGTTGTACAAAATGCAACCCAGCATCATGAAGTCTTTACAGTGTACTTTCGTTCCATTTTTTTAGGGCAGAGAATACAGGAGATACAGTAGAAAATATAAGCTCAGGAACTTAATGTCATGGACTCAAAACATCCAAGCAAAATGGACTCAGTATACAATTACCACGGAGTGTTCAAGACATGCAGAGGCCTAAACAATAAACAGTGTGGTCTCCACACACCAACAGTGGCTGGTTCTATGACTCTAGTGCATTCACTGGCCTCTTAGTCTTCATTTGGTATTTACAGATCTGAGCAGAGCCAAGGAGAAAGATTAAATACTGACTAAAGTTTCTTTCAAGCAAACTTTTTGCTTGGGATTACCATGCTTTAAATTATAAGATCATGTTCCAAGCCCTGACAACTACTAAAATTATTAGACATTGGTGAAAGAAAAGCACCTGCCTTTCTTTTCACTGTTATTTGTTAAATAATAGTTCCTTCCATTCTAAAAGTTAAAATAGGAATCCTAAGAATTATATATTTAAATAGGCAAACGGGAAATCATATGCTTCAAATCTAAATAAACCAAACTTTGGCTCATTCTTCAATATCTAGATCCTCTTCTAGTGCTTTCAACTGCTGAGCCCTTTCCAGAAGTCTCCTGGAATCCACTTATCCTCCCTCGGTATTTCATACACTTCTTTTTTTTAATGGGCTCGGCTACTCCTGAACTAGAGATCCTTTTGCATTTGCCTACCAAGTGATGGGATTGTAGGTACACACCCAAGTTTTCCCTTAGGAAGCTTTTCTCTATGCCTCCCATAGCAATAAACACTTTCATTATAAAAGTCACTCCTTTTAAGTGTGAACACTATACTATTTTACTGTCTCCAATATCTGGCCACATGTCTGTAGCACAGTGCAAATCCAAAGAGATGATTCACTATAAACACTTTTAAGAAGATGCAAGAATATCACGGTGTATCATAAAAACTCTTCTATTATAAGCAGATGCCTAAAATGCATCAATTCCATTTAACAGTCAACAGTATGTCTACTTAGTTAACTTAGAAGCATTTCTTAAAAACCAAAACCAGGAGGAATCTGTTGTAATTATTTTTCAAAGGTAAAATGCTACCTTTAAATTAGGCTTACTTGAAAACTTCAGAAAAAACTTCAAGAGAATTAAGAAATGTACAGGGAATGATTATCTACACACACACACACCACACACACACACACTTTCTAACCTTCAGGCACAGTAACCAAATGAAACACAAAACAGACTAGTATGATAGGAACTAGAACGAAACCTTCCGATTTCTAAGCTAAAAAGGAAATGTATTACATTAGGATCAAAGGAAAAAAACTAAAAAAGAAATTAGCAAACTGATAAAAAGTTCTTATTAAAATTCTCTTTATGTATTTTTATAAATAAAAAATGACTAAAAAAAGGATTGTCCATTACTTAGCAAGTTGTATGTGTGTTTGTGTGAGCGCATATTTATGTATTTATACTTGCACTTGTGTGTGGAGGGCAGGGGTAGAAGGTTTTTAAGGTAGGATCCTTCATGAAAACTGGGCCTTGCTGATTTGGCTGAACAGGGTGGACATCAAGTTTCTGAGTCTCCTGACTGTTTTTCCAGCCGTGGGATTATAATTCCACTTTTAAAATGTAGGTAAAGGGGGTTGAATCCATGTGACAAAAACCTTTTACACACAAAGTATAAGTGTTGGGCAAACAGGATGCAAGATGTCAAAGCTGGCATAGGTTTAGCTCTAAATACTGATGCAAAAGTAGGAGACTGTGGATGGGTTTCATTAGTGAGTTTTATTGTCTGAAAAAGATGAATGGAAAACTTTAGCCTGACTGTCCTGTAATTCAGTGTCAACCACACTAGCCTTGAACTCACAGAGATCTGCCTGCCTCTGTCTCCCAAATGCTGAGATTAAAGGTGTGAGACACCACACACACATTTGTGTGTACAATCGTTTACAAATGAAAGCTGTGTACATGCTTACAGCTTTGTTCTGGGGTCTAAGAACTCTATAATTTAAACAAATAACATTAAATGGTAAAGTCTTTCAGATATACTGAGACTCTGTTCAAAAGTATTTTCTAAGTTATGGATATCAGTCTGTTAACTAAAACATACCTCTTAATGCTTAGCACAGTTGTCTATTGATACAAACTAATTTCTGAGTTAAGTGAAACAGAAGTACTATTTTGTAAAAAATAAAATGTGACTTTCCATATGAAAATGTTAATAAGGGGAGAATGGAATCTAAATAAAGAAAGCATCTCATAACAAAATACAAAGATGCAAAATCTATTAACAAACCAATTTATTGATAAACCAATGTAGATTAGAACATTGAGCTGGGCATGGTGGCTCACGCCTTTAATCCCAGCACTTGGGAGGCAGAGGCAGGCGGATTTCTGTTCGAGGCCAGCCTGGTCTACAAAGTGAGTTCCAGGACAGCCAGGGCTACACAGAGAAACCCTGTCTCGAAAAACAAACAAACAAACAAACAAAAAAGATTAAGTACATTATTTTGTTAATTATCCAAGAGAAGTTTACAACCAGTTGTGAATTTATACTTACCTGTCAAAGACATTTTGGAAAAATAAGCAAAAGGACAAAAATATATGTATTACCATATGAAAGACCGAAGGCAATTTTTACCTAGTGTCTACACCTAGCACTACCTGGAACTCCAATATTTTAGGAGGTGCCCAACTTTGAAGAGGCCCACATTTTGAACAGGATGTGTTGTTCTAACTCATTCTAGGACAAATGATACATACATTTTCAGGAGGCCTGCATAGCTGAGTAGGTAAACTTGCTAAATGAGAACTGCAGATACTCAACTGCTTTACAATTTAAAATAGTAATTACAAGACATGTTGGTTTTCATGGGACTACAAGTATACATACTCCTGTGTGCTAATTTGCTAATTACTAACTTTCTGGGGACTTTTTACTTTTTAAAATCCATGATAATATATGTAATTTAGATATATTGATATCAAAGTAAAATAACCCTTCACCAGGTTCTGACCTCTTTTCATTCCTAGAGCAATGGTTCTCAGCCTTCCTAGCACTGTGACCCTTTAAAACAGTTCCTCATGTTGTGGTGTCCCATCAACCATAAAACTGCTGCTACTTCATAACTATAATTTTGCTAGTGTTATGAAGTGAAATGTAAATGTCTGATCTGCAGGATACCTGACATGGGACCCCAAAGACGTGATGACACACAGGCTGAGAACCACTGCTTTAGGTAACAAAAGAGACGATGACTCCTTTTTCACACACAAACACATATTTATACAGACTTTTTTTTTTTTTTTTTTTTTGAGACAGGGTTTCTCTGTATAGTCCTGGCTGTCCTGGAACTCTGAAATCCGCCTGCCTCTACCTCCTGAACAGATTTTGATTTTAATAGGACAGTGACATAAAGGACACAAAGCCAATTTCCCATAGAATACCTTCTTTCTTTTTATTAATTTAGGGCAGTGCCACATTTATTGATTCATAATTTACCCGTACAAAAAGTGTACTTTGCTAACCCTGCCTATAGGCACAATGTCTCCAAGCTTCACTCTTCTAAATGGCGTGCAATGGCTACGTGAAACTATTCTTGCACATTTATAATTCTTGAACAAGCTCAGAAACACTGCGCCAGAGCAACTTATAAATCACATCATGACTAAGGTCTGCTCATCTGTATTATATAAAGGTTGATCAAATTTGTATTTTCTAAAACATCCTGTCAAACTAGTCAGCTCACATCTCTAGAGGAGTTATGGGCGATGGGAATTACAACTTAGATTCTCAATGAAATATCTAGCTCCTATTCTGCTAAAGCTGCTACAAATCTGGGGGCATAAACCAATACAAATTTATGACTACCTAGTATTTCTAAGGTGCTCTATACCACTCTGACATGTAAATCACTATTTCTGTGGCTCCGACCACACTCTTCCTATCTGTTAAATGTTCTTGTGATCTCACTGCTCTCTCTCCTCCAGGATAATCCTCCAAATGAAAATTTGGACTCAAAGTCTCTTGTCACATAGGATTAGAAATGCATTCATGTCTTTGTATGGATGCATGTATTGGCTTTTCAGTGGGTACATTCTCTCTACCACATCTATAAACGTTTCCTTTCCTTAAAGAAGTATTAAATGGCATTCCCTTGAATCAGGGCTGCCTGTGGCATGCACTGGAACACAATACCTACTGCAAGGGAAGGAAGCCTTAGGCTTGTGGGACATAGAAGCCCTGCCTTCAACTTAGATCTCTGAGAATTGTGCTCTTCCTTGTAAAACACTGTGTCAGTGGCTCCCAAGTTATTTTCTCTTATGTTCCTCACTCATGTCTTTCCATTGCAGCCTTATCACCAGCCACAACTAGCTAGACCTTTGGAAGTAACTGGAGCTTCCAAGAGCTTGGAACAGCCATGCTAGCCGAGTTAACGGAGCCAGATGAGGAGCTACTCAGTAATCTTTCTGAAGTAATGTACAATTAAGTAGTGAAGTAACAAAAGACATGCACAGGGATTCCTAGTTGTAGAGCTATTCTTTTTTTTAAAAAAAAGATTTATTTATTTATGCAGATGAGCACACTGTCACTATTCTCAGACACAGCAGAAGAAGGCATGGGATCTCATTTCAGATGGTTGCGAGCCATCATGTGGTTGCCGGGAATTGAACTCAGGACCTCTGGAGGAGCAGCTAGTGCTCCGAACCACTGAGCCATTTCCCCAGCCCCCTCTAGAGTTATTTTCTCTCTCTCTCTCTCTCTTTTTTTTTTTTTCGAGACAGGGTTTCTCTGTGTAGCCCTGGCTGTCCTGGAACTCTTTGTAGACCAGGCTAGCCTCGAACTCAGAAATCCACCTGCCTCTGCCTCCCAAGTGCTAGGATTAAAGGCGTGGGCCACCACTGCCCAGCTAGAGTTATTCTTGACTGCTAAAGTTATATCCTCCCAAGTTTGGATATGGGAGCTTGTTCAAGAATTATAAATAAAAGCATCCTGGACATTTGTTAGTAGAACTTTTTTCAAAAATCACTCCTAAACATTGGGAGCTGGGTCTCCAATAAACAAGTACAAAAATAAATTAAAAAAAAATCATAGACACTTCTTACCTGCAATGATTGGTTACTGACAAGACTTAATCGACAGAAAGGATACTGTCTTAACTTACAATATTTTCATTAGCATTAGATCGCTTTGGCTCCATGCAGACTCAGTTTTAGTATCAGCAAAACAAAATGTTTACCTTGTTCCCTGAGTAAGAGGTTTTTTTTGTCAGTAACATTGTCTTAGGGCTTCAAATGTTCATTGCTCACATTTAAAATAATTTTTTTTCTGACATTAATCTCTCCAGTTTAACTCAACTATACTTTAAAATTATGAGTTAAATACCGAAGACAAAAATTTAAAACACTAGCTAATAACACTTTCACTTACTAATATAAACTTGTTTTATATAAAAGTAGAGTAGTTTATTCTTATCTAAGGAGAGAGAACACAGAATCAACACCCTTAACCTAATTATGGTAACATTTACAGCACACTTGGTCAACATTTTATGATTTACAAACCTAAGTCAGGTCAGCATTTTCCAACTAGATTTTATGAGACCGAAGTCTGTATGAACTATTATCTTTTAAAAACGAGAACCACAGAAACAGTGATTAATATTAGTCTGCAAATACAAACACATGCTATATATCAAGTGACCAAAACTGACTGAACACATAACCTGTCTTTGAGTTTATTACACACCTGGATTACTTAACACATAAATTTACCGTTGAATACATGAACTTTCCTTGTCAGTGGCATCTGATCTGACTGGTCCTGTTTCACAAGTGTATAAGACCTTATCTTCTTACTTTCCACTACAGAACTCTGGTTGTGAGTCAAGCTATAGTTCAGAGTTCATAAATCTCTTGATGTGTCAGTAGCTATCTGGTCCAAAGGTGGAACCAATATTTGATTAGTAGTTTTAGAGAAATGAATTCTTCACATACCTCGATAAAATGATTGAAAAGATATTCTGAAGGGAAAAAAGCAAATCCTACATGAAAAAAAAAATGTACTTTGCAATCAAGAAAATATTAAATAAAGTCTAGGTTGTTTGGTAAAACAGAAAAGTTAAATGCTGGGTGTTGGTTACTCACTTGAATCATTCAATGCTTTAAAAAACAATCCCCCAAATTTAGACTTAAACTATAAAGATACTACAGTCTCTAGGAACTCAAAGTATTTATTTGCTGTTAAGCACTCTAAGAGAAGGTCACTGCATCTACATTAGATTCCTATTAACCTTATACAATGGCTTTCAGAGTGAAGTTCATGGAATGCTTTCATAAGGTCATACTATAGAGACATATGCTTTTGTACTGTCATTTTTATTGTTAACACAACAAGAATTATGGTTAAAAAAATTTACCATTTTACTTTTCTCTCACAAACCTTTCTTGGATTTCCTCTGTGATTAATGGCACACTTGACTAAGGACCAGAATATAAAGACAAATGGAGCTGCTAAGTTTCATCTTTACCTTCTATGTCATTTATAACCAAGATTATTTTTGGACATTACACTTAATATTTAACACGTGTAACTTATAGCCAGTAACATCTCTAATAAAACATTACATACATTTTTTTTCTCACAACACTTAAAAAAGTAAAACATAGATTTAATACTATCACACATCCTTCCAAAGCCATTCTACAAATATAGGGATACATATAATTCACCCTTCAACCCTCCAATTCCAGTTACACACCCATATATTCAACAAATCATAGGTTAAAAAAATCTGGAGCAAAAATCTGCATATCTTCATGAACACACCAGTCACTTTTCTTGTTATCACTCCATAGTCATAAGATAAATCTGAGGCCTGGCTTTACTTACTAGGTACTCGATCCTAGACAACCCAGGCTCCCTACTTTTCTCTTCCTTTACCTGGAAATATCTCAGAAGTCAGGAATTTAAAGCAAGACAATGCTTAGAAATTACATCTTGTACATACCAAGTACTAATAAACAAAAGCTTGTTTTTGGAAAAAGTTAAAATACTGTACATCTTAAATTATCATGATTTTATCTAAGTAGGAGAGGATGTAAAATGTACCTTTGACTCTTTTCTAAGAGCAAAGTAATTCTACTTGTTTCTAGGTAAATAGGCAAGAAAGCAATTTTTCAAGTTCTGTAACTGTTTATTAACAACATCCTTTTGACCAAGAATATACTATCTGCAGTACGAAGTGAAAAAAAAAAAAAGGCTTTAATGGACTCAAATTCAGTATCTTCTAGTCGTAGAATGTGAGGTCTAGTGGGGGTGGGAGAGTCCTGGCTGCTTCTGAGATTATAACACAAACATGCTTTCTCTAGAAATATAGTTATAAATGGCTTCTAAACCCACGTAAGTGATAGTGAAGGGAGATTCGGCATTTACCATAATACTGATAAGATACATTCGTAGATCTTTAAAAGTTAATTACTAATGTCTACTTTACTCAGGGGCTTTCTGTTCCTTGTCCTGACCTTTGTTGTTGTTGCTATTTGTGATTTATAGTGTAAGGTTTTCTGAGGCTTAAACTATTAAACAATCAATAACAACACGCACAGGAACTCCCAAAGTGAGTGGTGGTCTGCGAGTAAGGCTCAAGTTCCTACGAGACAGGTAACTAAAATCATTAAAAACATTCGTTTGCAAAGAAGTGTCTTTAGAATTGAAAACACGATGAGGGAGGGGCCCTATCTTGCCGTTGATTCGACAGGTAAAACGGAAGCAGTAGGATCTAGGGTTAAGAAAACCGGCAATCCATTAATTACTGCAGAAAGATGCAGGTTGGGTGACACACGGAACACATAAAAGAAAGGGGAAAGGGGGAAACTGAGACTCCAGCGTTTGAAAGTGTATATCCGTCCAGATATTTGTAGCAGATGGCAATCGGTTTAGTGGAATGCCACCGCAATTCCACACTAAACAACGCAGCAAGTCGGCCTCTTGGCGAGGGGCCGAGTCCACCACCCGGGTTCTTCCTAGGACTGTTGGCCTGATGCTCCGGGATGAGCATCGCGGGCCGCATGACTCCCGGCCTGTGCACCCTCGGGTCCCCGGAGAATCACGCTAGCGCCAGGGCTCCCGCGCCCCACAGCGCCCGCACCATCCCCGCCGCCCCGCACGAGCCGCGGCCCCGCCGAGAAACTCAACCGCGGCCAGGAAGCCCAGGTTCTTACCATAGTGAGGCCGGTGCTGGTCCAGCCACATCACCCTTCCGGGCCGGGGCGGAAGAGGATGCACGCCCGCTGTGCTTCCCGCTCGCTCCAGCGGTCCGGTTGGACCTATCGCGGCGCCTCCGCCCATCCCGCACCATTCAGACTCCGTGATAGGCTTCTGTTACCGGAAGAGGTGGGACTTGGCCGATGACTCGCAAACCACGGTAATTGCGGATTCTCTCATTGGGCGCATCGATTTATCTCTGGCGTCCACGATTTTTTAGAAGACCGGAAGTGGAGTCACTGAGAGGTAGGGCCCGGAAGTGGCTGTGGTGTCTTTCCAGAAGCAATGCATTTTTTTTTTTTTCCTTTCTATGTCAACCTCCTGTAGTTCCCTGATTTTAGCTTTAAAGCTGCGCAGTGCGTGCTTTTTACCCTGTCTGTGACCCCCTGAGCCTTTTGCAGATGTAAGGTTTTCCCAATGTGAGCACCTGTTGGGCTCCTTCCTAAGTGTCTCGTTTTGTGTCACGTGGAATTTTCAGTCGTGAGGGGCTCATCGGAACTGTGCCAAGCTGCTGTGTGGTGGAGACTTGGATTCAAAAGGCTGCGTCCAGTGTGATGACCCACCAGCCCCTCCCGCCAGCCAATGCTGGCCTTGGCTGACACCCTCCCTGTTTGCACACTCTACATCCGGGGCTTAGGCGTTCTAGGCCGTGGGGAGAGGGAAAGAACTCTGTGGTAGCTACTGGAAAGGAACGGCCCATTGCCGAGGGGATTATTTGGCTAGTATAAAACCATTGGGTGAGAAACTATTTCACCACTAGTTCTCTTTGTGAGTTTTGTAGACACGGGGAAGATGTAATCTGATGTGTTCAATTTTATATAAATTCTTGGAATGATTCTGAAGTCGGGCACTTTCCCCACTCTTCCAAGTGTATCAAAATTATGGAAATCCTGTGTGTTTAAATAACTGTTTGTTTTTTCCTTTAGTCAGTATGGTTCTAGTTTTTATTCAGAATGTTACCCATTCTTCTTTAACTTAATGAACTAGAAGATGTGTAGAAAGCGTTAGTGAAGGACACTGATGTGATATGTTAATTTCTAACCATTATTTAGCTGAATCATGAGAATCTAGTACTTACGGCAACACAGTACTTTTACCTAGTACTACGCTATATGTGATTGTGTTTATTACTGCACGTCATCCAAGATTTTGTTTGAAATTATTACTACATTGTTAAAATCAGTTATACCCAACTGCTATACCTGTTGGTCAAATACTCAAGAATCTGCATCTTAGTGGTATCAGGAGACTGCAGCAGAAGGGATTTCTTTGAGTATTTGAATGGGTGACTGGGGATTAGGCCAATAGGAGAAGTGATTGTCATTGAATAGTCTCAAAATTGCTTTGTGTTATACCTTACTATTTAAGTTGACTAACCATGAGTGTTCCAAATGTAGATGTAGAAAATATGTTCTGTAGTTCAGTAAGTTTGGGTTTTACAGTAGTGAAAGTGTTGGTAGATGTTATAACTGACTCTATTCATACAAAGATTGCTAAGTCCTACTGTTTGACACTTCAGGTTGATGTTTCTGTATGAGGTTCTGGTCCAGGCTCTAGTAAAGAGGCTAAGGTTGTTTAAGATGGTAATTGGCTTGTTGTATTTATGGGCAATTTAGGCCATAGTTTCTTATATATCTCAACTTTAGATTGAGGCAATTAACACTTTCAGTTCTTTGTTTTTGTTTTGTTTTTTGAGACAGGGTTTCTCAGTGTAGCCCTGACTGTCCTGGAACTCATTCTGTAGACCAGGCTGGCCTCGAACTCAGAAATCCACCTGCCTCTGCCTCCTAAGTGCTGGGATTAAAGGCGTGCTCCAACACTGCGGGCAACACTTTTCAATTCTTAAGTTATCCATAGAAGTACATAGTGTCAGGAGGTAGAGTTGGACATGTGTGTGTGTATACATATATAAAAAATTTATTATATCCATGTAAAATAGCAAAATTAATATGCCAGTGTGACCTGTGGGGAAGCTGCCTGGCGATTCCGCACACAAAATCCTTGATTGTGTTTTTTGATGCAAGTGAATGGTAATCACCTTGTTAAATTCCTTTTCTTTATTTCCACTTCTAGTAGCTCTGCTGTGATTTTCATTTCTAATTATCTAATTTACTGCTAACAATAGATCTTGACTGTGTTATTCAATTATGCAGACATTATTGTCTTCTCTGCATGTGGAAGAATATTTTCAATTTTCATTTCATGAAACCCAGAGTTGTATATAAAATGAGAAATTTATAGTTTTCTGTAAGAGTGCATTGAGCTTAGGCCATAGTTACATATAAATTAGGCCATAATACATATAAATAATTAAAACCTGTTTGATACATTGTAAGCATTATAGTGAACATTGAATTTTCATCCTTGGGTGGAGGGCTAATGATGGAAAATTGTTTGATTGTTAGATGCTATTTATACAATAAAAGGTTTAAAATTCATTTGATTTCTTATGCTGCCAGACCACTTTCTCTACATTTTCCATTTGTTTTTGATTTCTGATACTGATATTATTTGAGGTTTCTTTTTTTTCCTCCAATTTTTTATTAGGTATTAACTTCATTTACATTTCAAATGCTATCCCGAAAGTCCCCTATACCCTCCCCCCCACCCCGCCCCCATACCTACCAACTCCCACTTCTTGGCCCTGGTGTTTCCCCTGTACAATAGTGTCTGCTTTTGGTGGCTGATAATGGGATGGACCCCCGGGTGGGGCAGTGTCTGGATGGTCCATCCTTTCATCTCAGCTCCAAACTTTGTATCTGTAACTCTTGCCATGGGTGTTTTGTTCCCAATTCTAAGAAGGGGCGAATTGTCCACACTTTGCTCTTCCTTCTTCTTGAGTTTCATGTGGTTTGCAAGTTGTATCTTGGGTATTCTAAGTTTCTGGGCTAAAATCCACTTATCAGTGAGTGCATATTAAGTGACTTCTTTTGTGATTTGGTTACCTCACTCAGGATGATACCCTCCAGATATATCCATTTGCCTAGAAATTTCATAAATTCATTCTTTTTAATAGCTGAGTAGTACTCCATTGTGTAAATGTACCACATTTTCTGTATACATTTCTCTGTTGAGGGACATCTGGGTTCTTTCCAGCTTCTGGCTATTATAAATAAGGCTGCTATGAACATAGTGGAGCATGTGTCCTTCTTACCAGTTGGAACATCTTCTGGATATATGCCCAGGAGAGGTATTGCTGGATCCTCCGGTAGTACTATGTCCAATTTTTTGAGGAACCACCAGACTGATTTCCAGAGTGGTTGTACAAGCTTGCAATCCCACCAACAATGGAGGAGTGTTCCTCTTTCTCCACATCCTTGCCAGCATCTGCTGTCACCTGAATTTTTGATCTTAGCCATTCTGGCTGGTGTGAGATGGAATCTCAGGGTTGTTTTGATTTGCATTTCTCTGATGATTAAGGATGTTGAACATTTTTTCAGGTGCTTCTCAGCCATTCGATATTCCTCAGTTGAGAATGCTTTGTTTAGCTCTGTGCCCCATTTTTAAATGGGATAATTTGGTTTTCTGGAGTCCATCTTGTTGATATATATATATATATATATATATATATATATATATTGGATATTAGTCCCCTATCTGATTTAGGATTGGTAAAGATCCTTTCCCAATCTGTTGGTGGCCTTTTTCTCTTATTGGCAGTGTCTTTGGCCTTACAGAACCTTTGCAATTTTATGAGGTCCATTTGTCAGTCTTACATCTCGATCTTACAGCACAAGCCATTGCTGCTCTATTCAGGAATTTTTCCCCTGTGTCCATATTTTCAAGGCTTTTCCCCACTTTCTCCTCTATATGTTTCAGTGTCTCTGGTTTTATGTGGAGTTCTTTGAACCACTTAGACTTGACCTTACTTAGTACAAGAATTTACGAATGGATCAATTCGCATTCTTCTACATGATAACTGCCACTTGTGCCAGCACCATTTGTTGAAAATGCTGTCTTTTTTTCCACTGGATAGTTTTAGCTCCCTTGTCAAAGATCAAGTGACCATAGGTGTGTGGGTTCATTTCTGGGTCTTCAATTCTATTCCACTGGTCTACTTGTCTGTCACTATACCAGTACCATTCAGTTTTTAATCACAATTGCTCTGTAGTACATCTTTAGGTCAGGCATGGTGATTCCACCAGAGATTCTTTTATCACTGAGAATAGTTTTTGCTATCCTAGTTTTTTTTTTTTTTTGTTATTCCAGATGAATTTGCAAATTGCTCTTTGTAACTCAGTGAAGAATTGAGTTGGAATTTTGATAGGGATTGCATTGAATCTGTAGATTGCTTTTGGCAAGATAGCCATTTTCACTATATTGATCCTGCCAATACATGAGCATGGAAGATCTTTCCATCTTCTGAGATCTTCTTTGATTTCTTTCTTCAGAGACTTGAAGTTCTTCTCATACAGATCTTTTACTTCCTTAGTTAGAGTCACACCAAGGTATTTTATATTATTTGTGACTATTGTGAAGGGTGTTGTTTCCCTAATTTCTTTCTCAGCCCCTTTATCTTTTGTGTAGAGACAGGCCACTGATTTGTTTGGGTTAATTTTATATCCAGCTACTTCACTGAAGCTCTTAGGTTTAGGAGTTCTCTGGTCAAATTTTTAGGATCACTTATATATACTACCATATCATCTCTAAATATTGATATTTTGACTTCTTCTTTTCCAAGTTGTAACCCCTTGATCTCCTTTTGTTGTCTAATTTTTGTGGCTAAGTATTCTAGTACTATGTTGCATAGATAGGAGAAAGTGGGCATCATTTTCTAGTCCCTGATTTTATTGGGGTTGCTTCAAGTTCCTCTCCATTTAGTTTGATGTTGGCTACTGGTTTGCTATATGTTGCTTTTATTATGGTTAGTTATGGGCCTTTAAATTCTAATCTTTCCAAGACTTTTATCCTGAATGGGTGTTGGATTATGTTAAATGCTTTTTCAGCATCTAGCGAGATGATCATGTGGTTTTTGTCTTTGTGTTTGTTTATATAGTGGTTTATGTTAATGGATTTCCATATATTAAACCATCCCTGGAACCCTGGGATGAAGCTTACTTGATCACGAGGGATGATCTTTTTGATGTGTTCTTGGATTTTGTTTGTGAGAATTTTATTGAGTATTTTTGTATCGATATTCATAAGGGAAATTGGTCTGAAGTTCTGTATCTATGTTGGGTGTTTATGTGGTTTAGGTATCAGAGTAATTGTGGTTTCATAGAATGAATTGGGTAGAGTACCTTTTGTTTCTATTTTGTGGAATAGTTTGAGGAGAATTGGAATTAGGTCCTTTTTGAAAGTCTGATAGAACTCTCCACTACACCCATCTGGTCCTGGGCCTTTTTTTGGACGGGAGAATATTGATGACTGCTTCTATTTCTTTAGGGGAAATGGGACTGTTTAGATTATTAACCTGATCCTGATTTAACTTTGGTACCTGGTATCTGTCTAGAAATTTGTCCATTTTATCCAGGTTTTCCAGTTTTGTTGAGTATAGCCTTTTGTAGTAGGATCTGATTGTGTTTTGGATTTCCCTAGGTTCTGTTGTTATGTCTCCCTTTTCATTTCTGATTTTGTTAATTAGGATACTGTTCCTGTGACCTCTTAGTCTGGCTAAGGGTTTATCTATATTGTTGATTTTCTCAAAGAACCAGCTCCTGGTTTGGTTGATTCTTTGTATAGTTCTTTTTGTTTCCGCTTGGTTTATTTCAGCCCTGAGTTTGATTATTTCCTGCCTTCTACTCCTCTTTGGTGAATTTGCTTCCTTTTTTTCCTTGAGCTTTTATCTGTACTGTTAAACTACTAGTGTATGCTCTCTCTAGTTTCTTTTTGGCGGCTTTCAGAGCTATGACTTTTCCTCTTAGAAATGCTTTCATTGTGTCCCATAAGTTTGGGTATGTTGTGGCTTCATTTTCTTTAAACTCTAAAAAGTCCTTAATCTCTTTCATTTCTTCCTTGACCAAGTTATCATTGATTAGAGTGTTGTTCAGCTTCCACTTGAATGTTGGCTTTCTATGATTTATGTTGTTATCAAAGATCACCCTTAGTCTGTTGTGTTTTGATGGAATCCATTGGATAATTTCAATATTTTTGTATCTGTTAAGACCTGTTTTGTGACCAATTACATGGTCAATTTTGGAGAAAGTATCATGAAGTGCTGAGAAGAAGGTATATCTTTTTGTTTTAGGATAAAATGTTCTGTAGATATCTGTTAAATCTATTTGTTTCATAACTCCTGTTAGTTTCAATGTGTCTCTGTTTAGTTTCTGTTTCCAGGATCTGTCCATTGATGAGAGTGGGGCGTTGAAGTCTCCCACTATTATTGTGTGAGGTGCAATGTGTGCTTTGAGCTTTACTAACGTTTTCTTAATGAATGTGGATGCCCTTGTATTTGGAGCATAGATATTCAGAATTGAGTGTTCATCTTGAAAGATTTTACCTTTGATGAGTATGAAGTGCCCCTCCTTGTCTTTTTTGATAACTTTGGGTTGGAAGTCGATTTTATTCAATATTAGAATGGCTACTCCTGCTTGTTTCTTCATACCATTTGCTTGGAAAATTGTTTTCCATCCTTTTACTCTGAGGTGGTGTCTGTCTTTGTCCCTGAGGTGGGTGTGCTGTATACAGCAAAATGTTGTGTCCTGTTCATGTAGCCAATCTGTTAGTGTATGTCTTTTTATTGGGAAATTGAGTTCATTGATATTAAGAGATATTAAGGAAAAGTAATTGTTGCTTCCTGTTATTTTTGTTGTTAGAGTTGGGATTCTGTTCCTGCAGCTATCTTGTTTTAGGTTTGTTAAAGGATTACTTTTTTGCTTTTTCTAGGGCATAATATCCCTCACAGTGTTGGAGTTTTCCCTTTACTATCCTATGAAGGGCTGGATTCGTGGAAAGATATTGTGTGAATTTTGTTTTATCATGGAATAGTTTGGCTTCTCCATTTATGGTATTGGAGAGTTTTGTTGGTTATAGTAGCCTGGGCTGTCATTTATGTTCTCTTATGGTCTGTATAACCTCTGTCCAGGATCTTCTGGCTTTCATAGTCTCTGTGAGAAGTCTGGTGTAATTCTAATAGGTCTGCATTTATATGTTACTTGACCTTTTTCCATTACTGCTTTTAATATTCTATCTTTAGTTAGTGCATTCTTGTTCTGATTATTATGTGTCAGGAGAAATTTCTTTTCTGGTCCAGTCTATTTGGAGTTCTGTAGGCTTCTTGTATGTTTATGGTCACCTCTTTCTTTAGTTTAGGGAAGTTTTCTTCTATGATTTTGTTGAAGATATTTACTGGTCCTTTACGTTGAAAATCTTCATTCTCATCTATACCTATTATTCATAGGTTTGGTCTTCTCATTGTGTACTGGATTTCTTGGATGTTTTGAGTTAGGATCTTTTTGCATTTTGCATTTTCCTTGATTGTTGTGTCCATGTTTTCTATGGAATCTTCTGCACCTGCTATTCTCTCTTCCATCTTTTGTATTCTGTTGCTGATGCTTACATCTATGGTTCCTGCTTTCTTTCCTAGGATTTCTATCTCCAGAATTGTCTCCCTTTCGGTTTTCTTTATTGTTTCTATTTCCATTTTTTGATCTTGGATGGTTTTGTTCAATTCCATAACCTGTTTGATTGTGTTTTCTTGTAATTCTTTAAGGGCTTTTGTTTGTTTGTTTGTTTCCTCTTTAATAATTTCTGTTTAGCAGTGTTTTCCTTTAATTCTTTGAGGGATTTTTGTGTTTCCTCTTTATGGACTTCTACTTGTTTAGCAGTGTTCTCCTGTATTTCCTTAAGGGAGTTATTAATGCTCTTCTTAAAATCCTCTACCAGCATCATGAGATATGATTTCAAATCCGAATCTTGCTTTTCGGGTGTGTTGGGGTATCCAGGACTCTCTGTGGTGGGCGTACTGGGTACAGATGATGCCAAGTGGTCTTGGTTTCTGTTAGTAAGATTCCTTTGTTTGCCTTTTCCCATCTGGTAATCTCTGGTGTTAGATATTCTAGCTGTCTCTGGCTGGAACTTGTTCCTCCTGTGATTCTGTTAGCCTCTGTCAGCACTCCTGGGAGTCCAACTCTCTCCTGAGTCCCAGTGGTCAGAGCACTCTCTGCAGGTAAGCTTTCCTCTTGTAGGGAAGTTGCACAGAGGTCTGAAACTCTGATCCACCTCCTGGCTGAAGTTGAACATCCGAAAGGACCCTGTCCAAGAAGTTCTGTTGCTTCTGTGGCCTGGGAGCTCTCCTGTGTGGACTGTTCTCTTAGAGACCGGGGATACAAGATGGCATTCTCACCTGAATGCTGGGATTAGAGCCCTCTCTGGAGGTTGACTCTCCTCAGTGATTCTAAGATGATGCGTGTGCTAGGGTGCCTGCAGTGTGGAGTGTCCCCTGGAGACTTGGGACTGACTGCTGAGTTAGCGCCCAAGATGGCGTGGGGTTGGTTCCGACCGGAATCATTTCTTTTTTTAATGTGATTTCTAGGGCCATATTTACAACCTTTTCTTACCATCTCCTTGGTTTCTACTTTTAGTCTTGCTCTGCTGAATCCTTTATTCTTCCAAAGCATTTATTGTTCAAGTGTTTTATTCATTGTTTTATGTTCCATTCCTTTCTGTGTCTCCTTTAGATAATATCAAAACTCTTAACTTTGTATATTCTATCAATGATTTACATATTCATATTTCTCATTCCTCTCTGTAATTCTACATTCTTCTATCCATTTCTCTACCAGAACATCAATATTTGTAATTTTAAAATTTTATTTAAAAAAAAACTGTGTATTTGTATATATGCACTGTTTTATGTGTGTGCATGTAGGTATATGTATGTATGTATGTATGTATGTATGTATGTATGTCCATATAGATACAGGAACCCATGGAGGTGAGAAGAGGATTTTAGACTGCCTTGATGTAGAGCTAGGTAGTTATGAGCTGCCTTATGTCAGTGCTTGGAACCCTATCTAAGTCCCCTGTAATAACAGCAAGTGCATTCTCTATTCTTCTCTGTAGCCCCACTGTTTGTAGTATTAAAGGGTAGGGCAAACATTCCTGTTGTAGTTAGGGTTTCTGTTGCTGTGAAGAGAACCATAATAACAGCAACTCATATAAAGGAAAACATTTCATTGGGGCTGGTCTACATGTTCAGAAGTTTAGGTCATTGTAGTCATGAACTGCCTATAGAAACATGGCTATCTGTAGACAGACATGGTGATGGAGAAGGAACCAAGAGTTTTACTCTGGATTAGTAGAGAGCAGGAAGAGAGAGACACTGGGCCTGACTTGAGCATTTGAAATGTCAAAGTCTACTCCCAGTTATACACTTTCTTTAACAAGGCCACACCGTCTAATAGTTCCACTTTCTGGTTACCAAGCATTCAAACCTATAGACTATGGGGCCATTCCTATTTAAACCACTATAATCCCCAAATGAATACCTTTTCTCCAGTACCTACATGTATTATATATTTTTATTTTGGTTAAAGGCACTAGTGTGCAGGTAGTTTCTGTGTTAACTCTTTGGAGTTACTCTTTAATCCTGTCATTCTTTTATATTGAGTTAAGTCCATCACCAAATCTTCTTCACTCTGTCAATGAAACATATCTGGAATCTCTCAGTCTCTACTGATTTTCTCTTGCTTGGATTTCTCTTCTATTAGACTTTTGCATGTTCTCTGTCTCTATCTCTGTCTCTGTCTCCCTTGGCATGGATTACACAATTAGAGTTTTTGCTTGTTCCTACTTTTTGTTTCTTTTTTTAGTCTTTGCCTCACAATATTGGTCAGACTACTGCTTTAAGTATGTCTTAAAATTATTTTAGATAAGCATATCATCTTACCTTGAAGATTACATCTTAGAAGAGAATAAGAACATCAATAGAAAAATTGTGACTTTCAAGTAGAACCTGAGGTTCATTGTAATGCATCAGTGTTGCTAATGTGGTATTTATTAAGTTCAAACTGTTTATACCTCTCTTCTATTCTAATTTAAACAGAGTCAGACTGTTCTCACATTAGGTATCACCAGTCCAGTTCACATATAGTCTTTCCTAATTGAAAAATATGCTCAGAACTGAAATCTATTGGAATCGTGTGTGGAAAAGGAATAAGACTTGCGTTGCCTACCCCAAACTAACCTCCTATAACTGCACTTATTTACCTTCCTGTTTACTAATGGCAAAGAAGAGAATGAGCAACATTGGGAGACAAGAGAAATGAGAATCAATATTGGGGAGAAAACCCTGTACAATATCACAAGTTGTTACTACCTACAGTTGAGCCACATACACAAAATTCTAAGAGTCATAGACTACCAAAGTTGACATTTTAGTCAAACAACAGCAACTTTATGGGGTTTACATAATAATAAACTGTTTTAATAGCACATGAGCACTTAAATTCCTAATTAGATGAGTAATTACATACTTAGGTTTCGTGCACTGTATCCCTGAATACATTCTAGGGACAAGTCCTAATACCCTTGTGTTCTTTTGGTGATACATTTTCAAGCTTTACTGAACTATTGTACCCAAATCTTAATAAAGCCCTATTCTCTTTCATAAAAGTATAAGTTCTAGGGTCTTCTGAGCTATGCAGATCAAAAACCAACTTCTAACCAACCAACCAATAAAACAACAAAACAACAGTAACAACACCCCTCCCTCCCAACCCCCTGTCACCCAAAAGGGGTTGGGTAGATGGCTCAGTTAGTAAGGGCATTTGGACTATAAGCATTAAGACTCTAGTTCAAATCCAGCAACCTCATTAGTAGCAGAGCACAGCTGAGAGTCCCTATAATCAAAGCTTTGTGGGCTAGAGGCAGGCAGATCCTAAGTATTCTAGCATAAAACATCAGCTTCTGCTTTAGTGAGAGATCTCATGTCAGGCAATAAGAGAGAGAAAGAGCAATAGAGAAGACCCCCCAAGATCCGTTCTGACCTCTGCATGGGTATACATGGGCTCACTTGTGTTCATGTACCACACACAAAGTAAATACGGTGTAGTGGTTGTGATATAAATCTGCCTTTTGGCCTAAAAATTCTGTATGTCCCTGTTTTTGAATTTTTAAAAATATAAGGCTTTAAAAATCTGTCATCATACTTTTGCTTTGCAATTACATTTTCTTTTCAGCTTTCTAAAAGTAAAGTCTAGCAAAATAGTATAAGCAAGAATCCACTTGTAGATTATTAACAGCTGCTTCTATATAGTAATTTTTATTGTGAATTCCCTTTAGGTATCAGCCCATTTTTCTTGACTAGGGGCCACGAAAGTGATTGCTTCATTAGAAACTTGAGTTTATCCCCTTCTAGTCTGTATGTACAACTCTTTGGCAAAGCTGCAGAATTTGGACATCTGCAGTCCAAGCAGCTTGAAGAGAAGCCATCACTGACTATTAAGAGAAGGAAAAGAAGCTCAAGTTCAAAATGGTGTTATCAATGATACAGTGTTGTAACTAACTTGAGCTGACCTAAGCGCTGGCTTCTGCCACGTTCCTTATCAGCATCCAAAAGGGCATACAAAATGCTTTGTAAACTAATTTAAAAAGTGTCTTGTTTATTCAGAAGCAACTGTGAATGGTATTTGTTCAGACCAAGATCACATCAATTGCACACCAGCCAACAACGTATTAGTCTTCTAAGAGAGAGGCCATGTATCAAAGACACAAAGTACTAAAGATAAGCTTCTCAATTCTCAACTGTTCTGAGGTCTCAATAAAGCTACTGATGTACAAATTGGGGGGGAACCCAAGTGGTTCCACCTGCAGGCTCCTCTTAGATCCCTGGCTTTGGCTGAGAGAGGTGCTGATACTAATGTGCCCTTTAGTACTCTTAGGAAACAAAACATGGCCTCTTATAGCCTCAATCAATCAGCATCTCTGAAGAGGATTCCACTCATTTTCTCCAAGTAGTTCTGGGACAGAACACTGGCTACTTTTCTGTACAAGGCTGATAGGAGCAAAAATATGGTTGATTTGCTCTGAGCCTTAAAACAATTTTGGACTCTTTCATGTGTTCTTGTGGTTGAATCTCGGATATTTTTATTTGATATTTAATGAGTAGGTAGTCTTAGTAAAGTGATGAATTATTAACCAATTAGCTCAAATGTAGATTATCAAGACCTAATTTAAATAATAATTTTTGAGGCTCAGATTTCTTACAGAATACAGAGTTATATGAGTGTGCTTATTAATGCATATATCACTTAAATATGGGTCACATGTCTTGCTTCACCAGCAGGTATACTAAAGTTGGAGCGGTATGTTTCACAGTCCATCCCAGTTGCAAACTTCAGTCCTCAAACAGTATTTCTTTAAAGGAAAATTAGCTTAATTTTATAAAGTTTTAAATTAATGAGAAAATTAGAAGATAATTGTATTGTTACAATTAAAATATATTTTTATAATTGATATGGTCCATGTATGTCTTTTGAACATTATTGAGCTTAAAACCCTTCATGTTATTGTGAAATAATGTCTGACTGACAGGCATCTGGAATATTGAATTTTAAATGATTTTGTCTCTATATTTAGGAATTTGTTAGTAATTCTAAATCTGGAATTTAAAAAGATATGTGTACATTCATATCTCTATGTGTCCTGCTGTGTAATGTTTTTGTGAAAGTCTTTAGAAACAAAATATGGCATTCTAAAAGTAGTTTTAATAACCCCACTGCCAAACACAAAATAAGATATTTTTCTTTTTGTTTGCTTTATTTTTATCATTATGTTGATGTATATGTGTGGGCATGCACCTGAAGGCTTAAGGTTAAGCTTATATGTTATTCTTCCCTTGGCATCTTTATTTCTGAGGCAATATTTTTCATTAGACAAGTCTGGCTGGCCAGTGAGTCCCAGAAATCGCCGGTTTCTGCCATGTTTCTGTTGGAAGCACTTTATCAACTAAATTCTCTCTACATCCCCCACTAGGGTTTCAATCCACATGAATTATGTGCTCCTGAGTTAGAGAGGTAGCTCATCCAATTAATAGCCTAGGACTCAATTATCATTGGGTTCCTTCCCTAGCACTACAGAATACTGGATGTAGTGTTATATGCTTGTGATCATAAAAATTGAGAGGTTGAGGCAGGGGATTCAGATAACTTCAACATCATTTACAGGTACATTGCAAATTCAACTTTGAGGACAGTGAGGATGAAAGATTTTAATGTAAGGGGAAAAATAATGAAAACCCTTCAAGAGGTACCTATAGGTATGGATTTCTGAAAATGACTCTAGTAACCTCAGGAAGTAATCCCAAGAGCTGACAAATGAGATTGCAGTTCATTCAAATGCTTCTGTAGAACAAAAGAGAATATAGAATGAAGAGCCAGCCCTAGATTAGGGGAATACCATTGAGAGCTATATATTTGATGTAAGATTAATTTATAGAATATATTAAGAACCCAATAAACACCAAAATGCAAGACAACGCATTCTCTAAGTGGGTTAATGAAATGAAGCAATCTCAAAAGATGAAGAACAAATGATTGTTAGCATATGTGGCAAGTTCAATATCTTTAGCTACAAGAGAAAAGCCTTTTCTTTCCCTTTCTTTTCTTTTCAACTAGTCTGAGTTATCATAAAGAAAAAAATTTTTTTGAGAGTATCAGAAATATTAAACTTTTATATATTACTGATGTAAATTAGTGAAGACATTATGTAAGTTAGTTCTTGCTTTCTTCAAAAACCTACAAATAGAACTGCCTTATAAGTCAGCTATATCCACCCTATTATATACAGCAAGGAGGATAAATCTCTATCCCACAGAGATACTTGAGGATCTGTGCTTTTTTGCAGCGGTGTTTACAATGGTCAATTTATATAGCCTAGAGATCTCTTAATAGATAAATGTGACAATATGTGATAATCAGTCATAAAGAACTAAATAATGTCATTTACAAGAAAATGAATCATGGTACATCATCAAATTCACTGAAATAAACTAGACTCAGACAAATATTATATTTTCATTCCTTTGAGAACCCTGGATTTTTATATAGATATGTACGTACACACACACACACACACACACACACACACACACACACACAGGAGAAGGGGAAAGTGAGAGGGAAGGAGGTTATGAAGCAGATTCAGGACTCCTGGGGAAAGGACTGGAACTGGAAGTAGGAAAGGGGAGAGAAAGCTGGGGATGAGAATGGATATGGTCAAAGCACCAGATTCACGTGTATGAAAATGCCAATGCAAGCCACTGCTACATAGCTTGATTATACAGCAGTACAAAATTAATACAGCAAAAAAAAAAAAAAACAGAATTCACCTAGCTTAAGATAAAATATGTTTTCCCTCTGGTTATATGTAACCTTTAAATGTAGTATGGTGTATAGTGTAACCTTCATTGGTTTTAAAAACCGACAAAGAAGGTAGGATTCTGTACTAGATCATCCTAATGAATTATGCATTCAAAATAAGTTTCAGGTCTCAGAACCAAACAGACAAATAAGAGACTTCATTAAAGTTGACTAAATTAAAATGTATGTTGAAGCTGTCATTTATATACACATATGCCGCTAACACTTTAGCAGATTAATCTCATGTGTTCAAAAAAGAAAACAGAAACAAATTATGTGATTCTCTAATGACACATGTTTTTTGTGATTTGTTTCAAATACTAGTAGTCAATATTTTTCCTCAATTTTCAAATTCAACCTTTATATAGTAAGTAAATTACTGTAAAGTGTCTGACTAGTTGATGTAAAGGGAAATATTTACAAATTCCTGATGCATTTTGGAATTAATTGCATCTATGCAAAAAGAACCACATTATAGGAAATAGTTTGAACAAATGAAGTATCTGTTATATTTAGCAATTATAATGTTTGGGGTTCAAGGTTACTTGTTTCATTTTTTTTTTTTACATATTTGAAGTGGGCTCAATTATTATTTCATTTGATATCCTTAGGAAGAATGTTATTTTTCGTACTACAGGTAGAAGTTACTTAGGCAATTTATCATTTTGGAGGAGTCATATACTTCATTAGGTATTTTTCTTTCAATTATGGATGCTCTCTGGCCTCTGAACATTTTCCTGTAGGAGGTAATGCTGTGACAAACATCGTTTCAAACACAGAAGACAGAGGCGGAGAATAATTGAGACTTGTTTGTGAAGTGGGAAGAATAGAGGTTCTTTCTATTTTCAAATCAGTTTAAAATTATAACATGAGACCATTTAATATTATCATATTAATGTCTTACTAGTGTCATAATAGTGTCAACTTGAAATTGATGATTTTATCAATTTTCAATTGGCAAATTTTTTTACTCAATTACCAAATATCAATTTACCTTTGAATTTATAATATATTGCTTAGGGATTAAAAAATTGAAGCAACTTTATGTCCCTCTCTTTTAAACAAGAGAAATGAGAATTTTCTTTTAGGCTTTCAAAAAATTGGGCAGCAGTATTTATTTTATTCCATAAATATGGGTATTTTGCCTGTGTCTATGCGTGTGTACCAGGGTCGTGTAGCAATAGAAGAGGTCGAAGAGCATTGTGTTTCCCTATGATGAAGGTTATAGACAGTTGTTAATCACCGTGTATGTAGGTGATGAGAATTGAACCTAGGTCATCAGTAAAAGCAGCCAGTGCTCTTAACGCATTAGCCATATCTTTCACCCTCTCTTAGATTTTAAAAGATTATCTGATAGAGATTTACATTATGTGATTATAGAAAATGTTTTATAATAGTTTTTTGTTGTTGAGGTCTATATTTTTTATCTTTTTATGACATTTTTCTTGCATATCTTAAAATTTAATTTGATATCATTTGATAGAATCTTTTATTATTAAGCATGTTTCACTTACTTAGTATGTGTATAAGGGTGGCTAATATGTGGGGTGTGCTTGTGCATTGATGTGTGTGAAAATCAGAGGATAACTTGGAGGAGCCCTTTCTTGTTCTTCTCATTTTGTCACGTGGATACCCAGGATCCAACCTAGATCATAGGGTTTGGTGGCAGGCACTCTCATATGCTGTTGAGACATTTTATTGTCCTATTAAGCATATTTTAATGGTGCACAAGCAACCTAGAGGTATGAGGGTTATAGATAAAACACAATTACTTTATTCAAACTAAATAATATGTATCTTAACCCCATCTAGTAAGGTTTGTGAAAATCTTGGCTGAGTAATTTACCAGAATAATCACTATGAATTCAAAGCAAAAAATACCTCTAAGCCTAAAAATTGAAAATAATGTTACTCTCAGTTTAACACCAACACCACCACCAACACCAACACCCCACATACACACATTCTTAGAGGGAGTTAGGTGGGTGAGGCCTAGAACACGCCTGTTTAATCCTTGTGACTCATGAACAGAGCTGGGAGTTAGGATAATGGAGTATTGCTTAGGATTGATGTCTTGTGCCATTTTTTCCATGGCGGGCTTCAAAGGTCTGTTTCTGAGCTTGTGCAGATCAACATTTTCCACAAATCATTGGAAACATTAAATAGGAACTTTTCAAAAATGTTAGTGATAGAATCAAATAGAGTTTATGAATATATTAGTCCAAAAGAGCAAATAACATAGTCAATATAAGTTCAACAACTGAACTATGAAATTGCACTCAATATTATAAACTGTATTACATAGGCTGTAGCAAGGTGTAACTCAGAATTTGTTGAGAAGTTTAAGCTGGTAACAAATTAGCTAATGCAGGACTCATAGTACTGACCAACATAAGCACATTTTGGTGAATTATATTTCATAGATATATTTATCTAAAATAGACATCAAACTGTGAAAAAAAATGAAAACAGATTAATAGCATCAGTAAGAAAATAAGAAACTAGATGAAAACATTGCTAGTGTTGAAGATAGGAGTATATTCATATCTAATAAGTATATGTAAAGAGTGCAACATCTACTACTCACCAAGGGGTTTGAATTCAAATCACAATGTGATCCTAGAATTTGTCCACCCATGTGGCTAAAATGAACCAAAGGGGAAACAGTTGTAATAGGACACTCATCCATCAATCACAATTTCATAGAACTCTTAAAGGAACTTGGCTATATAGTACCCAAACGCATACATGATATACTCAGTTCCATTTGAAGGAATGACACATGACACTCCCCCCCCCCCTCGCCGCTCTCCATGCATAGGCATTTATAGAATGTCATGGCAGCTGTGCTTGTAGTAGTCAAGACCTATAAAGTTCCAATGGTTGTCACTAGAAAAACAATAGTAAATTAAATCAGTTTGATTAATTAATGTTCTGAATGATATATAGTGTGGATAAATGTCTCAAATATGTTTATTCAGTAAGACCATTTCTTAGTTAGAGAGATGGGGGATCTAGTCACTCCTAAGGATAGGGAAATATAAAATTTACTCATGTTGCTATAGTAATTTTATTTAGCACATCAGTTTGGCTGATTATTTGCCCTTCCTGTCTCGAAAAGCAAAAAAAAAAAAAAAAAAAAAAAAAAAAAAGAGCTTCTGCTTTTCTCATCTGTAAAGTCTGCGTCACTACTGAGCACAACTATGACTTCTGAGTTCACTCTATTATACAGCTTTTTACTTTTATTTCTTTAGAGTCTGTATAGCTGTAAGACAAGGATAAAAGTTATCATTGGATTATTGCATTCTCCTTTTAAATAATTAATTTTGTTCTTTTATTACAGGTAGCCAGAAATGGAAAGGAAAATAAGCAGAATCTATCTTGCTTCTGAACCCAATGTACCTTATTTTCTGCAAGTGTCTTGGGAGAGAACAATAGGATCCGGCTTTGTTATTACACTTACTGATGGCCATTCAGCCTGGTCTGCAACAGGTAATCTTGACACCAAACATGTTGCAAGTAAAATTTAGATAATGTACTGCTCTTTAGTCCTCAGGAACTCTTCAAGTTAAAGTGTTTCCTCATAGACACAGGTAACATCAGTACTCCATTTTCCATGTTCTGCATTTTGCAGTTGCACATGGGTCTGTAATAGTTGATATTGTTACCCAGAATTGACACTGTGTACCATAGCTAATTCTACCTGCTCTGTCAGCTTTATTGTTTGGGCCTAGTCATGGTACAGAAACATAAACAACACTTTTAAAATATTTCTGTCCTCGTGGGGTCTGGGGAAAGCCTGGGACTTAGAGGAAGTAGATTGTGGGGCTAAGAGATGCTGTTGGATTGTAGGTGTGGAGTCTTCATGGTGTGCTTTGACTTTTATCTAGTTGTTTAGCTTGAATTTCTTTTGAATGCATTTATAATGAAGTTTTAAAAAACAAAAACAGATCCCACACCAATATGTGGAAATTGTGCTGTTTTATCATAGAGGCTCACTTTTGAAATTTTTTTTTTACTGATCTTTTAAGCTGTGAATAGCTTCAAGTCAAGTATAGCACATGGCAGGGACTCCTCCTTAGTGCAGGGGTAGCATGTCACTCGCAGATGTTTGCAGTCATAAAGGTAAAAAATTAGAATCATGTTGTTTTCAAATTCCAAAGTTTTAATTTTTTTTAAGGACTTAAAAACATTTCTTTGTAGTTACATAACACAGTTATTTCTAGAGTTGTAAATGGCATACTAGCTGAAAATTTAAGAATTTTTATATACTATCTGTATATTCTAACACAGTCTTCCTAAGATTTATCACTATAATTATTATCTCTCAAATTACAATCCATCACAAAATTCTGTTTCCTTCTTGTCTGGTACAAATGCTGTTACTCAGCACAATCGAAATGAATTCAACCTTACAGTTTTTTTCATCTGGCTTTCATGGCAGCAAATGAGGAATATTTGCATTTATATTATAGGGAAACAAAGGGATTTCAAGGATAATGTGTACAGTACTCCTTGTGTTAACTATTTGAGATGTGTATTTCTTTGTGAGAAATATCAGTTACTGACTGCTTCTGGCAGATAGCAGTGAAGTGAGATTTGCGATGTTAGCCCTATGGAGGAAGTATACCCATATGACAGCCCTTGTTTGAAAGAGTTGACAATGTGATGGCTAAAACCATGGTAATGGCTCAGAGTGGACCTTTGTGTACACGATAATTAGAGAAGAGAGTTTTAACTATATAAAACTAGTTAGAAAAACAAACAAATAAACTGATGACTTGACAGTTAGCTTCTGTGTATATGAGAGCTCCTGCTTCCTATTTCTTACATTACACATTTATACTTAATTCAGTGAGTTTCAATTTTTTTCTCTAACTAATATAATCCAGTGTGACAGAATCATGCTAGGAGACCCTCTCGAGGTACTCAGTGGCGTGTGAACATTGTGACTTCCTGTAGTGACCACATTTCAAGCATGGAATTTTAAAGTGCACTCTGTAATGATTTTATCTTCAAAAATTAACCAATGACATTTTAGATTTTACATATATTTTATGACTTGCATCTATTTATATTTTCTTGTTTAACTATTAGGGCAAATGTATAAGCAAACATAAGAATATACCTTTTTATGTAAGATTTGTTACATACATGTTGTATGGTACTTTATAGACATTACACAATTAAGAGTATTGAAACAATTAAATAAATGAAACATGAAAATAGATTTCCTTCCTATACCTCTTCCTGTGGTTTAGTTGTCGTTGTTAGACTTTTTGATCGTTGCAGCCTTCAATTATGTATAATTTTTACTCTTTTCATTTAAGTGGAAAGGATGTGAGGTTTGTTTTAATCTCCCCACACTAAGCCTTCTGATTTTTTTTTCCCCATTAGCAATGCTTTATCTAATGAATGTTTGGGGACCTAATTATCATGTGGCCTGTCATCAGTCACTTCTGTATTATAGAGTGTTGGTTCACAGGGTCATTTCACAAAGTGGGTTAATGATTGATGGTCACTATGTGCCCTGTAAAATAATTGCTTCTGGTAGCAAGAAACTTATATCACCTTTCTGCAGGATGTCTATGTATATTGGAGATTAATTAAAACCTTTCCAATATTTTACTATCAAATATTTAGATTTCTGTATAACTTTTCTAAACAGTTATTTTGGTAACTATATGTAAATAATATTACAAAACGTGTAAGACTTTTGCTAACTATATGTAAATAATAGTATAAACCTCATAAAGAAAGGCCTTTTGTAAGTAGGTCTCCTATGTGATGCTACCCATATTCCTAATGCGGTAAGGTTGGTGTCTTCTGCTCTCGACATAGGATAGGATGAATCTGTGCAGTCTTTACTTACGCATAGGAACATTCTTTCAGTGTGTCTTTACTAATCTACAAACAATCTCAAGATGATGTTTGTGGAGTCTCTGTTAATCTGAGAATGGTTTCTCAGTTTTGTTTGTCTCTCACCTTGTAATGAAGTGGTTCAACTTCATTCTGGATGGACTTTATTCTCACCACAGTTTCCTGACAGCCATTTCAAGTTTAGAACAATGAATGCATACAGATACGCCATTGTTCTTAAAAATAAGCTGGCAAACAAGTTTTTTTTTTTTTTCCAAGATTACAGTTTGGCGTAGACAATGAAAATCCCATGTTCCCTTTACAAAGGGAATGTTTGGTCATGCTTTTAAGACAGATGTCCTTTCACAAGGATTTTTTTCTTTTGTTATGTTGAATTTTTAAATTTTTATTTTACATTTTTAAGAATATTATACATGATCCTATATACACATCTCCCTGTCCTAATTCCAACTCCTCCTGTGACTTCCCACTCCATCTCAAATTCATGTCCTTTTCTTTTTATATGTATGTATTTATGTATATATAAATACAGTCTGCTGAGTTTGCGTGTTGTCCATATGTATATATATTTAGGGTTGACCACTTCTAGTTGCATGACGTATCAGGGGCTCATTCCTGGAGAAGACTGATTCTCCCATGCCCAGCAGCCATAAATTGCTTGTAGTTTTTCATCTAGGAGTATGGACTTCTGAGATTTCTTTCATCCAGATTAGATGTCACCTGGCATTGCTATTATGTGGGTTGTCTTTAAGCAACTGTAATATTGAGATTTTGTGGGTATTCCTTCACTGAGATATATAGAAGACAATATCTCACAGCAAAAATCCAGGTTTTCTGGCTCTTGAAATCTGTCCATTTATCCTCCCTTGATTTTCCCTGAGCCTTAGTTGAAGGGATTCTTGTAGGTATATCATTGGCATTGGGCATACTACAGTCACTTGTTCTCTGTATTTTGACCAATTGTAGTATTTTTTTTTTTTTTTTTACTATAATTGCTCTTACTTTTTTTTTTTAGTAGTCTAGCCATTGCCTCCTTCCTGGTCCCCCCTCTAACAGTTCCCCAACTCATTCCTTCTCCCCACTCTCTCCAAGAGGATGTCCCCCGTCCCGTCCCCCCCCCCCCCCCCGCCTCGAACTCACTACTCCCTGGGCCTTAAGAGGGTTAGGCACATCTTCTCCCACTGAAGCCAGGCAAGGCAATCCTCTTCTTCTATGTGTTGGGGGCCTCAGACCAGCTGGTGTGTGCTGCCTGGTTGGTGGCCTCTCAGTGTCTGAGAGATCCCTGGGGGTCCAAGTTAGTTGAGACTGCTGGTCTTCCTATAGGGTCACCCTCCTCAGCTTCTTCCAGCCTTTCCCTAATTCAACCACAGGGGTTCCCTATCTAAAGTCAAATGGTTGGGTATACGTATCTGCATCTGGGTATAAGTATCTCAGTCAGCTGCTTGTTGTGTCTTAGAGGACCACTATACTAGGCTCCTGTCTGTAAGCACACCATAGCATCAGTAATAGTATCAGGCACTGGAATCTTCCCTTGAGATGGATCCCAATTTGGGCCTGTCACTGGACCTCCTTTCCCTTAGACTCTTCTCCATTTTTGTCCCTGCAGTTCTTTTAGCCAGGAACAATTCTGAGTTAGAGATTTTGACTGTGGGATGGCAACCTCATCCCTCCATTTGATGCCCTGTCTTTTCACTGGAGGTGGACTCTACATGTTCCCTCTTCCCACTGTTGGGCATTTCATCTAAGGTCCCTCCCTTTGCGTCCTGAGAGTCTCTCACCTCCCAGGTCTCTGGTACTTTCTAGATGGTCTCCCCAACTCTAACCCCCCAGGTTGCATATTTTTATTCATTCTGCTGGCCCTCTGGGCTTCTCCCTGCCCATACCTGATACTGTTCCCTCTTACCCCTCCCCATCTCCTGTCCCATGCAGATCCCTCCCTCCCTCTGCCTCCTATGATTATTTTCTTCCCCCTTCTAAGTTGGATTGAAGCATGCTCTCTTGGGCCTTTCTGTTTGTTGTACTTCTTAGGTCTTGCGCACGTCCGACTCGACCAGCAAGAACGACGCTGCAACAGGATCCTTCTGCACATGTTTATTGGGAGAGCTTGATTGTAGAGGCGAAAAGACCCTGAGCCCAGCCCTGGTGCTGCTTTATATAGGCCTAGGAGAGGCGTGTCTCACACCCGGATTGTGTTGTGCTTGGTTGATGCTTACTACCTCATTTGCATTCCTACATCTGATTGGTTACTTTCTCTCATCTGATTGGTTAACTTCTCTCTCTTCTGATTGGTCAATTTCTCTCTCATCTGATTGGTCAATTTCTCTCTCATCTGATTGGTCAATTTTGGTCAATTCTCAAAACCTCATCTTGGCAAAAAACTTTCCTGCCTATGTATGCGTGGTGGCCAGCAGAAGCCTGTGCCACTCTGCAACGGCACATGTGGCTTCCCACACTTAGGGACTGTGGATGGTATCCTAGGTGTTCTGTACTTTTTGGCTGATATCCACTTATTAGTGAGTACATACCATGCATGCCATTTTGGTTCTGGGTTATCTCACTCAGGATATTTTCTAGTTCTATCCATTTGCCTGCAAAACTCATGATGTCCTCATTCTTAATAGCTGAATAGTATTTCATTGTATAAATGAACCACATTTTCTGTGTCCATTCTTCCTTTGGAAGACATCTGGGTTGTTACCAGCTTCTAGCTATTACAGATAAAGCTGCTATGAACATAGTAGAGCACATGTCCTTGTGGTGGGGCATATTTTGGGTATATGCCAAAGAATGGTACGGTTGGGTCTTCAGGTAGACTATTTCCAGTTTTTTGAGGAACCTCAGATTGATTTCCAGAGTGGTTGTACCAGTTTGCAGTCCCAGCAGGAATGGAGGAATGTTCGTCTTTCCCACATCTTAGACAACTTGAGTTTTTGATCTTAGCCATTCTGATTGGTATAAGGTGGAATCTCATGGTTGTTTTGATTTGCATTTCCCTGATGACTAAGGACTTTGAACATTTCTTTAAGTGCTTCTCGGCCATTCGACATTCCTCTTATAAATTTCCTGTTTAGCTCTAGAACCCATTTTTTTTTTTTTTTTTTTTGAGACAGTGTTTCTCTGTATAGCCCTGGTTTTCCTGAGTGCTGGGATTAGAGGCGGGCGCCACCACACCCGGCTTGGACCCCATTTTTTAATTGGGTTATTTGGTTTGTTAGAGTCTAACTTATTGAGTTCTTTATACATTTTGGACATTAGCTCTCTGTCGGATATGGGGTTAGTGAAGATCTTTTCCCAATCTGTAGGTTGTTGATTTGTCTTATTGAGACTGTGTCTTTTGTCTTACAGAAGCTTTTTAGTTTCATGAGATCCCATTTATCAATTGTTGATCATACAGCCTGAGCCATTGGTGTGCTGTTCAGAAAATGCTCTCCTCCTGTCCCATGATTGTAAGTTCAAGGCTTTTCCCACTTTTATTTATTTATTTATTTTCCTATTCAATTCAGTGTATCTGGTTTTATGTTGAGGTCCTTAATTCACTTTGACTTGATCATGGTGTAAGGTGACAAATATGGATGAATTGTCATTTTTCTACATACAGACTGGCAAGTAGACCAGCACCATTTATTAAAGCTGGTTTCTTTTTGTCACTTTATATTTTTGGCTTCTTTGTCAAAGATAAAGTGTCCATAAGTGTCCAAAGTGTCCTTAAGTGGCTTTTTTTCTGGATCTTCAGTTCTATTCCATTGATCAACCTGTCTGTCTCTGTATCAATATCATGATGTTTTTATCACTGTTGTTCTGTACTACAGCTTGAGGTCAGGGATGACAATTTCTTCAGAAGTTCATTTATTGTTAAGAATTGTTTTCACTGACCTGGAATTTTTGTTTTTCCATATGAAATTGAGAATTGCTCTGTCCATGTCTGTGAATAATTGTGTTTGATTTTGATGGGTATTGCATTGAATTTCTAGATTGCTTTTGGTAGGATGGCCATTTTTACTATGTTAATCCTACCAATCTGTGAGCATGGGAGATCTCTCCATTTTCTGAGGTTTTCTTCAGTTTCTTTCTTGAGAGACTTTAAGTTCTTGTCATACAGATCTTTTACCTGTTTGGTTAGAGTTACCCCAAAATACTCTATATTATTTGTGACTATTGTGAAGGATGTCTTTTCCATAATTTCTTTCTCAGCCCATTTATTATTTGTATAAAGGAGGGCTACTGGTTTATTTGAATTAGTTTTGTATTCAGCCACTTTGCTGAAGTTGTAGCTGTAGAAGTTCTCTGATAGAATTCCTTGAGAAATTTTATGGTTGCTTATGTATACTATCATATCATCTGCAAATAGTGATACCTTAACATCTTCTTTGCCAATTTGAATCCCCTTGATCTTCTTTGGTTGTCTTATTGCTCTAGCTAGAACTTTGAGTACGAAATTGGGTATCTCCTCCATGAAATTAGGAGTGAGAGCACTTCTGGAAGACTTTCCTGGTGGGATGCATGTATGGAGGGCAGTGGAACAACCTTAGCTCCAGGGTACAGGTGGAGACTGGGCATGACCTTAATTGTTGTTGTTGTTGGTGGTGGGGGTGGTGGTGGTGGTGTTGTTATCTGTAATTTCCTGAGTCTAGTACTCAGCATATGCATGCTAGGTACTGGGGAGACTAACTTGGGCACATTTTGGTTTGCTGCACTTTTATCAACTCTTGGTTTTGTTTTTTTAAAATAGAGCCATTCTGACTATAAAATGGAATTTCACTGTAGCTTTGTTTTTAATTATCACTTTGAGTAAGGATATTGATCATTTCTTTCATCAGTTTTCTTGAGTACTTTTCAGTTCATTTGCACATTGATTTGGTTGTTATTTCAAAAAATTGATTTTCTTAGTTTTTATACTTTATAGATCTTAATTCCTCATGAGATAAATTGCTTGCAAATGCTCTCTCATTATCCCAATTTTTCTGTATATTGTTTTTCAATGCAGAAGCTCTGTAATTATGTGTATTCCCCTCACAGTTGGGTCTCGAACTATTGGAGCCCTACTCAGAAATTTCTTGTTAAGCCTATCTTTTGAAGTATTTTCCCCATGCCTTCATCTAGCAGTTTAATTTTCATATATTTCATATGTTCCATTTTGCACATATTTTTGTTGTTGCTGTGGTTCAGAAAGAGGAATCTAGTTTTATACTTATACTGGTGAACATCTGATTTCTTTTCTTTTCTTTTTTAAAATTAGATATTTTCTTTATTTACATTTCAAATGTTATCCCCTTTCCTAGTTTCCCCTCTGAAAATCCCCTATCTTTTCCCCCCTCCCCCTTCTCCCCAACCCACCTACTCCTGCTTCCTGGTCCAGGCATTCCCCTATATTGGGGCATAGTACCTTCACAGGACCCAGGGCCTCTCCTCCCATTGATGACCGACTAGGCCATCCTCAGCTACATATGCAGCTAGAGTCATGAGTCTCTCTGTGTGTTTTCTGTGACTGATGATTTAGTCCCAGGGAGCTCTTGGGTTACTGGTTAGTTCACATTGTTCTTCCTCCTATGGGGCTGCAAACCCCTTCAGCTCCTTAGGCACTTTCTCTAGCTCCTTCATTGGAGACCCTGTGCTCCATCTAATGGATGACTGTGAGCATCCACTTCTGTATTAGTCAGGCACTGGCAGAGCCTCTCAGGAGACAATTATATCAGGATCCTGTCAGCAAGGTCTTGTTGGCATCTGCAATAGTGTCTGGGTTTGGGGGTTGTTCATGGGATGGATCCCCAGGTGTGGCAGTCTCTTTATGGTTATACCTTCAGTCTCTGCTCTGAACTTTGCCTCTGTAACTCCTTCCATGGGGATTTTGTTCCCCCTTCTAAGAAGGACTGAAGTGTCCACACTTTGGTCTTCCTTGTTGAGTTTCATGTGTTTTGCAAATTGTATCTTGGGTATTCTGAGATTCTGGGCTAATATCCACTGATCAGTGAGTGCATAACTTTTGTGTTCTTTTGTGGTTGGGTTACCTCACTTAGGATGTTACCCTTCAGATCCATCCATTTGTCTAAGAATTTCATGAAATCATTGTTTTCAATAGCTGAGTAGTACTCCAGTATATAAATGTACAACATTTTCTGTAACCACCATTTGTTGAGTCCTTAGAATATTTTGAATTTAATATAGTTTTGCTGCATGGTTTTAATCTTTCTCTCTAAGTTTTCATGAAGTTATATGAAACATAACAAGTTTCATTCAGTTCAACCATAGACAAAGAATTAAGGCAACTAAAGATGCTAAGAGCAGGAGAAGTAATCCCCTATGGAAGATCACTACATAGCCATCCTCAAAATAATTTACATGAAAATGTCATTTTATGTATATATATATATATATATATATATATATATATATATATATATTTAGGGTGGAGGAAGTGATGAAGGAGCAGAGGAGGGGTGGAGGGAGAAAGACAGACAGAGAGAGAGAGAGAGAGAGAGAGAGAGAGAGAGAGAGAGAGAGAGAGATCTACAAATTTTGAGTGAAAAAAAGCAGATATATGAGAAGTATTGGAGGGAGGAAAGGGAAGGCAGTGCATTATGTTATTATATTTTAACTTCAAAATATATTAATTAAAACAAAGATAACCTGCTGAAGGTTGGGTATATTGGCACACAGATGTCCTTCTTGAATTCCCAATGCTAAAGCCGATGCCAAAGGATACTTGTAAAGTATAGCTTACACACACTCACACACATAAAATTAATCTTAGAAAGAGTATCAGAACTGGACATGTATGTGACTGTAATTATGATGCCATGTAGGTAGACACCAAGGTTCAAGATCTCCTAAGCCTTTAGATCAGTACTTGCATTAAGAGAAAACAACTGAAGTGTTTTCCTGTTAATGAAAACATCTTAAAAGCATTTCCCTCAACTTTGGGAGTTGCCCCAACAGGTCATGTGCTTATTGATTACTCATGATGATTTGTGGCCTTGTTTTAGCTCCTATGTGGAAATCCTGTATGTAGTATCACATATCTCAACCTGGTTCTCAGATGGGAGGATTTTCAGTGAATCAGGCCTACATTGTGAGCTTCAGGTTTAATAACAGATCCTGTCTCAGAGCTGGAGAGTGATAAGGAGGATAGCAGCTGTGCCCTCTGGCCTCCACATGTGCACAAGGGCACATGGACTCTCACACAATGAATGAATGAGTTGCTGAAGTTTCCATCTTAAAACCTACAGGGTCTCCAAGGTAATCATCAGTCCCTGTTTAAGATGGCTTCTTTCTGGAGTTAACTGGTGTGCTCATTGTTTAGATTTTGTTTAGGCTGCCATGTTGTTGTTGAGATTTTGTGAGTGCTTTATTTTGTCTGGAAGACTGTCTCACATCAGATGTCCTAGTACCCTCTCTGCCTGTCTTTCCACCTTTCCTTTATGGTGTTTCCTGAGGAGGGGTTATGTCGTAGATGTACCAGCTGGGGCTGAGGACCCTACAGTCACTCATTCTTTGCAGTTTTACTGGTTGTAGAGCTTATGCCTACTGCAAAACAAGATTTGTTTAATGAGGGCTGAGAAATATACTTATCTTTGAGAATAAGGAAAGACATTTAACACTCTGTTAGAAGCTATATTGATTTAGAGAAATGGCAATAGTGGTCCTACTTTAGGGTCTTACCCTCTCTGAGGACACTCTGAATGTTATCTAGGTTTACAGTACCAACCTTCAGTTCTCTCCTATTAAGTACTCCTTAAGTCCAAGGAGGTGGCCACTAGTTATTTCCAAGATAAAGATCACCCTATTACACCTTTGGGGATATCTTGGCAGGCTAGTTATTGGTTTTGCTTTGTAGGGTTTATAGTTGTGTAGAACTATTGATTACATTTATGTTTTGTCTGGTTGGATTGCATGTTCTGATAATTAACCCACAGAGAAAAAGCCTCCATGTCAGTATTGGTTCAATTCCTCCAGGCCTATGTTGGAAGTGTGTGTTATGTTCTGCAGTAGCATCCTACTGGAAATTGTAGGGCTGTAGCTCAGTACATTGGGAATATCTAGAACTCTTGACCAATATTTGATGGTTTCCCTTTCCTCAAATTGGGGTATTTTTAAATAAGCTATTATTCCTGCATGGAGCATTATCACCCATGTGTCATAAATCTATAATTCACACACACACACACACACACACACACACACACACACAGAGTTCCTAATTCTGAGTACTTAGATTTGAGTACATAGTCTGGTATACCTGCAGAAGCTGGAAAGTAGAGGGGATTGGAGAGGAAGACAATGAGCTCAAGAGGTGGAGTTGTAGGACACAGGGGCTTCCAAAGGGCAAAGGAGGAAAAGAATGGGGTACTTAACTAAAGAAGGGAGGGAATGTATAACAGGAGACGGAGGAAAAAGAGATGAGTAGCACTAAATGTATTTGAAAAACCTACTGGGAAACATTTTGATTTTATTCCTTCAAATTTCTGTTACATTGGTAGTTATAACAGTTAAATCCTATTTTCTAATAGAAACTTGATTTTATCACCTTAATTAATCTTTCCTATAGTTTCTGAATTGGAGATTTCCCAAGAAGCTGATGACATGGCTATGGAGAAAGGAAAATACATTGATGAGCTGAGAAAGGCACTGGTGCCAGGGTCAGGAGCAGCTGGTACATACAAGTTCATCTTTTCTAAGGAGTCTCGGCATTTCTCCCTTGAGAAAGAACTGAAAGATGTTTCAGTAAGTAAACCTTTCCATAAGTTTGTTTTTATTGATAAATTTTGTTTCACATTTAAGTAGTAGGTCTATCATTCTTGGAACAACTCTGAAATAAATACTAAGAAATTGCTTGGGATTATTGTTAGTATGCTTCAGTTTTATAAAGGAAAATATATATGAGATGTGTTTCTGTGAGGGTATTTTCTGTGTGTGTGCATGTCTGTGTGTGTGTGCTGCATCACATGTGTGATGGTCATAGCCTCAGACAGTCAGCCATGTTAGCAAGCATCTTTGCCTACTAAGCCATCTCACCATCTCACAATGTTTCAAAGTTAAAGTTCATGACATATTTCTTTTAACACACTGTGCAAAGTAAACACTAGAAAATGTATTTATTCATCAATATTTAAAACACTTTAAGTATTGTAGTTAATTGCAAGATTGTCAAGAATATTAGATTATTACAGCCTGGTTTTCTCAAAATAAGTATGGAAAAATACAGAGTTTTAGAAAGAAAACATTAAATTTATCTTTGCCTATTTAATAATTGATTTATTTTTTTTCTTTGAGTATATTTGAAATTTTATCTTATTCTTAGTTTAGTACATTTTAATTTTTTAATTTGTGTCAGTGCTTTGCTTACATATGTGTCTTTGTGAGGGTTTCAAATACCCTGGAACTAGAATTAGAGACAGTTGTGAGCTGCTTGCCATTTGGGTATTGGTAATTGAACCTGGATACTTTTAGCCTTTAAGTCATCCCTCCTATCTTTTTATATTTAAAATTTGGAAACAACATAGTTAATTATAGTAATATATATCATTAATAATTAAGGAAACATTATTTATATTGTCATACTTAAAAACAATAAAGTAGAAATAACTTTGTGTCTAAGCTTTTTAAAGATTGCATGCTTTCTAGCCAAGCATATCTGCTACTTGACTTAATTTCTGCACCAATTTGGACTAAGGAGCTAGCTACTTTAAAAGTTTGTGTTTATTCTTTTTATAGCCTACCTAAATTAAATAAACATCAAATTTGCTTTTGCCTTTGGTTTATTAATTATCTGAGATTTACAACCTAAGAAAGAGAATTTTATTAGGTCCATTGATAATAACTAAGAAATTGGTTCTTGTTTTTCTGTATGTTTTGTTTGCTTATTTTGTTTTTAGTTAAATCTAATTTTTAATGCTTTTAAAGCAGTCTTTTAAACTCATAATAGTAAAGGAGATTTACCAATCTGAGAAGTATTTGAAGAAATAAATAAAATTATTATTTTCAAATATATGTTATTGTGGGGAATAATGTAAAACAGCTGTCCCTTGTAATTTCATTTATAAGGTCTATATTTATATTAACTGTCAATGCTTGTTTTTTATCATGTTGAGGTTAGTCACATAATAATTTAAAATAGGTGAAGATTTTAACTACCACATTCAGTTTAGTATCAATTGTGTTCTTTTCTGTCGTCCAAGCTCAATCAGATGATGTTAAATGCCCTTACAAGTACTGCCTGTTTCTTCTCATATTGCAAAATGGAACAGGTCAAACTAAGAGTGATGCTATTTCCTATTCAGCAGACATTTATTTTCAGTAATTTGTGTCATTTTGTGATAACGTATGTCCATTCACTGAGAAGCTTTTAGTACCTGGGATGTGAAAGGCTGGGGTTTGGCAGGTGCGGTGCTGGAGGGCTTGCTCGGGCTGCTTGCTTGTGCATCCTGCTTTGCTGACTCTGTGAGTGAAAATCTTTATTTCCTCATGAATTATGTCATTTACAGTTGTCTTGCTATAAATAAATGATAGACTGGCAGTAATCCTGGAAATTTCTTTGCTTTCTATCCTTAAATTAATCACTCTTTATCAAAACCATGGCCTTGAATACTGTTTTTTACTGATTTTGACTAGTGATAAAACAACATAAGTACACTCAGGAATGCAGACGAGTGCTGAGTCCTTAGACAATTTGCCTTTAACGATCACAGTGAAGTTTAGATGGCTGCTACCATGTTTACTGCTGCACACTGTTTGTTGTTGATAAGTTTGTTCATGCCTGGATTGTTTGAGAGAGAATTTTAAATATTTAATTGAGTTAAAACTTTCTGTGCTAAGCTCAGCTTTCTAGATATGGCTAAAGCATTGGCAAGCTTATTCAGTCAGACTTCCTTAGGAGTCTTCTACAATGCCATGTGTTCTGCAAACTGATTTCAGAGTGATACTATCTCATAAGTTGTTCCGCTGGCAAAAATGTGCTGACAGTTGCACACATGGCAAAATGCTGTAAGGTTCATTGCACTTGGATGACCCAGACATTGTGAAGGCGTTTGTAATGCTTTCCGTAATGACACAGATAACTGTGAAATTTGTCAAAAATGACCACTGAAACTCAGAAGGATGGGAAAGAATGTACAGCTTCAACTCAGAAAGATGTACTAAATTTTGTTGTGTTTCCACATAATAGTGTTCCCATAGCAAAGAGACCTCTGTGAATACCTACTCCAGATCATTCTTGTCTGGCCCTCTGGCATGTACAGTTTTAGCCATTTCTTGCCATCTTCAAATCTTTCATGTGCCAAGTCGTGTTTTCAGGATCACTGCACATCTTGAACATTTGGAATATACAGGTCATGTAAGGATTGCGTGAAATTTACAGTTTTGCTTTCCCCTTTAAGAAAGGAAAATATTATTATCATTTTTTTTATTTTTAGAGATCCATTTTAAGAGAAAATAATTTATATTTTTACTGAGTATTAGAATTTTCAGTTTCCAGTGTAAAGAGATACATAATCTTGTTTGTTGATGTTCAGGTTTTAGGAAAGAATGGGTTCACAGTTTTTATGAGATTAGCTCTGAATTCATAACTAATCCCTTTAAAGTGTATGTTATGATTAGATTTTCTTTTTTAGGAAAATGAGTTATTTTCATTTAATCTTAATACCCACTACAATTAATATTATATGATTATTTGTAAATAAATAATATGCTAATATTATTTATTTCTGTATAGTGTGAACCTCTGTGATGCTCACTACTAAGAAGTCTGTTAGTGACATAAGCTGATGTGCACTCCAGTGTGACCACTGGGAGTTGTTCATGCATGTACCTTTACAAAACCTGTCTCTGCCTGATTATTTTCTCAACTTTTCATAAGTCAACTTGATTTTGAGGTAGACACTTGGTCTCTTGACACTGTATCTTCATAATATAATTCTTTTCTTATTTTGCTTTAGCTAGATTTAGTTTGGTAATAAGTTATAGCTAAATGTTTATTTTATTCTTCTTTTATACAGATTCCTGCAGTTTCCTTTCCCTCCACTCCTCCCAGCCTCCTTCCCCCACCTCCTTTCTCACCCATATCTACTACTTCCCTGTTTCCTTTCAGAAAAGAACACTCTTCTCAGGGCTATAAACTAAATATGGCATATCAAGTTACAATAAGACTAGGTATAAACCCTCATGTCAACACTGGACAAGCAACTCAGTAGGGAGATAAGGGTCCCCGCAGTAGGCAAAAGCATCAGGTACCTCCTATGCACACTGTTGGTAGGCCCACAAGAACACCAAGCTACACAATAATGAGATGTAGGCAGACAACCTAGCATAGATCTATGCAGACTCCAAGATTGCTGCTTCAGTCTCTGTAAGCCCCTATGAGCCCTGTTTAGTTGATTCTGTGGGCCACATTCTCCTGCTACCCTAGACTCCTCTTGGCTCCTACAGTCCTTCCTCCTCCTTGTTTGTAGGGTTGCCCAAGCTCTTCCTAATGTTTGGCTATTAGTTTCTTCATCTGCTTTCATCAGTTGCTGGATGAATCTGTCAGATGACAAATGGGCTATGCACTGATCTATGAGTGTAGCAGAATACCATTAAGAATCATCTTATTGACTTTTTTCCCAGTTGTATTCGGTTCTATTTTAGGTCTCTGGGCTATCCAGCCTCTGGTTCCTTGGTGATCATTGGTTGGCCACTCATACAAGTTTTGCACTACCATTGCCCCAGCACATCATGCTTACAGGACAAATTGTAGGTCAAAGGTTTTCTGTCTAGGTTTGTGTCTCAGCCTTGCCTGGTGTCAGAAGAGAGCTGATTCAGACTCTGTATCTTCCATTACTGTGAGTCCTTGCTAATGTCAGTTCCATAGATTCCAGAAAGTTCCCATTGTTTCCCAAATTGTCCCCTTAATGTCCTCCATTTTCAGTCATTTTCTTGTACTCTGTTCTTTGACTACACAACCTCCACCGGAACCTTCCTGTTCCCATCCACAACCACCCCAAGTCCACCCACAAAAATCTATTCTATTTCCCCTTCCCAGGGAGATCTATTTGTCCTTCCTCAATCCTCCTTGCTACTTAGCATCTCCAGGTCTGTGGATTATAGAATAATTACCTTTATAGGACAGCTAATATCTACTTAGGTGTGAGTACATATAACATCTGTCTTTCAGGGTCTTGGTTAACTCACTCAGGATGATTTTTTTCACTTCTATACATTTGCCTGCAAATTTCATGTAAAGTTCATTTTACTAGCTGAGTAACATTACATTGTGTAAATGTTCTACTTTTTCTTTATCCATTCTCTAGTTAAGGACAACCTGGGTTCTTTCTAGTTTCTGACTTTTATGTGAATAAGGACTGTATGAACATAGTTGATAAATGTCTTTGTGGTAGGATGGCATGTCTTATGGACATACTCCCGAGAGTGGTATTGCTGCGTGTTGACGTGGATTGATTCCTAATTTTTTGAGGAACTGCCAAATTGATTTCCATAGTGGCTCAACAAGTTTGCACACCCTCCAGCAGTTCCACATCTGCCCACCATGAGCTCTTAGTTGTGTTTTTGATCTTCACTATTTTGATGAAATCTTATCTTACCAACAGGCAGGTCATGCAACATAACCTAAACATAAATACTGGATCTAACATACATGAAAAACCAAACAGACTTAACCGATATATATGGAACATTTCAGCCAAATGCATATATATGTGTGTCTTTTTTTCACTATGTAATGGAACTTTCTCCAAAATTGACCACATACTCAGTCACAAAGCAAGTCTCAATAGGTATAAGAAAATTGAAATAACGCCTTCTCTGACCTGCATGGATTAAAGCTGGATTTCAAAAACAGAAATAAGAGAGATCTTATAATAGAAACTTAACAAAATACCTGAAAGCTCTAGGGGGAAAAAAAGGAAGATGAAGATGGAAGAGGAGGAAGAAGAGAAGGAGGAGAAGGATGATGATGATGATGATGATGAGAACTGAAAAGAATTAGATTGCAGGAAATAATCAACAATAATAATAGTTGAGAAGTGTAAGCAACAACATATAATCAGAGAATAAAAAGAATCAATGAAATGAAGTGTTCATTCTTTGAGAAACATCAACAAGTTAGACTAACTATAAGACAGAATATATCTAACTTAACAGAATCAGAAATGAAAAGGCACAGTTACAAAGGAAACAGAGTCATTAGGTCAATACCCACTTATCAGTGAGTGCATATCATGTGAGTTCTTTTGTGATTGGGTTACCTCACTTAGGATGATATCCTCCAGATCCATCCATTTGCCTAAGGATTTCATAAATTCATTGTTTTTAATAGCTGAGTAGTACTCCATTGTGTAAATATACCACATTTTCTGTATCCATTCCTCTGTTGAGGGACATCTGGGTTCTTTCCAGCTTCTGGCTATTATAAATAGGGCTGCTATGAACATAGTGGAGCATGTGTCCTTATTACAAGTTGGAACATCTTCTGGGTATATGCCCAGGAGTGGTATTGCTGGATCTTCTGGTAGTACTATGTCCAGTTTTCTGAGGAACCACAAACTGATTTCCAGACTGGTTTAATCATGATCAGTTAGCTTAGGTAGATCTATAATTCCCTAAGGAAATAGAAGTAGTCATTAAAAGTCTCCCAACCAAAAAATGGCCAGGGCCAGAAATTTTAGTGAAGCATTGTGCCAGACTTTCAATGCAGAGCTAATGCCAATAGTCCTTAAAATAGTCTACAAAATACAAACAAAAGGGACACTGACAAATTCTTATGAGGCTACAGTAACTCTGATACTCAAACCACACAAAGATTCAACAAGGAAAGAGAATTACAGATCATTTTCTCTCATAAACATAGATGCACAATTAGTTAATACTCAGTAAAATACTCACAAACCATATTTAAGAATACATCAAGTAGATCATTCACCATGATGCTGGGATGGTTCAACATATGAAATTTAATGTAATATACCGTATAAACAAACTGAAAGAAAAAAATCAAAACAGTGCTCATCTCATTAGATGCTGAAAAGGCCTGCAATAGAATCCAACACATCTTTATGGTAAAATATCTTGTAGCTACAAAGGGTCAGGGCTACAAGGGATTACCTAAATATAATAAAGAAATTTATACTAAGCCTAAAGACTACATTAAATTAAATTTAGAAAAATTCAAAGCAATCCACTAAAATCAGGAATAAGAAAAGGCTGTCCACTAACTATATTTATTCAATATAGTACTTGAAGTTCTATAAAGCAACAAGATAATTGAAGATGATCAAGGAAACAGAAATTGTTTTTTTAATTGTATATTTTATTTATTTACATTTCAAATGTTACCTCCTGTCCCAGGTTTCCTCTCTGCACACTCCCTTTCCCATCCCCCCTTACCCTGCTTCTATGAGAGTGCTCCCTCACCCACCCACTCACTCCTGCCTCACCTCCCTGGCATTGCTCTATGCTGAGGCTTCAAGCCTTTACAGGACCAAGGGCCTCCTCTCCCATTGATGCCAGATAAGGCCCCATCAGCTCCTTCAGTCCTTCCCCTAACTCCTCCATTGGGTCCCTGTGCTCAGTCTGTTGGCTGTATGCATGCACATCTGTATTGGTCAGGATCTGGCAGAGCCTCTCAGGAGACATCTGTATCAGGCTCCTGTCAGCAAGCACTTCTTGTCATCAGCAATAGTGTCTGGTTTTGGTGTCTGTATGTGGGATGGAACCCCAGGTTGGGCTGTCTGTATGGCCTTCCCTTAGTCTCTGTTCCACTCTTTGTCCCTTTATTTCCTCTAGACAGGAGCAATTCTGGGTTTAAATTTTAGAAATGCATGGGTCGTTCCATCCCTCAACCTAGTTTCCCCAAGATTTTGGCTTGATGAGTTATGTCTTGGTATCTTTCCAAGTCATCAGCTTATTCTTCTTTTTGGGACATCTCCTCTTAATGAGTATGTCATCTCTCCTGAGACTCTTCATTTTCAGGTGGTCTCCAGGTGCTGTCCTGGTCTGATGCATCCATGCAGGAGCCATCTGGGTCTTTCATTTTCTGGAGGAATACAACCATAACCTTGTCCTAAAATTAGAAGAATATCTATCCCTTTCCACTGGTTAACTTCTAGATCTTTCATTTAACATATATTTCATCCTGTGCTTCCTTTATGCAAAATATTTTTGGGCAGCTGAAGAAACATTATTGTTTAAAGTGAATTCAATTTACATAAGTGTGACTAAATGTACCACAGTATACTGGTATTTAGGTGGGATTACATGCCTCCCTTTATCTTTAAAGTTTGATTTTTAAATATGGGATGGTGTCATTCCATAATTTCTTGACCATATGAATTATAAAGAATTCTAGTAACATGGTTAATATTTCCTAAATTGAGAAACCCCTTATGGCTTTTGTTAGAATAAGCAGGACTATTATTAGGTTTTAGTTGTAGCCAGAGTCCTAGAAAGGAGAAGGTGGATACTAAATGATTACTAACATCTGAAGTGGTGTCACCCTTGTAAGTAGAAACAACAATCATATTAGAAAAAGTATCAACCATTACATGAACATATTTGAAGGGCTCCAATTCTGAGAGATGAGTGATATCTGTTTGCTAATGGCGTTAAATTTTTAACCCTTGCAGATTAATTCTACCAGCAGAGGGCAGTGGGGTGAAAGTAGAACAGGAAGGGCAGGGTTAAATGATTTGTCACAAGGTATCAAGAGAATTGTAACACTTCTGCATTTTGATGAAGAAATTCTTGAGATTATTGAGCATCCTGAAAAGAAAGTGTCAGGGTCAGAGAGGAGGCTAGTGGATTGGCTTGTATAACGGTGACTATTAACTGCTTATGAGTTAGAATGAGCAGGATATGAGTTATGAGAAAAGGTTGAATTCATTGTCATGTAGAGGTCTGAGGGAGAGAAATTATTGTGAAGTAACATTAGTATCTGGGCTGGGTTTATGTCTGTTTTTAAAAAAGAAAGAGTTTGAACACAATATATAAAGCCAGTTATAATAGTTAATACTGAGAACTATCTAATGAAAGCTGATTGATTATGACAAATTCAGACTCTTGAGTTGTACCAAGGATTAGTACAATCTTTTGTGGATGATTTGGAATTTATGTATAAGACATAAGCTCCTTGTCTTTTTGAAGAGGCATCTATAAAGGCATTAAAAGCTATCTTTATAGAATATTACCCATGGGGTATCTTCAAAAAAATCTTGAAAGGAGATTTTTAGAATAATGATAATCTATTGATCCTAAGTAACATGCCAATGCAACCTGCCAATTATTATTAGTATTGAAGAAATAATTGACCTGCATTTTTAAAAGCACAGTGATTTCTGTAGGCTCTGTATCACTAAGTTATTTAAGATATGCCCTTATCGGTCTGAAGCCCCATAGGAGGAACATCAATATGAACTATGCAGTACCCCCAGAACTCCTTGGAACTAAACCACCAATCAAAGAAAACACATGGTGGAACTTGTGCTTCTAGCTGTATATATAGCAGAGGATGGCCTAGTCTGTCATCAGTTGGAGGAGAGGACCTAAGTCTTGTGAAGGTTCTATGCCCCAGTATAGGGGGATGCCAGGACTGTGAATGGGTGTAGGTGGGTTTCGAAGCAGGGGGAGATGGGAGGGGATAGGGGATTTTCAGAGGGAAAACTAGGAAAGAAGATAACATTTGAATTGTAAATAAAGAAAATATCTAAGGGGAAAAAAAGAAAAAAAAAGATAAGCTCTTATCAAGTCTATATTTTAGATAAGGTGTTGCGGAACATTGTGGAGAATTATGACATGCATAAATTTCTCTAATACTATTATCTGTTAATATATATAATTCTAGTAGGTGATAAGAAAGAAGAGTAAGGAAGTGATAAGAAAGTAAAGGGTTAATTTAAGCAGTTACTGCTTTAGCTTCAGCAATATTTAATAAAGTACTAAAACTTGCTTCTGTTTGGCTAATATATTTCTTATGCAGTTTCACTGAGAGTCTCGAGAAAGTAAAGAGCAGAGCTCTAAAATCTTTAGTGGTAATAGGTGCATAGGGAATACCCAGTTGACATAGTCAATCCTTTTTTTTATGATGTCAAATTTATTGCTGAATAATAATATGTCCTAACTATAAGGTGATTAATTTTGTATTTTATCTAGACTTCTGTTTAAATTTTATGGTTTTAGTTTATTTACCATGAAAGTTAAGTACTCATATAACTATTGATTAGATGAGCAGGTGAAAAGAACAAAACCTTGGGAAACTTAGCACTGCAGTAGGTGCTTTATATACATAATATTGTCATGAACTCTGCCTATTTTCATCCCTTGTTGTAAAACTTTCCACTGATCTTGGGTCCCTGGCTGTTGACTGTTTAAAATAGGAAACGGGAATGCAAGATGTTCTTTATCATGAGAATATAAAGGGGTACAGAAAAATTCATCCTTTCAGTCAAGTAAAATAATGAAATGTCTTTGAGGAATCACACAAGGAGCAGGAAGTCATGTCTGGAAGGCCCCCATTGCTTTCATAGTAGCGTTTATGCCTCTGAGATTACATAACAGCTGATATGTATTTTTTTTTTGCCTTTTATGAATTACAAAAATATGGGCATTCCAAGGATCAACATGTTACTATGTACGTGTTAAAATCATTACTGTATTAGAAGTTGGATCTGTTTTAATTTTGTCCCACCTAGGGGTCATTGATCAATCCACACTAAGTTGTCAGATTCCTATTGTAGTTTAAAGGCTGTTTGGATGGCCCCTAATCAATGACCCCAGTTAGGGGATTGATTTTGCTTTTTTGTATTATAATCATCAGATGATTTGTTAGTAGCAGTGGTAGTGACTTTTATTTGTTGTAATTTATCTCTTCTTCAAAGACTATATGAAAGTCCTTAGACAATATAAGGCTGCTCGGTGCCAGAGTAAGAATCTTTGTCAGTCCAGATTAAGATATTATTTTAAAGAGTCCTGTTATCCTCCATCACCTTGTAAAGAGGTGAGGGTCCTGTAGACACTGGCCAGAGTGGATGCTATTGTTCTTGACTAATAACAGACTTATCTGCCCCAGTTTCTAAAGTGCTCCTAAATTAACAGTTTTCTGTGTTGAGGTCATACTGGGAAGAAATAGGTTTTGCATTTCTTCCCTTGATGGAACATCCTTGTGTGCTTAACATTCTAGGTTCCTCTCTAGTCCATGATTGTCAGCACCAAGACTTCTATGCCACCTATACTAAGTACTAGATGAAATGATAGACATCATGCAATTTCCCTTAGAGAAATTGTTGGCTTAAATATTTTGACAAATCCTCCATTAGTGTAAATATATCTCCATGAGTTTGCTTGCCAAGTTTGACCTTTTATGACCAGTGTCACTGGAAAAATAGATTTAGGAAGATGCAAGTGACACAATACTTTATTTTGTGTTTGATTTCTTCACTTTCTTCTAGAGCATTCAGGCATGGCATTAAGTTAATAATATGAGAAATTGCTCTATTTATTTTTTTTAAACATAGGCCCATACTGCTGTGAACTTGCCTCTTTGAATTCCCTTTGTTGTGTCACATAACTTTGGATATATGTTATATTCATTTTCATTCAATTTTAGAAAGTCTTTAATTTCTTTCTTAATTTTTGTCTTGACCCAATTATTTTTGTGAGTAGATAGTTGTTCAATTTCCAAGAGTTTCAAGTTCCAGCCTCCTTCTTGAGCCCATTTGCTTGGAATATGTTACCATCATTTCTCTCTGAGGTGATTTCTCTACTTGGTGTTAAGGTGTGTTTCTTAGATGCAGCAGGATAGATTCTGTTTTTCAAATCCAGTCTGTTAGTCTGACCTTATTTTTTATTGGGGAATTGAGACCATTGGTGTTGAGTTATCAGTGATTAGTGTTTGTTGGGTCTCAATATTATGTTGCTGCAGAGTAATTTTTTTAACTCCCTGTTTTGATTTGCTGCTCTGGGATTATTTATTCCTTGTGAGTTTTTTGTTCGTTTGGTTTTGATTTCCTTTTTTGGGAGTCGGGGAAGGGGGTTGTGTTAACCTCTTCAGATTGAGGTTTTCCTTCTAGTGCCTTCTGTAGTACTGAGTTTGTAGATAGCTACTGCATAAATTTGTTTTTGTGATGGAATTTCTTTATTTCCCTATCTATTGTAATTGAATGTTTTGCCGGGTGTGGTAGGTCATTACTTGCTCTTTTTTTCTTACTGCTTTTACTATTCTCACCTTTAGTGTTATTATTAATGTGTCATGTGTAATTGCCTTTCCCCTTCTTCCCATCTATTTGCTGTTCTGTCTGCTCCTTGGACCTTGTTAGGCATGTCCCTCTTTGGATTTGGGAATTTTTCTTCTATAATTTTGTTAAATTATTTTATGTGTCTTTGATCTGTGTTTCTTCTCCTTCCTCTGTTTCTTTTCTATTTTCTTTTTTTAAATCTGCCTGTTTCAATGCCCCAGAGTCTTTTTCATCACTTGTATTCTGTCGATGAGGCTTGCCTCTGAGATTTCCATTTGAGTTCCCAGTTTTTCTTTTTCTTCTTCTTTTTTTATTAATTTCATTTATACTTTATGTCCTGAACACTTTTCATTTCATTCCACAGTTTATGTTTTTATATATTTCACTAATAGCTGTATCCATATCCTTTTATGGTTTTTGAGCATATTCGTAACAGCTATTTTGATGTGGATGTGTCATGCTTGAGCTCTTCTGCATTTCTCAAGTCCTGCTGTGGTAGAGTTATTGGGCTCTAGTGGAGACATATTGTCTTGGGTGATATTTATTTTTGTTTTTACGCCAGAGTGTAGGCATCTGGGCTAGGGCACTTCATACTTCTTGGTGCTGATATCTGATCTCCTTAATTCAGTTGCCCTCTCTGTTTCTTAGGAGAGAGAGGTGCTATGCATTTCCTGATAGGTGTGTATGTCCTGTGAATGCTGTGTATTTCCTGATAGGGAATGCCTCTGAGATCCTGCCAGGTGTGGCTATTGGGGGTCCTGGATATAATGTATTTTTAGGCATTGGAAGCTGATACAAAGGAATAGAATGGGTTTGAGTGGTGATGGTGCATGGTTGAGAGTCTCCATAGAAGGGAGGAATGTTGGGTGAGACACTTTGATCTGCACAGGCCCCTGGGAATGGGGGCAGAGGAATGAGAGGCCACTGCGAATAGTCTGTTATAGAGCTGGGGTATGATTAAGGGACTAGAATCGGAGGATAGCAGGGAAAGAAATGTTCTCAAACATATTCCCTTGCTGTCTTGAGGGGGCTGTTTCCCAATGAGTTTCTGTGTGAGGTGACAGCTAAGCCAGAAGGATCAGGTATTTCAAGAAGGCTAAATTTCTAACCACTATGGCAGATGGGCTTCCACAGAGTGCCTGGTTCCTTGGTGACTTGAAGGGTTGGTTTTCAGGGAGTGCCATATTATCATTTCAAAATGGTTCCTAACATATACATATGTTTGAATCAGTCCACTAGTTTGTCTTTGTGATATTTCTTGAACGAAGGTATCTTTCCACTTTATGTGGCATTTTGTTCATAGATAACCAGGCTTAGCACATTTTCTTCAAATGACTATGTTTCATAAAGCATGCCATTTTAATTCCTGGTATATAATAGTTTGTTTGTTTGTTTTCTGAAATTTCCTAAATATATGTAAAAGATATGTCATTGCATGTTATATTTTTCTTATGTTATACTTTAATGATTATAGTTAACAGTAAAACAAATAAATACTTCATTCAACCCAACAATGACCCAAATAATGCTAACATTTTAAATTATGCTTATTGGTCTCCTTCCTATCATTTGAAGTAGTGATTAAAGAAGACTGTATATTTTGACACATTTATTTCCAATTCAAAGTAATATTTCATATAAGGGGATACTGTTGTTAGAATTGATTGGTGAATGCTCCATAACTCTAGTACCTTGTAAGTGTTCTATATGACAGCCCCTGCTTTTGGGCTTGGGATAGTGAGAACAGAGCACATTGTTTCTCCTTACTGTTTAAGTAACAGTTTGTTTAGTATAGTGTGTCTTAAGGCAGCTGTGACATCAGAACAGACCACCCACAGAGAGGGGCTAGGGATTAGTGAGCTTTGGCTAAACTGCTGCCACCTAAACAAATATTGCCCATTCTGTGATTTAGTGCTTGGCTTAAGTGGCTACTTAGGAGCCAATCTTTATAAGTGCTTGAGCTACTGAGATCGAACAAGTAATAAATACCGAAACTAATTTGGTACAAATTCGAAGTCTGGTAATTAAATTTTGAATGATGGTCCCATTATAATACTTATTTTATTTTTATATCATATGTTGTAATTATTTTAAACAATATTTAAATATACGTTAGTGTTATTTACTCATTCATAATTTATTTTCTTTAAAATTATCTCTATAGTTTAGCTCTAGTGGAAGTTGAGAATATAAAAAAGTAGTTAGCATTTCTCTTGGATATCCTTAAATTGTAAATATTTATAACACCCAAAATAAAGTAAGTGTTTTAGTTTATTTTTAGATTTTACTTTATTTTTTTTTTATTTTACTTTTTTTTTAGATTAAGTTTGAATTAGCGTTAATATAGAAACATAAGAATACTTCATGTTTTAAATATTTTCCTGTTTATGGCCCTAAAATTGTTGAATTCAGTGTTATGTTACAATTTTATTAAGCTTATTATCAGAAATAGTCTTCAATATTTTATTACATTTAATTCCAGAATAAAGATTCATTGTTAACTGTCTTATACTAGAGTGATTTAAAATCTAAATCAGGAAGCAACTCCCCAAATGACCTTAAATTTTTGCTAACATATCAAAATATGCACCTACAACACTGTAATAAATATAAGGATAAACATGATTGAAAAATAATTACCAGTAATTTCAAAAGTAATTACCTGTAATTTCAACATATAGAATATTTAAAAACATTTATACAGTTTGCATATGATATTCATCTCTGTCACAGGAATTATATTGTTTTAAAATAACAATTTCTGTACAAAGTATTTTGATAAGGATACTTTATTTAAACATGCCATTTTTACTTATTTTTCTTTAACTTTACATACTATTACTACTAATCAAATCTTAGTGATTTAAAAATACATGTGAGTCAAGTGTAATAAACATAAGATATTTGTGAAATGAATACATATATAGAGAGAGGGGGAGAGAGACAAAGGAAAGAAAGGGGCAGGGGAGAGAGAGGGAGAGGGGGAGAGAGAGAGAGGGAGAGTGAGGGAGAGAGAGGGAGAGAGAGAGAGAGAGAGAGAGAGAGAGAGAGAGAGAGAGAGAGAGAGAGAGAGAGAGAGAGAGAGCGCGCTCAGTTCTTCCATTCTGAGATTTGTAGATGACCATCTTAAGATGAAAACAAGATTGTTTTGAAGTGAGGTATTATTAACTAATCATGTAGTTAGGGATATAGATTCATGGATTCTTAAGGGAATGCACCATGTATTTTTGCCTTTTGAATAGCAGACATCCTTGAAAATATCTTGACATTAATCAAAGCAGTTCCCCTGTCAACACAAGTCTGATCCCTGTGGGATTTGTATCAGTGCTTTGTCTGGACCAGTTCTCAAGACAAGGGATTGGCTTCCCATGCATTCCTGCTTCATCCCTTGACAGGCTCACGTTAAAGTCTTTCTTTCAGAGTTCTTTCTTAATTGTGGCCACACACCTTTATGCTTATCCTTACCTCTTCTCTTCTATACTTCCAGAGTTATACCTGTCTTAGTGTCAGTGGGGTTATTTAGTTGTATATGAGTTATAAAAAAAAAAAAATCTCATGAGAATTATTTACATAGTGTGTCCATCTAAGGAGTTCTTTTAAAAGACCTGATCCTAGTACAGCAAAGTTGACCTTGTGGTATTTTTAAGATTTTGATCTTTTCTGATCATGAAATCAGAGTTATTTTGAATTCTTTGAAAAGAATACTTATTATTTTTCTGTTTTGAGGCCTGAACTGTAAACATGCCAGAGAAGAGTAAATGTTTCCTGATCAAAGTTTTGGACAATGCCACTCAATTTTATATGTAATGTGAAACAATATTATTAATATATTATATACAATTTTGCAGTTATGTTAAATATTTGTGCAGTTGCCATCTAAAGTAACAAATACATATTTGCCACAAACAAATTTAAACAACTCATACAATTGAATGAATTATGCAAAACCATGTCAGCCTAGTTTCTGCATAATTTGGATATAACTGTGTCAATTTCTTCCAATGCCATTAGCTGCAATTGATAATATAAATTTATAAATATAATTTTTTTTGCATATACTACATCATTTTTCTCAAGACACAAACTATAATTGTATATTCTACAAGGAAACTTCTGCAGGATTTTCATTTACCATGTGAATGATCGATAATTTTATATTCTTGAGGCAGTTTTTTTATAATTCATTGTGTTTATACAAACATCATAGAGTGATGAAATCATTTTGAAGTTAACTGTCAAAGGGAAATCAAAAATGTTTGTGTAATAGATGGGTAATCATTTAGAAACAGCATAAACATTTAAAGGTTTACAAAATTACTTGGATCAAGCACCACCATTTTTATCATTATGTGTTTATTTCAAATTTATACTATTGCTGTAGAAAATAAGCAGGCTAACACTTTGTTCATGATCAGAACATTCCTCTTTTATGCCCGTTAAGTTTGTATTCAGTGAGTGTTTTTTCTGTATTTGACAATGATATTTTGTTATGCCCTTTGGATTACAATGTTTGAGTTCCAGGCTACTGTAAATTCATTTATGTTATGAATATACACTTGATAGCTATGTTTTGTCTTTTACCTAAATAAATATTGCCTATCGCCTATTTACAAATCACATGCAACATTTAAGTCAATTTTCAAAACAGTAACTAAAATAAAAAAAATTGGGCAAATATTTATTATCTTTTTGTGGAAGACATCTTTGAATTCAGGGAAAGAGAATGGGGAGAAGGAGGGAGAAAGAGCAAGGTGCAGAGGAGGGAGGAAAGGAGGGTGAGAAGTCAGAATAAAGAAAATTTGTGTGACACATACTGGAAAAGATAATGTGAATATAAAACTCCATTATTAAAAGGGAGAGAGTATTATTAATTTTTAAATTTCAGAGAAAGAATTTGAGGTCTATTCTTCATTGTTTTCCACCTAACTCTCCATTTTGGCAGAGGTGCTTCCAAGCTGGATATATGGAATATGAGCTCCCACAATTGTGTGGTTTTAAAGGTGGCTTCTGGGGCTTTAATAGTTTATGTGGAGCTTTCTGTTGACATGACAGAAAGTCAGCTATAAACTCAGGGAGCCAAGAATAGTAGAGGATGTTTATAATTCAGTATGTCCTATGGAAAATGGGTCCTAATGCTCTTTGGGCAGGTTGCTACAGAGGCTAATTGAGGTCCAAGCAAAAAGCCTCAGTGGACTGGCTGGTTAGCCTCTAAATGTGAGGAGTATAACTGGAGCTGAAACGATGGAGATCTTGAAAATGTCATGAGGAAAACATAGAACCAGTCATCCATAGCTCTATTTTTCTCCGCTCTCCTTATCAAACATCTCAAATGTTAGCTCATAATATTAAACAAAACACTTGAAGGAAGATGGAGGAACTAAGAATCCGGTGGATCAAATGACGTACCTTGTAATTAACAATGGAAACCAACCCCTTCCTTTGCTCAGCTGCATTGATCTTATTTCCTTTTTACATCTTCTTAATTAAAAGAAAGCTGCTGAGAGAGAGAGAGAGAGAGAGAGAGAGAGAGAGAGAGAGAGAGAGAGAGAGAGAAAGAGAGAGAGAGAGAGAGAGAGAGAGAGAGAGAGAGAGAGAGAGAGAGAGAGAGAGAGAGAGAGGCTCTCATATATTGGTGCATGGTAGAGTATGTCTCTGAATCCAGCATTTCTGAATGATCCGAGTACACTGAGGCTGGTGTATATAGTTGTCATTCAGATTTACTCTTCAATATAAGTAGATAACTGCACATTGCCAGACATCAAGGAAGTCCTGCCATGTAAATGAATGATCTATCTAGATTTTCAAAAGTGTATAACAGGTTTGTGTAAACAAATCCCAAGAGATAGAATAATGTTTTGATAACCTCTAACTAATACTTTGAGATTAGTTAGATAAATGTGCTCCAGTGAAACAAAAAATAGGATACACAATGTTAAAACAGCTATCAAATTAAGGAAAACTCTCTTGCAAGTACAGTAAGTTAAGAATATTAGGATGGTGGATAATTAATGGAAGTAAAGTTTTAGAAAGTAAAATTAAGAGAAAAAAACATGAATAGCATGGATAGAGGACAAAATCTGACCAGTCCAGGAACTTTACTGTTCAGTAATTATATAAGGAAAAATAAAGGAGGAAATGTTAGTGATCTTAGTTTTACAGACACACACACACACCCCAAAACAAAACAAAATAAAACATCAACAGCAAAAATTTGTTTGAAAAAATAAGCATTTTAAAAGTGCAGTTATTCCATTATTTAAAACATTTACCGTCAATTTGAAATGTGTTGTATATTTTGTTAGTTATTTACAGAATGTCTGTAGAGGTAGATGGCATGTTATCCACTTAGTGTTTGTTCAGCGTAATTTGGAAGAGGTTGTGCACACAGATGCCTGTCCCACCATGGTTCCACTTTGATATCTCACACTTTCTAACTCTAAAGGTTGTTTGAGAGTTTTCTCTTTTTTTATATCTAGTTCACCTTTATTAATTTTTTAATATTTGAAGTTATAATATATCATTTCTCCCTTCCCTCTTCTTCCTCCAATATTACCTGTAGAATTTGGAGATTAGTAAACAGAACATGTCTAGGAAAATATAGTGTGATAAATAAAAGTGATAAATAAAAATAGAGTTATAAAAATAAATATAAAACTTTTCCATAATTTCCTAATTTAAAATATGAATTACTGTTATTTTAGTTTCATTTTATTTTTAAACCTATTTGTAATACAGATCATTTCCTTTCTTTAATAGTTGAGTGTAACAGCACTGCCCATGTGAGCAGTTTGATGGGGATCATGAACTCTGAGGGCAGTGGAGATGATTGACAGAATTCTTGCAAAGAACTTAGAGATCATTGAATGTTTAGTCACAGTGTCTTCAGTGAAGCATTGTACATAATGAAAATAAAGACAAAGATTTGGACATAGGAAATTTGGTGAAATAATAATGGTATAGTTATCTATTGCTAAGATGTGTGTAAATGTAGACCTTCTGTGCTAATGGTGAATGAAGCACAGTCTTACTTGCATAGGTTGAATACTTTCTTTTATGTACTAATGTGTTCCTCCAAGGAAAATAAGGACGTCATTTTTAGTCATGAATACAGGGAGCAGGGTATGATTTGTGTAGAGTAGGAACTCATTAAGATTGATAAATGAGCCTGCTGCTACAGGGTTGTGATCCCATGTCCTCAGGAGGCTGAGGGAAGAGGATTGCAAGGTTAAGGACCAAGTGGACTAGAGTTCAATTAAGGCAGTCTGCGCAACTTTGTGAGCCTCTGTCTCAAAATATAAAGTAAAAAGAAGGCTGCTGTATAGTTCAGAGGTAAAGAACTTGCCTAGCATGGAGGAGGTTATATGTTCAAACAGAAACATATGACTAAAATACATGATGATAACCCACAATCTTGTGGGTCATTGCATTGGAGCTGTCATGGTAGCAGAATTCCCATTTGAGAAAAATCTAAGACACTGTCAATTGATCTCTTGTTTATAGTCCAAAGAGGACTTCTGGTAGGTAGAGAGGATTCATTTTCTTCTTACTATGTACAAAGCTTCATTCTATTGACTAGATTATATCTCCTACATAACCTTCTAATATTTTCAGATCTTCTATAATTTTACTATTAATATATACACATATTTTATAAGTTTGAAATACATAGAATTTTATATTATAATAGTTTATTAAACACAATTAGTAAATGTCCTATTTTAATATTTTTTCATTTTAAAATATGTCATGTGCTAAAAATCTAAAAATATAAAAACTATGGATATGCCCTGGGTTTTCTTTCTTTTTTTTTTTTTTTTATATTTTTATTACATATTTTCCTCAATTACATTTCCAATACTATCCCAAAAGTCCCCCATAGCGCCCCCCACTTCCCTACCCACCCATTCCCATTCTTTTGGCCCTGGCATTCCCCTATATTGGGGCATATAAAGTTTGCAAGTCCAATGGGCCTCTCTTTCCATTGATGGCCGACTAGGCCATCTTTCAATACATATGCAGCTAGAGACAAGAGCTCCAGGGTTCTGGTTAGTACATCATGTTGTTTCAACAATACGGTTGCAGATCCCTTTAGCTCCTTTGGTACTTTCTCTAGCTTCTCCATTGGGAGCCCTGTGATACATCCAATAGCTGACTGTGAACATCCACTCCTGTGTTTGCTAGGCCCCGGCGTCGTCTCACAAGAGACAGCTATATTTGGGTCCTTTCAGCAAAATCTTGCTAGTGTATGCAATGGTGTCAGCTTTAAGAAGCTGATTATGGGACGGATCCCTGGATACAGCAGTCTCTAAATGGTCCATCCTTTCATCACAGCTACGAACTTTGTCTCTGTAACTCCTTCCCTGGGTGTTTTGTTCCCAATTCTAAGAAGGTGCACAGTGTCCACACTTTGGTCTTCATTCTTCTTGAGTTTCATGCGTTTAGCAAATTGTATCTTATATCTTGGGTATCCTAAGTTTTGGGCTAATATCCACTTATCAATGAATACATATTGTGTGAGTTCTTTTGTGATTGTGTTACTTCACTCAAGATGATGCCCTCCAGGTCCATCCATTTGGCTAGGAATTTCATAAATTCATTCTTTTTAATAGCTGAGTAGTACTCCATTGTGTAAATGTACCATAATTTCTGTATCCATTCCTCTGTTGAGGGACATCTGGGTTCTTTCCAGCTTCTGGCTATTATAAATAGGGCTGCTATGAACATAGTGGAGCATGTGTCCTTCTTACCAGTTGGGACATCTTCTGGATATATGCCCAGAAGAGGTATTGCTGGATCCTCCGGTAGTACTATGTCCAATTTTCTGAGGAACCGCCAGACTGATTTCCAGAGTGGTTGTACAAGCTTGCAATCCCACCAACAATGGAGGAGTGTTCCTCTTTCTCCACATCCTCGCCAGCATCTGCTGTCACCTGAATTTTTGATCTTAGCCATTCTGACTGGTGTGAGGTGGAATCTCAGGGTTGTTTTGATTTGCATTTCCCTGATGATTAAGGATGTTGAACATTTTTTCAGGTGCTTCTCTGCCATTCGGTATTCCTCAGGTGAGAATTCTTTGTTCAGTTCTGAGCCCCATTTTTTAATGGGGTTATTTGACTTTCTGGAGTCCACCTTCTTGAGTTCTTTATATATATTGGATATTAGTCCCTTATCTGATTTAGGATAGGTGAAGATCCTTTCCCAATCTGTTGGTGGTTTTTTTGTCTTATTGATGGTGTCTTTAGCCTTGCAGAAGCTTTGTAGTTTCATGAGGTCCCACTTGTCAATTCTCGATCTTACAGCACAAGCCATTACTGTTCTATTCAGGAATTTTTCCCCTGTGCCCATATCTTCAAGGCTTTTCCCCACTTTCTCCTCTATAAGTTTCAGTGTCTCTGGTTTTATGTGAAGTTCCTTGATCCACTTAGACTTGACCTTAGTACAAGGAGATAGGAATGGATCGATTCGCATTCTTCTACATGTTAACAACCAGTTGTGCCAGCACCATTTGTTGAAAATGCTGTCTTTCTTCCACTGGATGTTTTTAGCTCCCTTGTCGAAGATCAAGTGACCATAGGTGTGTGGGTTCATTTCTGGGTCTTCAATTCTATTCCATTGGTCTATTTGTCTGTCACTATACCAGTACCATGCAGTTTTTATCACAATTGCTCTGTAGTAGAGCTTTAGGTCCGGCCTGGTGATTCCACCAGAGGTTCTTTTATCCTTGAGAAGAGTTTTTGCTATCCTAGGCTTTTTGTTATTCCAGATGAATTTGCAGATTGCACTTTCTAATTCGTTGAAGAATTGATTTGGAATTTTGATGGGGATTGCATTGAATCTGTAGATTGCTTTTGGCAAGATAGCCATTTTTACAATGTTGATCCTGCCAATCCATGAGCATGGGAGATCTTTCCATCTTCTGAGATCTTCTATAATTTCTTTCTTCAGAGACTTGAAGTTTTTATTATACAGATCTTTCACTTCCTTAGTTAGAGTCACGCCAAGATATTTTATATTATTTGTGACTATTGAGAAGGGTGTTGTTTCCCTAATTTCTTTCTCAGCCTGTTTATTCTTTGTGTAGAGAAAGGCCATTGATTTGTTTGAGTTAATTTTATATCCAGCTACTTTACCGAAGCTGTTTATCAGGCTTAGGAGTTCTCTGGTGGAATTTTTAGGGTCACTTATATATACTATCATATCATCTGCAAAAAGTGATATTTTGACTTCATCTTTTCCAATTTGTATCCCTTTGATCTCCTTTTGTTGTCGAATTGCTCTGGCTAGGACTTCAAGTACAATGTTGAATAGGTATGGAGAAAGTGGACAGCCTTGTCTAGTCCCTGATTTTAGAGGGATTGCTTCAAGCTTCTCACCATTTACTTTGATGTTGGCTACTGGTTTGCTGTAGATTGCTTTTATCATGTTTAGGTATGGGCCTTGAATTCCTGATCTTTCCAAGACTTTTATCATGAATGGGTGTTGGATCTTGTCAAATGCTTTTTCCGCATCTAACGAGATGACCATGTGGTTTTTGTCTTTGAGTTTGTTTATATACTGGATTACGTTGATGGATTTCCGTATATTGAACCATCCCTGCATCCCTGGGATGAAACCTACTTGGTCAGGATGGATGATTGTTTTGATGTGTTCTTGGATTCGGTTAGCAAGAACTTTATTGAGGATTTTTGCATCAATATTCATAAGGGATATTGGTCTGAAGTTTTCTATCTTTGTTGGGTCTTTTTGTGGTTTAGGTATCAGAGTAATTGTGGCTTCATAGAATGAGTTGGGTAGAGTACCTTCTGTTTTTATTTTGTGGAATAGTTTGTGAAGAACTGGGATTAGATCTTCTTTGAAGGTCTGATAGAACTCTGCACTAAACCCATCTGGTCCTGGGCTTTTTTTAGTTGGGAGACTATTAATGACTGCTTCTATTTCTTTGGGGGATATAGGGCTGTTTAGATCATTAACCTGATCTTGATTCAACTTTGGTACCTGGTATCTGTCTAGGAACTTGTCCATTTCATCCAGGTTCTCCAGTTTTGTTGAGTATAGCCTTTGGTAGAAGGATCTGATGGTGTTTTGGATGTCTTCAGGATCTGTTGTTATGTCTCCTTTTTCATTTCTGATTTTGTTAATTAGGATGCTTTCCCTGTGCCCTCTAGTGAGTCTGGCTAAGGGTTTATCTATCTTGTTGATTTTCTCAAAGAACCAGCTCCTTGATTGGTTGATTCTTTGAATAGTTTTTCTTGTTTCCACTTGGTTGATTTCACCCCTGAGTTTGATTATTTCCTGCCGTCTACTCCTCTTGGGTGAATTTGCTTCCTTTTGTTCTAGTGCTTTTAGGTGTGTTGTCAAGCTGCTAATGTGTGCTCTCTCTAGTTTCCTTTTGGAGGCACTCAGAGCTATGAGTTTTCCTCTTAGAAATGCTTTCATTGCGTCCCATAAGTTTGGGTATGTTGTGGCTTCATTTTCATTGAACTCTAAAAAGTCCTTAATTTCTTTCTTTATTCCTTCCTTGACCAAGGTATCATTGAGAAGAGTGTTGTTCAGTTTCCACGTGAAGGTTGGCTTTCTATTATTTATTTTGTTATTGAAGATCAGCCTTAGGCCATGGTGATCTGATAGTATGCATGGGACAATTTCAATATTTTTATATCTGTTGAGGCCTGCTTTGTGACCAATTATGTGGTCAATTTTGGAGAAGGTACCATGAGGTGCTGAGAAGAAGGTATATCCTTTTGTTTTAGGATAGAATGTTCTGTAGATATCTGCCAGATCCATTTGATTCATAATTTCTCTTAGTTTCACTGTGTCCCTGTTTAGTTTCTGTTTCCATGATCTGTCCATTGGTGAAAGTGGTGTGTTGAAGTCTCCCACTATTATTGTATGAGGTGCAATGTGTGCTTTGAGATTTACTAAAGTTTCTTTAATGAATGTGGCTGCCTTTGTATTTGGAGCATAGATATTCAGGATTGATAGTTCCTCTTGGAGGATTTCACCTTTGATGAGTATGAAGTGTCCCTCCCTGTCTTTTTTAATGACTTTGGGTTGGAAGTCAATCTTATCAGATATTAGAATGGCTACTCCAGCTTGTTTCTTCATGCCATTTGCTTGGAAAATTGTTTTCCAGCCTTTCATTCTGAGGTAGTGTCTATCCTTTTCTCTGAGATGAGTTTCCTGTAAGCAGCAAAATGTTGGGTCTTGTTTGTGTAGCCAGTTTGTTAGTCTATGTCTTTTTATCGGGGAGTTGAGTCCATTGATATTAAGAGATATTAAGGAAAAGTAATTGTTGTTTCCTGTTATTTTTGTTGTTAAAGTTGGCATTTTGTTCTTGTGGCTGTCTTCTTTTAGGTTTGTTGAGGGATTACCTTCTTTTTGTTTCTAGGGCGTGGTTCCTGTCCTTGTATTGGTTTTTTTCTGTTATTATCCTTTGAAGGGCTGGATTCGTGGAGAGATAATGTGTGAATTTGGTTTTGTCGTGGAATACTTTGGTTTCTCCATCTATGTTAATTGAGAGTTTGGCTGGGTATAGTAGCCTGGGCTGGCATTTGTGTTCTTTTAGTGTCTGTATAACATCCGTCCAGGATCTTCTGGCTTTCATAGTCTCTGGTGAAAAATCTGGTGTAATTCTGATAGGCTTGCCTTTATATGTTACTTGGCCTTTTTCTCTTACTGCTTTTAGTATTCTATCTTTATTTAGAGCATTTGTTGCTCTGATTATTATGTGTCGGGAGGTATTTCTTTTCTGGTCCAGTCTATTTGGAGTTCTGTAGGCTTCTTGTATGTTCATGGGCATTTCTTTCTTTAGATTTGGGAAGTTTTCTTCTATAATTTTGTTGAAGATGTTTGCTGGTCCTTTGAGTTGAAAATCTTCATTCTCATCCACTCCTATTATCCGTAGGTTTGGTCTTCTCATTGCGTCCTGTATTTCTTGGATGTTTTGAGTTAGGATCTTTTTGCATTTTACATTTTCCTTGATTGTTGTGCCGATGTTCTCTATGGAATCTTCTGCACCTGAGATTCTCTCTTCCATCTCTTGTATTCTGTTGCTGATGCTCATATCTATGGTTCCAGATTTCTTTCCTAGGGTTTCTATCTCCAGTGTTGCCTCATTTTGGGTTTTCTTTATTGTGTCTACTTCCCTTTTTAGGTCTAGTATGGTTTTGTTCATTTCCATCATCTGTTTGGATGTGTTTTCCTGTTTTTCTGTAAGGACTTCTACCTGTTTGATTATGTTATCGTGTTTTTCTTTAAGGATTTGTAACTCTTTAGCAGTGTTCTCCTGCAATTCTTTAAGGGATTTTTGTGCTTTCTCTTTATTGTCTTCTGCCTGTTTAGCAGTGTTCTCCTGCATTTCTTTAAGTGTGTTATTAAAGTCCTTCTTGAAGTTCTCTATCATCATCAGGAGATATGCTTTTAAATCCGTGTCTAGCTTTTCCGGTGTGTTTGGGTGCCCTGGACTGGGCGAAGTGGGGGTGCTGGGTTCTGATGATGGTGAGTGGTCTTGGTTTCTGTTAGTAAGATTATTACGTTTACCTTTCGCCATCTGGTAATCTCTGGGGTTAGTTGTTATCGTTGTCACTGTTTAAAGATTGGAGCAGAAGCTGTGTTCCACTCACCAGCAGTCTCTAAATCCTGCGGTGGGGGTCGTGGGTAGCTGATGGTACCCCGGTGCTGGTCCAGCTGGAAGAGGCCTGTGGTCCTACACAGGCCGTTTTTCTGCTTCCCTAACTAATGCAGTCTCTGGTCCTGCGTGCATTTGGATTGGAGCAGAAGCTGTGTTCCACTCTCCAGAAGTCTTAAGATCCAGCAGTCCCAAAATCCTGTGGCGGGGGTCGTGGGTAGCTGGCGGGTGTCAGGCAACCCTGCGCTCCCGCTACCCAGGTGCTGATCCGGCCGGATGTGGCCTGTGGCCCTACTCAGGCCGGTTTCTGCTTCTGTAACTAATGCAGTCTCAGGTCCCGCGCCGGGTTTTCTTTCAATATTTAAAGCTATTCTTCAAAATTAAATTGCTCTTTGGAGATGCTTACGTATTGATAACATAGTGACGGAGTATAACATTCAATTTTGCCAAATCAAATTACACAAGGGTGCAAAAATAAAAAAAAATCTTGAGACGTCTGCATGACTCTAAAAATTGGCTGTCAGATTTACAATCACACAGTAATCATATTGGGCAATAGTTTATGCATCCGTAATAAAATACAATTAAGTCTGTAAGTATGTGTAGTGCAAATGACATTTTCTGTATACCATATTCCAGTGTTGCTTTTATATAAAGTGCCATGATCAACTGTTTATGTTATAATGTGAAATTCTTTATTCTTTCCTCCTCACCAAGGTGTTGTGCAGAGCTCTTACCAAGTGGCAAATTCATATAAGAAATGAGTTCTAATTGTTTTGAATAAACTTCCCGAGCTTCTTCTAGATACTTTTTCATGCTTAAGCTTTTGCTCTCCTGGTGATATCAGCGAGTGATCCTGCAGGATTAGGAGAGAGAGAGAGAGAGAGAGAGAGAGAGAGAGAGAGAGAGAGGGGGGGGGGCAGAGAGAGAGAGAGAGAGAGAGAGAGAGAGAGAGAGAGAGAGAGAGAGAGAGTTAGTTGCTTTTTCAAGGATCAGGAATGTGTGTGTTTGTGAGGGGTGTGATTCTTCAGTGGTCCCTACTTGCTTCTCCGTCTTAAGAAAGATAAAGCAGGGCTCAGAAGCAGCAAGCTAGGGCCTTGGCAAAGTGTTTTGGTTGTTTAGCTTTTTTTGTCCCTGTAGTACTTACAACAATGGAAGCACATTGTGCCTGATTCTTTTGCATGTTGCTTGGACCTTTTCTCACCATGCTATGAGTCATCCAGCTTGATTGGAGGCTTTGTGCTTATTCTTCCATCTTCTTAAGCTGTGTTCAGTTTGTATCCCTGTGAAGCTTGCTCTTTTCTGAAAGGAAATGGAGAAGCACTGGATTTGGGGAAGAGAGAAAAGGTGTGTGTGTGTGTGTGTGTGTGTAGGGAAGACTCTGGAAGGGAAGAAGGGAGGGATGTTTGGGTTGTATGAGAGAAGAATAAATAAAAAGAAAAAAAGAAAGCGGCTAAAAATTTCAGTTCCTTGGAAATCATTATGTTTTGAATTTACTGTGATGGTATAAATCTGTTATTTTCAGGCATTTAAAATGGCACTTAAATAAGCCTGTGCTGAATGCTTTGCGATGGAAGCTTCTTTAGTGAGTGTCTCCATCATATGAAGTAGATCCTCTTACCACTCACACTTATAGACACGGAATAAATGGAGAGGAAAGTACAGAGCCAGTCAGTGACCACTGGGATATTAGCTTCACTTTATTACTTCAGATACGTTGATATCTATGTTTGTTTTTACTTTAGAGTGACACCTTTGTGATTGCAAATATTATATTGAAATAGATAAGAGTATAAGATCATTCCTAAAAGATAAAGTCTAGATGTCTTTAGTGATAATTGACACAGACATAGCTACTTGATTGCTACATGGCTTGGTTGCCGCAGAGGTCCTCATGAAATGTCACTCATTCCTTCAGTTTTTATATATGTCTTGTTTATTGGGAGTCCAACTAACTTCAATAAATAAAGCACATTTCATACTTTGTCTTTAAATCTGCCCATGTTTGGCACAGCAAACTTCCATTTTGCTGACTGCAGCAATTTGAAAGCATTATTATCATAAATTGTGGTTTGACATTTATCTTTAAAATAGTCTTTTCATGTAGTTATTGAATGCAAGTACTCATATAGAAGTTCAATTATTTTTTTCTTAACACATTTGCAGTTTGGCTGAAGTGCCCAACTATCTTTTGTTGTCTTTTTACTAAACCACTATGATTTTTGTAAATGCCACTGAGATATTCACTAGTCAGTCATGGGGGTGAGAATAAAGTTAAAGAAACTGTATTTTGTTTCTTAATTGTTTGATTTCTTGTTTTAATAATTGTCAAAATATAATAA